>NW_026690879.1:0-600000 GCF_020826845.1 Diceros bicornis minor | reverse complement strand
AAGGGAGATGGGGCATGAAGTTATTTCTAGGAGTTGGAGACATAACAAGTTTAGCTCAGTTCTGGGCATCTTTGAAATACCTATACAAACTTGTTCCTACATAGTAACTTGCAACTTTGAATGAGAATGTGCTTGCTTACAACAACGTGCTACATGTTCTGAATGCCCGAATTGGGAATCTGTGTCAAAACTTTGTTAGGAATTATGTGATCCTTACTAGCTGGAAGTAAGGGAGTTGGGGCATGAAGTTATTTCTAGGAGTTGGACACATCCCAAGTTTAGCACAGTTTTGGGCATCTTTGAAATACCTATACAAACTTGTTCCTACATAGTAACTTGCAACTTTGAATGAGAATGTGCTTGCTTACAGCAACGTGCTATATGTTCTGAATGCCCGAATTGGGAATCTGTGTCAAAACTTTGTTAGGAATTATGTGATCCTTACTAGTTGGAAGTAAGGCAGATGGGGCTTGAAGTTATTTCTAGGAGTTGGAGACATACCAAGTTAACTCACTTCGGGGCATCTTTGAAATACCTATACAAACTTATTCCTACATAGTAACTTGCAACTTTGAATGAGAATGTGCTTGCTTACAGCAACGTGCTATATGTTCTGAATGCCCGAATTGGGAATCTGTGTCAAAACTTTGTTAGGAATTATGTGATCCTTACTAGCTGGAAGTAAGCGAGATGGGGCATGAAGTTATTTCTAGGAGTTGGAGACATACCAAGTTTAGCTCAGTTCTGGGCATCTTTGAAATACCTATACAAACTTGTTCCTACATAGTAACTTGCAACTTTGAATGAGAATGTGCTTGCTTACAGCAACGTGCTATATGTTCTGAATGCCCGAATTGGGAATCTGTGTCAAAATTTTGTTAGGAATTATGTGATTCTTACTAGCTGGAAGTAAGGGAGTTGTGGCATTAAGTTATTTCTAGGAGTTGGACACATACCAAGTTTAGCACAGTTCTGGGCATCTTTGAAATACCTATACAAACTTGTTCCTACATAGTAACTTGCAACTTTGAATGAGAATGTGCTTGCTTACAGCAACGTGCTATATGTTCTGAATGCCCGAATTGGGAATCTGTGTCAAATCTTTGTTAGGAATTATGTGATCCTTACTAGCTGGAAGTAAAGGAGATGGGGCATGAAGTTATTTCTAGGAGTTGGAGACATACCAAGTTTAGCTCAGTTCTGGGCATCTTTGAAATACCTATACAAACTTGTTCCTACATAGTAACTTGCAACTTTGAATGAGAATGTGCTTCCTTACAGCAACGTGCTATATGTTCTGAATGCCCGAATTGGGAATCTGTGTCAAAACTTTGTTAGGAATTATGTGATCCTTACTAGCTGTAAGTAAGGGAGTTGGGGCATGAAGTTATTTCTAGGAGTTGGACACATACCAAGTTTAGCACAGTTCTGGGCATCTTTGAAATACCTATACAAACTTGTTCCTACATAGAAATTTGCAACTTTGAATGAGAATGTGCTTGCTTACAGCAAGGTGCTATATGTTCTGAATGACCGAATTGGGAATCTTTGCAAATCTTTGTTAGGAATTATGTGATCCTTACTAGCTGGAAGTAAGGGAGATGTGGCATGAAGATATTTCTAGGAGTTGGAGACATACCAAGTTTAGCTCAGTTCTGGGCATCTTTGAAATACCTATACAAACTTGTTCCTACATAGTAACTTGCAACTTTGAATGAGAATGTGCTTGCTTACAGCAACGTGCTATATGTTCTGAATGCCCGAATTGGGAATCTGTGTCAAAACTTTGTTAGGAATTATGTGATCCTTACTAGCTGGAAGCAAGGGAGATGGGGCATGAAGTTATTTCTAGGAGTTGGAGACATCCCAAGTTTAGTTCAGTTCTGGGCATCTTTGAAATACCTATACAAACTTGTTCCTACATAGTAACTTGCAACTTTGAATGAGAATGTGCTTGCTTACAGCAACGTGCTACATGTTCTGAATGCCCGAATTGGGAATCTGTGTCAAAACTTTGTTAGGAATTATGTGACCCTTACTAGCTGGAAGTAAGGGAGATGGGGCATGAAGTTATTTCTAGGAGTTGGAGACATAACAAGTTTAGCTCAGTTCTGGGCATCTTTGAAATACCTATACAAACTTGTTCCTACATAGTAACTTGCAAATTTGAATGAGAATGTGCTTGCTTACAGCAACGTGCTATATGTTCTGAATGCCCGAATTGGGAATCTGTGTCAAAACTTTGTTAGGAATTATGTGATCCTTACTAGCTGGAAGTAAGGGAGTTGGGGCATGAAGTTATTTCTAGGAGTTGGACACATACCAAGTTTAGCACAGTTCTGGGCATCTTTGAAATACCTATACAAACTTGTTCCTACATAGTAACTTGCAACTTTGAATGAGAATGTGCTTGCTTACAGCAACGTGCTATATGTTCTGAATGCCCGAATTGGGAATCTGTGTCAAAACTTTGTTAGGAATTATGTGAACCTTACTAGCTGGAAGTAAGGGAGATGGGGCATGAAGATATTTCTAGGAGTTGGAGACATACCAAGTTTAGCTCAGTTCTGGGCATCTTTGAAATACCTATACAAACTTGTTCCTACATAGTAACTTGCAACTTTGAATGAGAATGTGCTTGCTTACAGCAACGTGCTATATGTTCTGAATGCCCGAATTGGGAATCTGTGTCAAAACTTTGTTAGGAATTATGTGATCCTTACTAGCTGGAAGTAAGGGAGATGGGGCATGAAGTTATTTCTAGGAGTTGGAGACATACCAAGTTTAGCTCAGTTCTGGGCATCTTTGAAATACCTATACAAACTTGTTCCTACATAGTAACTTGCAACTTTGAATGAGAATGTGCTTGCTTACAGCAACGTGCTACATGTTCTGAATACCCGAATTGGGAATCTGTGTCAAAACTTTGTTAGGAATTATGTGACCCTTACTAGCTGAAAGTAATGGAGATGGGGCATGAAGTTATTTCTAGGAGTTGGAGACATACCCACTTTAGCTCAGTACTGGGCATCTTTGAAATACCTATACAAACTTGTTCCTACATAGTAACTTGCAACTTTGAATGAGAATGTGCTTGCTTAAGGCAACTTGCTATATGTTCTGAATGCCCGAATTGGGAATCTGTGTCAAAACTTTGTTAGGAATTATGTGATCCTTACTAGCTTGAAGTAAGGGGGATGGGGCATGACGTTATTTCTAGGAGTTGGAGACATACCAAGTTTAGCTCAGTTCTGGGCATCTTTGAAATACCTATACAAACTTGTTCCTACATAGTAACTTGCAACTTTGAATGAGAATGTGCTTGCTTACAGCAACGTGCTATATGTTCTGAATGCCCGAAATGGGAATCTGTGTCAAAACTTTGTTAGGAATTATGTGATCCTTACTAGCTGGAAGTAAGGGAGATGGGGCATGAAGTTATTTCTAGGAGTTGGAGACATACCAAGTTTAGCTCAGTTCTGGGCATCTTTGAAATACCTATACAAACTTGTTCCTACATAGTAACTTGCAACTTGAATGAGATTGTGCTTGCTTACAGCAACGTGCTACATGTTCTGAATGCCCGAATTGGGAATCTGTGTCAAACTTGTTAGGAATTATGTGACCCTTACTAGCTGGATGTAAGGGAGATGGGGCATGAAGTTATTTCTAGGAGTTGGAGACATACCCACTTTAGCTCAGTACTGGGCATCTTTGAAATACCTATACAAACTTGTTCCTACATAGTAACTTGCAACTTTGAATGAGAATGTGCTTGCTTACAGCAACGTGCTATATGTTCTGAATGCCCGAATTGGGAATCTGTGTCAAAACTTTGTTAGGAATTATGTGATCCTTACTAGCTGGAAGTAAGGGAGATGGGGCATGAAGTTATTTCTAGGAGTTGGAGACGTACCAAGTTTAGCTCAGTTCTGGGCATCTTTGAAATACCTATACAAACTTGTTCCTACATAGTAACTTGCAACTTTGAATGAGAATGTGCTTGCTTACAGCAACGTGCTATATGTTCTGAATGCCCGAATTGGGAATCTGTGTCAAAACTTTGTTAGGAATTATGTGATCCTTACTAGCTGGAAGTAAGGGAGATGGGGCATGAAGTTATTTCTAGGAGTTGGACACATACCAAGTTTAGCACAGTTCTGGGCATCTTTGAAATACCTATACAAACTTGTTCCTACATAGTAACTTGCAACATTCAATGAGAATGTGCTTGCTTACAGCAACGTGCTATATGTTATGAATGCCCGAATTGGGAATCTGTGTCAAAACTTTGTTAGGAATTATGTGATCCTTACTAGCTGGGAGTAAGGGAGATGGGGCATGAAGTTATTTCTAGGAGTTGGACACATACCAAGTTTAGCTCAGTTCTGGGCATCTTTGAAATACCTATACAAACTTGTTCCTACATAGTAACTTGCAACTTTGAATGAGAATATGCTTGCTTACAGCAACGTGCTATATGTTCTGAATGCCCGAATTGGGAATCTGTGTCAAAACTTTGTTAGGAATTATGTGATCCTTACTAGCTGGAAGCAAGGGAGATGGGGCATGAAGTTATTTCTAGGAGTTGGAGACATCCCAAGTTTAGTTCAGTTCTGGGCATCTTTGAAATACCTATACAAACTTGTTCCTACATAGTAACTTGCAACTTTGAATGAGAATGTGCTTGCTTACAGCAACGTGCTACATGTTCTGAATGCCCGAATTGGGAATCTGTGTCAAAACTTTGTTAGGAATTATGTGACCCTTACTAGCTGGAAGTAAGGGAGATGGGGCATGAAGTTATTTCTAGGAGTTGGAGACATAACAAGTTTAGCTCAGTTCTGGGCATCTTTGAAATACCTATACAAACTTGTTCCTACATAGTAACTTGCAAATTTGAATGAGAATGTGCTTGCTTACAGCAACGTGCTATATGTTCTGAATGCCCGAATTGGGAATCTGTGTCAAAACTTTGTTAGGAATTATGTGATCCGTACTAGCTGGAAGTAAGGGAGTTGGGGCATGAAGTTATTTCTAGGAGTTGGACACATACCAAGTTTAGCACAGTTCTGGGCATCTTTGAAATACCTATACAAACTTGTTCCTACATAGTAACTTGCAACTTTGAATGAGAATGTGCTTGCTTACAGCAACGTGCTATATGTTCTGAATGCCCGAATTGGGAATCTGTGTCAAAACTTTGTTAGGAATTATGTGATCCTTACTAGCTGGAAGTAAGGGAGATGGGGCATGAAGATATTTCTAGGAGTTGGAGACATACCAAGTTTAGCTCAGTTCTGGGCATCTTTGAAATACCTATAAAAACTTGTTCCTACATAGTAACTTGCAACTTTGAATGAGAATGTGCTTGCTTACAGCAACGTGCTATATGTTCTGAATGCCCGAATTGGGAATCTGTGTCAAAACTTTGTTAGGAATTATGTGATCCTTACTAGCTGGAAGTAAGGGAGATGGGGCATGAAGTTATTTCTAGGAGTTGGAGACATACCAAGTTTAGCTCAGTTCTGGGCATCTTTGAAATACCTATACAAACTTGTTCCTACATAGTAACTTGCAACTTTGAATGAGAATGTGCTTGCTTACAGCAACGTGCTACATGTTCTGAATACCCGAATTGGGAATCTGTGTCAAAACTTTGTTAGGAATTATGTGACCCTTACTAGCTGAAAGTAATGGAGATGGGGCATGAAGTTATTTCTAGGAGTTGGAGACATACCCACTTTAGCTCAGTACTGGGCATCTTTGAAATACCTATACAAACTTGTTCCTACATAGTAACTTGCAACTTTGAATGAGAATGTGCTTGCTTAAGGCAACTTGCTATATGTTCTGAATGCCCGAATTGGGAATCTGTGTCAAAACTTTGTTAGGAATTATGTGATCCTTACTAGCTGGAAGTAAGGGGGATGGGGCATGACGTTATTTCTAGGAGTTGGAGACATACCAAGTTTAGCTCAGTTCTGGGCATCTTTGAAATACCTATACAAACTTGTTCCTACATAGTAACTTGCAACTTTGAATGAGAATGTGCTTGCTTACAGCACCGTGCTATATGTTCTGAATGCCCGAAATGGGAATCTGTGTCAAAACTTTGTTAGGAATTATGTGATCCTTACTAGCTGGAAGTAAGGGAGATGGGGCATGAAGTTATTTCTAGGAGTTGGAGACATACCAAGTTTAGCTCAGTTCTGGGCATCTTTGAAATACCTATACAAACTTGTTCCTACATAGTAACTTGCAACTTGAATGAGATTGTGCTTGCTTACAGCAACGTGCTACATGTTCTGAATGCCCGAATTGGGAATCTGTGTCAAACTTGTTAGGAATTATGTGACCCTTACTAGCTGGAAGTAAGGGAGATGGGGCATGAAGTTATTTCTAGGAGTTGGAGACATACCCACTTTAGCTCAGTACTGGGCATCTTTGAAATACCTATACAAACTTGTTCCTACATAGTAACTTGCAACTTTGAATGAGAATGTGCTTGCTTACAGCAACGTGCTATATGTTCTGAATGCCCGAATTGGGAATCTGTGTCAAAACTTTGTTAGGAATTATGTGATCCTTACTAGCTGGAAGTAAGGGAGATGGGGCATGAAGTTATTTCTAGGAGTTGGAGACGTACCAAGTTTAGCTCAGTTCTGGGCATCTTTGAAATACCTATACAAACTTGTTCCTACATAGTAACTTGCAACTTTGAATGAGAATGTGCTTGCTTACAGCAACGTGCTATATGTTCTGAATGCCCGAATTGGGAATCTGTGTCAAAACTTTGTTAGGAATTATGTGATCCTTACTAGCTGGAAGTAAGGGAGATGGGGCATGAAGTTATTTCTAGGAGTTGGACACATACCAAGTTTAGCACAGTTCTGGGCATCTTTGAAATACCTATACAAACTTGTTCCTACATAGTAACTTGCAACATTCAATGAGAATGTGCTTGCTTACAGCAACGTGCTATATGTTATGAATGCCCGAATTGGGAATCTGTGTCAAAACTTTGTTAGGAATTATGTGATCCTTACTAGCTGGGAGTAAGGGAGATGGGGCATGAAGTTATTTCTAGGAGTTGGACACATACCAAGTTTAGCTCAGTTCTGGGCATCTTTGAAATACCTATACAAACTTGTTCCTACATAGTAACTTGCAACTTTGAATGAGAATATGCTTGCTTACAGCAACGTGCTATATGTTCTGAATGCCCGAATTGGGATTCTGTGTCAAAACTTTGTTAGAAATTATGTGATCCTTACTAGATGGAAGTAAGGGAGATGGGGTATGAAGTTATTTCTAGGAGTTGGAGACATACCAAGTTTAGCTCAGTTCTTGGCATCTTTGAAATACCTATACAAACTTGTTCCTACATAGGAACTTGCAACTTTGAATGAGAATGTGCTTGCTTACAGCAACGTGCTACATGTTCTGAATGCCCGAATTGGGAATCTGTGTCAAAACTTTGTTAGGAATTATGTGATCCTTACTAGCTGGAAGTAAGGGAGATGGGGCATGAAGTTATTTCTAGGAGTTGGAGACATAGTCACTTTAGCTCAGTTCTGGGCATCTTTGAAATACCTATACAAACTTGTTCCTACATAGTAACTTGCAACTTTGAATGAGAATGTCCTTGCTTACAGCAACGTGCTATATGTTCTGAATGCCCGAATTGGGATTCTGTGTCAAAACTTTGTTAGGAATTATGTGATCCTTACTAGCTGGAAGCAAGGGAGATGGGGCATGAAGTTATTTCTAGGAGTTGGAGACATACCTAGTTTAGCTCACTTCTGGGCATCTTTGAAATACCTATACAAACTTGTTCCTACATTGTAACTTGCAACTTTGAATGAGAATGTGCTTGCTTACAGCAACGTGCTATATGTTCTGAATGCCCGAATTGGGAATCTGTGTCAAAACTTTGTTAGGAATTATGTGATCCTTACTAGCTGGAAGTAAGGGAGATGGGGCATGAAGTTATTTCTAGGAGTTGGAGACATAACAAGTTTAGCTCAGTTCTGGGCATCTTTGAAAAACCTATACAAACGTGTTCCTACATAGTAACTTGCAACTTTGAATGAGAAATTGCTTGCTTACTGCAACGTGCTATATGATCTGAATGCCCGAATTGGGAATCTGTGTCAAAACTTTGTTAGGAATTATGTGATCCTTACTAGCTGGAAGTAAGGGAGATGGGGCAAGAAGTTATTTCTAGGAGTTGGAGACATACCAAGTTTAGGTCAGTTCTGGGCATCCTTGAAATACCTATACAAAATTGTTCCTACATAGTAACTTGCAACTTTGAATGAGAATGTGCTTGCTTACAGCAACGTGCTACATGTTCTGAATGCCCGAATTGGGAATCTGTGTCAAAACTTTGTTAGGAATTATGTGACCCTTACTAGCTGGAAGTAAGGGATATGGGGCATGAAGTTATTTCTAGGAGTTGGAGACATACCCACTTTAGCTCTGTACTGGGCATCTTTGAAATACCTATACAAACTTGTTCCTACATAGTAACTTGCAACTTTGAATGAGAATGTGCTTGCTTACAGCAACGTGCTATATGTTCTGAATGCCCGAATTGGGAATCTGTGTCAAAAGTTTGTTATGAATTATGTGATCCTTACTAGCTGGAAGTAAGGGAGATGGGGCATGATGTTATTTCTAGGAGTTGGAGACATACCAAGTTTAGCTCAGTTATGGGCATCTTTGAAATACCTATACAAACTTGTTCCTACATAGTAACTTGCAAATTTGAATGAGAATGTGCTTGCTTACAGCAACGTGCTATATGTTCTGAATGCCCGAATTGGGAATCTGTGTCAAAACTTTGTTAGGAATTATGTGATCCTTACTAGCTGTAAGTAAGGGAGTTGGGGCATGAAGTTATTTCTAGGAGTTGGACACATACCAAGTTTAGCACAGTTCTGGGCATCTTTGAAATACCTATACAAACTTGTTCCTACATAGTAACTTGCAACTTTGAATGAGAATGTGCTTGCTTACAGCAACGTGCTATATGTTCTGAATGGCCGAATTGGGAATCTGTGTCAAAACTTTGTTAGGAATTATGTGATTCTACTAGCTGGAAGTAAGGGAGATGGGGCATGAAGATATTTCTAGGAGTTGGAGACATACCAAGTTTAGCTCAGTTCTGGGCATCTTTGAAATACCTATACAAACGTGTTCCTACATAGTAACTTGCAACTTTGAATGAGAATGTGCTTGCTTACTGCAACGTGCTATATGTTCGGAATGCCCGAATTGGGAATCTGTGTCAAAACTTTGTTAGGAATTATGTGATCCTTACTAGCTGGAAGTAAGGGAGATGGGGCATGAAGTTATTTCTAGGAGTTGGAGACATACCAAGTTTAGCTCAGTTCTGGACATCTTTGAAATACCTATACAAACTTGTTCCTACATAGTAACTTGCAACTTTGAATGAGAATGTGCTTGCTTACAGCAACGTGCTACATGTTCTGAATGCCCGAATTGGGAATCTGTGTCAAAACTTTGTTAGGAATTCTGTGACCCTTACTAGCTGGAAGTAAGGGAGATGGGGCATGAAGTTATTTCTAGGAGTTGGAGACATACCCACTTTAGCTCAGTACTGGGCATCTTTGAAATACCTATACAAACTTGTTCCTACATAGTAACTTGCAACTTTGAATGAGAATGTGCTTGCTTACAGCAACGTGCTATATGTTCTGAATGCCCGAATTGGGAATCTGTGTCAAAAGTTTGTTATGAATTATGTGATCCTTACTAGCTGGAAGTAAGGGAGATGGGGCATGAAGTTATTTCTAGGAGTTGGAGACATACCAAGTTTAGCTCAGTTATGGGCATCTTTGAAATACCTATACAAACTTGTTCCTACATAGTAACTTGCAACTTTGAATGAGAATGTGCTTGCTTACAGCAACGTGCTATATGTTCTGAATGACCTAATTGGGAATCTGTGTCAATACTTTGTTAGGAATTATGTGATCCTTACTAGCTGGAAGTAAGGGAGATGGGGCAGGAAGTTATTTCTAGGAGTTGGAGACATACCAAGTTTAGCTCAGTTCTGGGCATCTTTGAAATACCTATACAAACTTGTTCCTACATAGTAACTTGAACTTCGAATGAGAATGTGCTTGCTTACAGCAACGTGCTATATGTTCTGAATGCCAGAATTGGGAATCTGTGTCAAAACTTTGTTAGGAATTATGTGATCATTACTAGCTGGAAGTAAGGGAGATGGGGCATGAAATTATTTCTAGGAGTTGGAGACATACCAAGTTTAGCACAGTTCTGGGCATCTTTGAAATACCTATACAAACTTGTTCCTACATAGTAACTTGCAACTTTGAATGAGAATGTGCTTGCTTACAGCAACGTGCTGTATGTTCTGAATGCCCGAATTGGGAATCTGTGTCAAATCTTTGTTAGGAATTATGTGATCCTTACTAGCTGGAAGTAAGGGAGATGGGGCATGAAGTTATTTCTAGGAGTTGGAGACATACCAATTTAGCTCAGTTCTGGGCATCTTTGAAATACCTATACAAACTTGTTCCTACATAGTAACTTGCAACTTTGAATGAAAATGTGCTTGCTTACAGCAACGTGCTACATGTTCTGAATGCCCGATTTGGGAATCTTTGTCAAAACTTTGTTAGGAATTATGTGACCCTTACTGGCTGGAAGTAATGGAGATGGGGCATGAAGATATTTCTAGGAGTTGGACACATACCAAGTTTAGCACAGTTCTGGGCATCTTTGAAATACCTATACAAACTTGTTCCTACATAGTAACTTGCAAATTTGAATGAGAATGTGCTTGCTTACAGCAACGTGCTATATGTTCTGAATGCCCGAATTGGGAATCTGTGTCAAAACTTTGTTAGGAATTATGTGATCCTTACTAGCTGTAAGTAAGGGAGTTGGGGCATGAAGTTATTTCTAGGAGTTGGACACATACCAAGTTTAGCACAGTTCTGGGCATCTTTGAAATACCTATACAAACTTGTTCCTACATAGTAACTTGCAACTTTGAATGAGAATGTGCTTGCTTACAGCAACGTGCTATATGTTCTGAATGGCCGAATTGGGAATCTGTGTCAAAACTTTGTTAGGAATTATGTGATTCTACTAGCTGGAAGTAAGGGAGATGGGGCATGAAGTTATTTCTAGGAGTTGGAGACATACCAAGTTTAGCTCAGTTCTGGGCATCTTTGAAATACCTATACAAACTTGTTCCTACATAGTAACTTGCAACTTTGAATGAGAATGTGCTTGCTTACAGCAACGTGCTATATGTTCTGAATGCCCGAATTGGGAATCTGTGTCAAAACTTTGTTAGGAATTATGTGATCCTTACTAGCTGTAAGTAAGGGAGTTGGGGCATGAAGTTATTTCTAGGAGTTGGACACATACCAAGTTTAGCACAGTTCTGGGCATCTTTGAAATACCTATACAAACTTGTTCCTACATAGTAACTTGCAACTTTGAATGAGAATGTGCTTGCTTACAGCAACGTGCTATATGTTCTGAATGGCCGAATTGGGAATCTGTGTCAAAACTTTGTTAGGAATTATGTGATCCTACTAGCTGGAATTAAGTTAGATGGGGCATGAAGATATTTCTAGGAGTTGGAGACATACCAAGTTTAGCTCAGTTCTGGGCATCTTTGAAATACCTATACAAACGTGTTCCTACATAGTAACTTGTAACTTTGAATGAGAATGTGCTTGCTTACTGCAACGTGCTATATGTTCGGAATGCCCGAATTGGGAATCTGTGTCAAAACTTTGTTAGGAATTATGTGATCCTTACTAGCTGGAAGTAAGGGAGATGGGGCATGAAGTTATTTCTAGGAGTTGGAGACATACCAAGTTTAGCTCAGTTCTGGACATCTTTGAAATACCTATACAAACTTGTTCCTACATAGTAACTTGCAACTTTGAATGAGAATGTGCTTGCTTACAGCAACGTGCTACATGTTCTGAATGCCCGAATTGGGAATCTGTGTCAAAACTTTGTTAGGAATTCTGTGACCCTTACTAGCTGGAAGTAAGGGAGATGGGGCATGAAGTTATTTCTAGGAGTTGGAGACATACCCACTTTAGCTCAGTACTGGGCATCTTTGAAATACCTATACAAACTTGTTCCTACATAGTAACTTGCAACTTTGAATGAGAATGTGCTTGCTTACAGCAACGTGCTATATGTTCTGAATGCCCGAATTGGGAATCTGTGTCAAAAGTTTGTTATGAATTATGTGATCCTTACTAGCTGGAAGTAAGGGAGATGGGGCATGAAGTTATTTCTAGGAGTTGGAGACATACCAAGTTTAGCTCAGTTATGGGCATCTTTGAAATACCTATACAAACTTGTTCCTACATAGTAACTTGCAACTTTGAATGAGAATGTGCTTGCTTACAGCAACGTGCTATATGTTCTGAATGACCTAATTGGGAATCTGTGTCAATACTTTGTTAGGAATTATGTGATCCTTACTAGCTGGAAGTAAGGGAGATGGGGCAGGAAGTTATTTCTAGGAGTTGGAGACATACCAAGTTTAGCTCAGTTCTTGGCATCTTTGAAATACCTATACAAACTTGTTCCTACATAGTAACTTGAACTTCGAATGAGAATGTGCTTGCTTACAGCAACGTGCTATATGTTCTGAATGCCAGAATTGGGAATCTGTGTCAAAACTTTGTTAGGAATTATGTGATCATTACTAGCTGGAAGTAAGGGAGATGGGGCATGAAATTATTTCTAGGAGTTGGAGACATACCAAGTTTAGCACAGTTCTGGGCATCTTTGAAATACCTATACAAACTTGTTCCTACATAGTAACTTGCAACTTTGAATGAGAATGTGCTTGCTTACAGCAACGTGCTGTATGTTCTGAATGCCCGAATTGGGAATCTGTGTCAAATCTTTGTTAGGAATTATGTGATCCTTACTAGCTGGAAGTAAGGGAGATGGGGCATGAAGTTATTTCTAGGAGTTGGAGACATACCAATTTAGCTCAGTTCTGGGCATCTTTGAAATACCTATACAAACTTGTTCCTACATAGTAACTTGCAACTTTGAATGAAAATGTGCTTGCTTACAGCAACGTGCTACATGTTCTGAATGCCCGATTTGGGAATCTTTGTCAAAACTTTGTTAGGAATTATGTGACCCTTACTGGCTGGAAGTAATGGAGATGGGGCATGAAGTTATTTCTAGGAGTTGGACACATACCAAGTTTAGCACAGTTCTGGGCATCTTTGAAATACCTATACAAACTTGTTCCTACATAGTAACTTGCAACTTTGAATGAGAATGTGCTTGCTTACAGCAACGTGCTATATGTTCTGAATGCCCGAATTGGGAATCTGTGTCAAATCTTTGTTAGGAATTATGTGATCCTTACTAGCTGGAAGTAAGGGAGATGGGGCATGAAGTTATTTCTAGGAGTTGGAGACATACCAAGTTTAGCTCAGTTCTGGGCATCTTTGAAATACCTATACAAACTTGTTCCTACATAGTAACTTGCAACTTTGAATGAGAATGTGCTTGCTTACAGCAACGTGCTATATGTTCTGAATGCCCGAATTGGGAATCTGTGTCAAAACTTTGTTAGGAATTATGTGATCCTTACTAGCTGTATGTAAGGGAGTTGGGGCATGAAGTTATTTCTAGGAGTTGGACACATACCAAATTTAGCACAGTTCTGGGCATCTTTGAAATACCTATACAAACTTGTTCCTACATAGTAACTTGCAACTTTGAATGAGAATGTGCTTGCTTACAGCAACGTGCTATATGTTCTGAATGCCCGAATTGGGAATCTGTGTCAAAACTTTGTTAGGAATTATGAGATCCTTACTAGTTGGAAGTAAGGGAGATGGGGCATGAAGTTATTTCTAGGAGTTGGAGACATACAACGTTTAGCTCAGTTCTGGGCATCTTTGAAATACCTATACAAACTTGTTCCTACATAGTAACTTGCAACTTTGAATGAGAATGTGCTTGCTTACAGCAACGTGCTATATGTTCTGAATGCCCGAATTGGGAATCTGTGTCAAAACTTTGTTAGGAATTATGTGATCCTTACTGGCTGGAAGTAAGGGAGATGGGGCATGAAGTTATTTCAAGGAGTTGGAGACATACCAAGTTTAGCTCAGTTCTGGGCATCTTTGAAATACCTATACAAACTTGTTCCTACATAGTAACTTGCAACTTTGAATGAAAATGTGCTTGCTTACAGCAACGTGCTATATGTTCTGAATGCCCGAATTGGGAATCTGTGTCAAAACTTTGTTAGGAATTATGTGATCCTTACTAGCTGGAAGTAAGGGAGATGGGGCATGAAGTTATTTCTAGGAGTTGGAGACATACCAAGTTTAGCTCAGTTCTGGGCATCTTTGAAATACCTATACATACTTGTTCCTACATAGTAACTTGCAACTTTGAATGAGAATGTGCTTGCTTACAGCAACGTGCTACATGTTCTGAATGCACGATTTGGGAATCTGTGTCAAAACTTGTTAGGAATTATGTGACCATTACTAGCTGGAAGTAATGGAGATGGGGCATGAAGTTATTTCTAGGAGTTTGACACATACCAAGTTTAGCACAGTTCTGGGCATCTTTGAAATACCTATACAAACTTGTTCCTACATAGTAACTTGCAACTTTGAATGAGAATGTGCTTGCTTACAGCAACGTGCTATATGTTCTGAATGCCCGAATTGGGAATCTGTGTCAAATCTTTGTTAGGAATTATGTGATCCTTACTAGCTGGAAGTAAGGGAGATGGGGCATGAAGTTATTTCTAGGAGTTGGAGACATACCAAGTTTACCTCAGTTCTGGGCATCTTTGAAATACCTATACAAACTTGTTCCTACATAGTAACTTGCAACTTTGAATGAGAATGTGCTTGCTTACAGCAACGTGCTATATGTTCTGAATGCCCGAATTGGGAATCTGTGTCAAAACTTTGTTAGGAATTATGTGGTCCTTACTAGCTGGAAGTAAGGGAGATGGGGCATGAAGTTATTTCTAGGAGTTGGAGACATACCAAGTTTAGCTCAGTTCTGGGCATCTTTGAAATACCTATACAAACTTGTTCCTACATAGTAACTTGCAACTTTGAATGAGAATGTGCTTGCTTACAGGAACGTGCTACATGTTCTGAATACCCGAATTGGGAATCTGTGTCAAAACTTTGTTAGGAATTATGTGATCCTTACTAGCTGGAAGTAAGGGAGATGGGGCATGACGTTATTTCTAGGAGTTGGAGACATACCAAGTTTAGCTCAGTTCTGGGCATCTTTGAAATACCTATACAAACTTGTTCCTACATAGTAACTTGCAACTTTGAATGAGAATGTGCTTGCTTAGAGCAACGTGCTATATGTTCTGAATGCCCGAATTGGGAATCTGTGTCAAAACTTTGTTAGGAATTATGTGATCCTTACTAGCTGGAAGTAAGGGAGATGGGGCATGAAGTTATTTCTAGGAGTTGGCGACATACCAAGCTTAGCTCAGTTCTGGGCATCTTTGAAATACCTATACAAACTTGTTCCTACATAGTAACTTGCAACTTTGAATGAAAATGTGCTTGCTTACAGCAACGTGCTATATGTTCTGAATGCCCGAATTGGGAATCTGTGTCAAAACTTTGTTAGGAATTATGTGATCCTTACTAGCTGGAAGTAAGGGAGATGGGGCATGAAGTTATTTCTAGGAGTTGGAGACATACAACGTTTAGCTCAGTTCTGGGCATCTTTGAAATACCTATACAAACTTGTTCCTACATAGTAACTTGCAACTTTGAATGAGAATGTGCTTGCTTACAGCAACGTGCTATATGTTCTGAATGCCCGAATTGGGAATCTGTGTCAAAACTTTGTTAGGAATTATGTGATCCTTACTAGCTGTATGTAAGGGAGTTGGGGCATGAAGTTATTTCTAGGAGTTGGACACATACCAAATTTAGCACAGTTCTGGGCATCTTTGAAATACCTATACAAACTTGTTCCTACATAGTAACTTGCAACTTTGAATGAGAATGTGCTTGCTTACAGCAACGTGCTATATGTTCTGAATGCCCGAATTGGGAATCTGTGTCAAAACTTTGTTAGGAATTATGAGATCCTTACTAGTTGGAAGTAAGGGAGATGGGGCATGAAGTTATTTCTAGGAGTTGGAGACATACAACGTTTAGCTCAGTTCTGGGCATCTTTGAAATACCTATACAAACTTGTTCCTACATAGTAACTTGCAACTTTGAATGAGAATGTGCTTGCTTACAGCAACGTGCTATATGTTCTGAATGCCCGAATTGGGAATCTGTGTCAAAACTTTGTTAGGAATTATGTGATCCTTACTAGCTGGAAGTAAGGGAGATGGGGCATGAAGTTATTTCTAGGAGTTGGCGACATACCAAGCTTAGCTCAGTTCTGGGCATCTTTGAAATACCTATACAAACTTGTTCCTACATAGTAACTTGCAACTTTGAATGAAAATGTGCTTGCTTACAGCAACGTGCTATATGTTCTGAATGCCCGAATTGGGAATCTGTGTCAAAACTTTGTTAGGAATTATGTGATCCTTACTAGCTGGAAGTAAGGGAGATGGGGCATGAAGTTATTTCTAGGAGTTGGAGACATACCAAGTTTAGCTCAGTTCTGGGCATCTTTGAAATACCTATACAAACTTGTTCCTACATAGTAACTTGCAACTTTGAATGAGAATGTGCTTGCTTACAGCAACGTGCTATATGTTCTGAATGCCCGAATTGGGAATCTGTGTCAAAACTTTGTTAGGAATTATGTGATCCTTACTAGCTGTATGTAAGGGAGTTGGGGCATGAAGTTATTTCTAGGAGTTGGACACATACCAAATTTAGCACAGTTCTGGGCATCTTTGAAATACCTATACAAACTTGTTCCTACATAGTAACTTGCAACTTTGAATGAGAATGTGCTTGCTTACAGCAACGTGCTATATGTTCTGAATGCCCGAATTGGGAATCTGTGTCAAAACTTTGTTAGGAATTATGAGATCCTTACTAGTTGGAAGTAAGGGAGATGGGGCATGAAGTTATTTCTAGGAGTTGGAGACATACAACGTTTAGCTCAGTTCTGGGCATCTTTGAAATACCTATACAAACTTGTTCCTACATAGTAACTTGCAACTTTGAATGAGAATGTGCTTGCTTACAGCAACGTGCTATATGTTCTGAATGCCCGAATTGGGAATCTTTGTCAAATCTTTGTTAGGAATTATGTGATCCTTACTAGGTGGAAGTAAGGGAGATGGGGCATGAAGTTATTTCTAGGAGTTGGAGACATACAACGTTTAGCTCAGTTCTGGGCATCATTGAAATACCTATACAAACTTGTTCCTGCATAGTCACTTGCAACTTTGAATGAGAATGTGCTTGCTTACAGCAACGTGCTATAAGTTCTGAATGCCCGAATTGGGAATCTGTGTCAAAACTTTGTTAGGAATTATGTGATCCTTACTAGCTGGAAGTAAGGGAGATGGGACATGAAGTTATTTCAAGGAGTTGGAGACATGCCAAGTTTAGCTCAGTTCTGGGCATCTTTGAAATACCTATACAAACTTGTTCCTACATAGTAACTTGCAACTTTGAATGAGAATGTGCTTGCTTACAGCAACGTGCTATATGATCTGAATGCCCGAATTGGGAATCTGTGTCAAAACTTTGTTAGGAATTATGTGATCCTTACTAGCTGGAAGTAAGGGAGTTGGGGCATGAAGTTATTTCAAGGAGTTGGACACATACCAAGTTTAGCACAGTTCTGGGCATCTTTGAAATACCTATACATACTTGTTCCTACATAGTAACTTGCAACTTTGAATGAGAATGTGCTTGCTTACAGCAACGTGCTATATGTTCTGAATGCCCGAATTGAGAATCTGTGTCAAAACTTTGTTAGGAATTATGTGATCCTTACTAGCTGGAAGTAAGGGTGATGGGGCATGAAGTTATTTCTAGGAGTTGGAGACTTACCAAGTTTAGCTCAGTTCTGAGCATCTTTGAAATACCTATACAAACTTGTTCCTACATAGTAACTTGCAACTTTGAATGAGAATGTGCTTGCTTACAGCAACGTGCTATATGTTTTGAATGCCCGAATTGGGATTCTGTGTCAAAACTTTGTTAGTAATTATGTGATCCTTACTAGCTGGAAGTAAGGAAGATGGGGCATGAAGTTATTTCTAGGAGTTGGAGACATACAACGTTTAGCTCAGTTCTGGGCATCTTTGAAATACCTATACAAACTTGTTCCTGCATAGTCACTTGCAACTTTGAATGAGAATGTGCTTGCTTACAGCAACGTGCTATATGTTCTGAATGCCCGAATTGGGAATCTGTGTCAAAACTTTGTTAGGAATTATGTGATCCTTACTAGCTGGAAGTAAGGGAGATGGGACATGAAGTTATTTCAAGGAGTTGGAGACATGCCAAGTTTAGCTCAGTTCTGGGCATCTTTGAAAGTCCTATACAAACTTGTTCCTGCATAGTAACTTGCAACTTTGAATGAGAATGTGCTTGCTTACAGCAACGTGCTATATGTTCTGAATGCCCGAATTGGGAATCTGTGTCAAAACTTTGTTAGGAATTATGTGATCCTTACTAGCTGGAAGTAAGGGAGATGGGGCATGATGTTATTTCAATGTGTCGGAGACATACAACGTTTAGCTCAGTTCTGGGCATCTTTGAAATACCTATACAAACTTGTTCCTACATAGTAACTTGCAACTTTGAATGAGAATGTGCTTGCTTACAGCAACGTGCTATATGTTCTGAATCACCAAATTGGGAATCTGTGTCAAAACTTTATTAGGAATTATGTGATCCTTACTAGCTGGAAGTAAGGGAGATGGGGCATGAAGTTATTTCTAGGAGTTGGAGACATACAACGTTTAGCTCAGTACTGGGCATCTTTGAAATACCTATACAAACTTGTTCCTACATAGTAACTTGCAACTTTGAATGAGAATGTGCTTGCTTACAGCAACGTGCTATATGTTCTGAATGCACGAATTGGGAATCTGTGTCAAAACTTTGTTAGGAATTATGTGATCCTTACTAGCTGGAAGTAAGGGAGATGGGGCATGAAGTTATTTCTAGGAGTTGGAGACATACCAAGTTTACCTCAGTTCTGGGCATCTTTGAAATACCTATACAAACTTGTTCCTACATAGTAACTTGCAAATTTGAATGAGAATGTGCTTGCTTACAGCAACGTGCTATATATTCTGAATGCCCTAATTGGGAATCTGTGTCAAAACTTTGTTAGGAATTATGTGATCCTTACTAGCTGGAAGTAAGGGAGATGGGGCATGAAGTTATTTCTAGGAGTTGGAGACATACAACGTTTAGCTCAGTTCTGGGCATCTTTGAAATACCTATACAAACTTGTTCCTACATAGTAACTTGCAACTTTGAATGAGAATGTGCTTGCTTACAGCAACGTGCTATATGTTCTGAATGCCCGAATTGGGAATCTGTGTCAAAACTTTGTTAGGAATTATGTGATCCTTACTAGCTGGAAGTAAGTGAGATGGGGCATGAAGGTATTTCTAGGAGTTGGAGACATACCAAGTTTAGCTCAGATCTGGGCATCTTTGAAATACCTATACAAACTTGTTCCTGCATAGTAACTTGCAACTTTGAATGAGAATGTGCTTGCTTACAGCAACGTGCTATATGTTCTGAATGCCCGAATTGGGAATCTGTGTCAAAACTTTGTTAGGAATTATGTGATCCTTACTAGCTGGAAGTAAGGGAGATGGGGCATGAAGTTATTTCAAGGTGTTGGAGACATACAACGTTTAGCTCAGTTCTGGGCATCTTTGAAATACCTATACAAACTTGTTCCTACATAGTAACTTGCAACTTTGAATGAGAATGTGCTTGCTTACAGCAACGTGCTATATATTCTGAATGCCCTAATTGGGAATATGTGTCAAAACTTTGTTAGGAATTATGTGATCCTTACTAGCTGGAAGTAAGGGAGATGGGGCATGAAGTTATTTCTAGGAGTTGGAGACATACAACCTTTAGCTCAGTTCTGGGCATCTTTGAAATACCTATACAAACTTGTTCCTACATAGTAACTTGCAACTTTGAATGAGAATGTGCTTGCTTACAGCAACGTGCTATATGTTCTGAATGCACGAATTAGGTATCTGTGTCAAAACTTTGTTAGGAATTATGTGATCCTTTCTAGCTGGAAGTTAGAGAGATGGGGCATGAAGTTATTTCTAGGAGTTGGAGACATACAACGTTTAGCTCAGTTCTGAGCATCTTTGAAATACCTATACAAACTTGTTCCTACATAGTAACTTGCAACTTTGAATGAGAATGTGCTTGCTTACAGCAACGTGCTATATGTTCTGAATGCCCGAATTGGGAATCTGTGTCTAATCATTGTTAGGAAATATGTGATTCTTACTAGGTGGAAGTAAGGGAGATGGGGCATGAAGTTATTTCTAGGAGTTGGAGACATACCAAGATTAGCACAGTTCTGGGCATCTTTGAAAGTCCTATACAAACTTGTTCCTACATAGTAACTTGCAACTTTGAATGAGAATGTGCTTGCTTACAGCAACGTGCTATATGTTCTGAATGCCCGAATTGGGAATCTGTGTCAAAACTTTGTTAGGAATTATGTGATCCTTACTAGCTGGAAGTAAGGGAGATGGGGCATGAAGTTATTTCTAGTAGTTGGAGACATACAACGTTTAGCTCAGTTCTGGGCATCTTTGAAATACCTATACAAACTTGTTCCTGCATAGTAACTTGCAACTTTGAATGAGAATGTGCTTGCTTACAGCAACGTGCTATATGTTCTGAATGCCCGAATTGGGAATCTGTGACAAAACTTTGTTAGGAATTATGTGATCCTTACTAGCTGGAAGTAAGGGATTTGGGGCATGAAGTTATTTCAAGGTGTTGGAGACATGCAAAGTTTAGCTCAGTTCTGGGCATCTTTGAAATACCTATACAAACTTGTTCCTACATAGTAACTTGCAACTTTGAATGAGAATGTGCTTGCTTACAGCAACGTGCTATATGATCTGAATGCCCGAATTGGGAATCTGTGTCAAAACTTTGTTAGGAATTATGTGATCCTTACTAGCTGGAAGTAAGGGAGTTGGGGCATGAAGTTATTTCTAGGAGTTGGACACATACCAAGTTTAGCACAGTTCTGGGCATCTTTGAAATACCTATACAAACTTGTTCCTACATAGTAACTTGCAACTTTGAATGAGAATGTGCTTGCTTACAGCAACGTGCTATATGTTCTGAATGCCCGAATTGGGAATCTGTGTCAAAACTTTGTTAGGAATTATGTGATCCTTACTAGCTGGAAGTAAGGGAGATGGGGCATGAAGTTATTTCAAGGTGTTGGAGACATACAACGTTTAGCTCAGTTCTGGGCATCTTTGAAATACCTATACAAACTTGTTCCTACATAGTAACTTGCAACTTTGAATGAGAATGTGCTTGCTTACAGCAACGTGCTATATATTCTGAATGCCCTAATTGGGAATATGTGTCAAAACTTTGTTAGGAATTATGTGATCCTTACTAGCTGGAAGTAAGGGAGATGGGGCATGAAGTTATTTCTAGGAGTTGGAGACAAACAACCTTTAGCTCAGTTCTGGGCATCTTTGAAATACCTATACAAACTTGTTCCTACATAGTAACTTGCAACTTTGAATGAGAATGTGCTTGCTTACAGCAACGTGCTATATGTTCTGAATGCACGAATTAGGTATCTGTGTCAAAACTTTGTTAGGAATTATGTGATCCTTTCTAGCTGGAAGTTAGAGAGATGGGGCATGAAGTTATTTCTAGGAGTTGGAGACATACAACGTTTAGCTCAGTTCTGAGCATCTTTGAAATACCTATACAAACTTGTTCCTACATAGTAACTTGCAACTTTGAATGAGAATGTGCTTGCTTACAGCAACGTGCTATGTGTTCTGAATGCCCGAATTGGGAATCTGTGTCTAATCATTGTTAGGAAATATGTGATTCTTACTAGGTGGAAGTAAGGGAGATGGGGCATGAAGTTATTTCTAGGAGTTGGAGACATACCAAGATTAGCACAGTTCTGGGCATCTTTGAAAGTCCTATACAAACTTGTTCCTACATAGTAACTTGCAACTTTGAATGAGAATGTGCTTGCTTACAGCAACGTGCTATATGTTCTGAATGCCAGAATTGGGAATCTGTGTCAAATCTTTGTTAGGAATTATGTGATCCTTACTAGCTGGAAGTAAGGGAGATGGGGCATGAAGTTATTTCTAGGAGTTGGAGACATACAACGTTTAGCTCAGTTCTGGGCATCTTTGAAATACCTATACAAACTTGTTCCTGCATAGTAACTTGCAACTTTGAATGAGAATGTGCTTGCTTACAGCAACGTGCTATATGTTCTGAATGCCCGAATTGGGAATCTGTGACAAAACTTTGTTAGGAATTATGTGATCCTTACTAGCTGGAAGTAAGGGATTTGGGGCATGAAGTTATTTCAAGGTGTTGGAGACATGCAAAGTTTAGCTCAGTTCTGGGCATCTTTGAAATACCTATACAAACTTGTTCCTACATAGTAACTTGCAACTTTGAATGAGAATGTGCTTGCTTACAGCAACGTGCTATATGATCTGAATGCCCGAATTGGGAATCTGTGTCAAAACTTTGTTAGGAATTATGTGATCCTTACTAGCTGGAAGTAAGGGAGTTGGGGCATGAAGTTATTTCTAGGAGTTGGACACATACCAAGTTTAGCACAGTTCTGGGCATCTTTGAAATACCTATACAAACTTGTTCCTACATAGTAACTTGCAACTTTGAATGAGAATGTGCTTGCTTACAGCAACGTGCTATATGTTCTGAATGCCCGAATTGAGAATCTGTGTCAAATCTTTGTTAGGAATTATGTGATCCTTACTAGCTGGAAGTAAGGGAGATGGGGCATGAAGTTATTTCTAGGAGTTGGAGACTTACCAAGTTTAGCTCAGTTCTGGGCATCTTTGAAATACCTATACAAACTTGTTCCTACATAGTAACTTGCAACTTTGAATGAGAATGTGCTTGCTTACAGCAACGTGCTATATGTTCTGAATGCCCGAATTGGGAATCTGTGTCAAAACTTTGTTAGGAATTATGTGATACTTACTAGCTGGAAGTAAGGGAGATGGGGCATGAAGTTATTTCTAGGAGTTGGAAACATAGCAAGTTTAGCTCAGTTCTGGGCATCTTTGAAATACCTGTACAGACTTGTTCCTACATAGTAACTTGCAACTTTGAATGAGAATGTGCTTGCTTACAGCAACGTGCTATATGTTCTGAATGCCCGAATTGGGAATCTGTGTCAAAACTTTGTTAGGAATTATGTGATCCTTTCAAGCTGGAAGTTCAAGAGATGGGGCATGAAGTTATTTCTAGGAGTTGCAGACATACAACGTTTAGCTCAGTTCTGGGCATCTTTGAAATACCTCTACGAACTTGTTCCTACATAGTAACTTGCAACTTTGAATGAGAATGTGCTTGCTTACAGCAACGTGCTATATGTTCTGAATGCCCGAATTGGGAATCTGTGTCAAAACTTTGTTAGGAATAATGTGATCCTTACTAGCTGGAAGTAAGGGAGATGGGGCATGAAGTTCTTTCTAGGAGTTGGAGACATACCAAGTTTAGCTCAGTTCTGGGCATCTTTGAAAGTCCTATACAAACTTGTTCCTACATAGTAACTTGCAACTTTGAATGAGAATGTGCTTGCTTACAGCAACGTGCTATATATTCTGAATGCCCGAATTGGGAATCTGTGTCAAAAGTTTGTTAGGAATTATGTGATCCTTACTAGCTGGAAGTAAGGGAGATGGGGCATGAAGTTATTTCTAGGAGTTGGAGACATACAACCTTTAGCTCAGTTCTGGGCATCTTTGAAATACCTATACAAACTTGTTCCTACATAGTAACTTGCAACTTTGAATGAGAATGTGCTTGCTTACAGCAACGTGCTATATGTTCTGAATGCCCGAATTGGGAATCTGTGTCAAAACTTTGTTAGGAATTATGTGATCCTTACTAGCTGGAAGTAAGGGAGATGGGGCATGAAGTTATTTCTAGGAGTTGGAGACATACCAAGTTTAGCTCAGTTCTGGGCATCTTTGAAATACCTATACAAACTTGTTCCTACATAGTAACTTGCAACTTTGAATGAGAATGTGCTTGCTTACAGCAACGTGCTACATGTTCTGAATGCCCGAATTGGAAATCTGTGTCAAAAGTTTGTTAGGAATTATGTGATCCTTACTAGCTGGAAGTAAGGGAGATGGGGCATGAAGTTATTTCTAGGAGTTGGAGACATACCAAGTTTAGCTCAGTTCTGGGCATCTTTGAAATACCTATACAAACTTGTTCCGACATAGTAACTTGCAACTTTGAATGAGAATGTGCTTGCTTACAGCAACATGCTATATGTTCTGAATGCCCGAATTGGGAATCTGTGTCAAAAGTTTGTTAGGAATTATGTTATCCTTACTAGCTGGAAGTAAGGGAGATGGGGCATGAAGTTATTTCTAGGAGTTGGAGACATACCAAGTTTAGCTCAGTTCTGGGCATCTTTGAAATACCTATACAAACTTGTTCCTACATAGTAACTTGCAACTTTGAATGAGAATGTGCTTGCTTACAGCAACGTGCTATATGTTCTGAATGCCCGAATTGGGAATCTGTGTCAAAACTTTGTTAGAAATTATGTGATCCTTACTAGCTGGAAGTAAGGGAGATGGGGCATGAAGTTATATCTAGGAGTTGGAGACATACAACGTTTAGCTCAGTTCTGGGCATCTTTTAAATACCTATACGAACTTGTTCCTACATAGCAACTTGCAACTTTGAATGAGAATGAGCTTGCTTACAGCAAAGTGCTACATGTTCTGAATGCCCGAATTGGGAATCTGTGTCAAAACTTTGTTAGGAATAATGTGATCCTTACTAGCTGGAAGTAAGGGAGATGGGGCATGAAGTTATTTCTAGGAGTTTGAGACATACAACGTTTAGCACAGTTCTGGGCATCTTTGAAATACCTATACAAACTTGTTCCTGCATAGTAACTTGCAACTTTGAATGAGAATGTGCTTGCTTACAGCAACGTGCTATATGTTCTGAATGCCCGAATTGGGAATCTGTGTCAAAACTTTGTTAGGAATTATGTGATCCTTACTAGCTGGAAGTAAGGGAGATGGGGCATGAAGTTATTTCAAGGTGTTGGAGACATACAACGTTTAGCTCAGTTCTGGGCATCTTTGAAATACCTATACAAACTTGTTCCTACATAGTAACTTGCAACTTTGAATGAGAATGTGCTTGCTTACAGCAACGTGCTATATGTTCTGAATGCCCGAATTGGGAATCTGTGTCAAAACTTTGTTAGGAATAATGTGATCCTTACTAGCTGGAAGTAAGGGAGATGGGGCATGAAGTTCTTTCTAGGAGTTGGAGACATACCAAGTTTAGCTCAGTTCTGGGCATCTTTGAAAGTCCTATACAAACTTGTTCCTACATAGTAACTTGCAACTTTGAATGAGAATGTGCTTGCTTACAGCAACGTGCTATATATTCTGAATGCCCGAATTGGGAATCTGTGTCAAAAGTTTGTTAGGAATTATGTGATCCTTACTAGCTGGAAGTAAGGGAGATGGGGCATGAAGTTATTTCTAGGAGTTGGAGACATACAACCTTTAGCTCAGTTCTGGGCATCTTTGAAATACCTATACAAACTTGTTCCTACATAGTAACTTGCAACTTTGAATGAGAATGTGCTTGCTTACAGCAACGTGCTATATGTTCTGAATGCCCGAATTGGGAATCTGTGTCAAAACTTTGTTAGGAATTATGTGATCCTTACTAGCTGGAAGTAAGGGAGATGGGGCATGAAGTTATTTCTAGGAGTTGGAGACATACCAAGTTTAGCTCAGTTCTGGGCATCTTTGAAATACCTATACAAACTTGTTCCTACATAGTAACTTGCAACTTTGAATGAGAATGTGCTTGCTTACAGCAACGTGCTACATGTTCTGAATGCCCGAATTGGAAATCTGTGTCAAAAGTTTGTTAGGAATTATGTGATCCTTACTAGCTGGAAGTAAGGGAGATGGGGCATGAAGTTATTTCTAGGAGTTGGAGACATACCAAGTTTAGCTCAGTTCTGGGCATCTTTGAAATACCTATACAAACTTGTTCCTACATAGTAACTTGCAACTTTGAATGAGAATGTGCTTGCTTACAGCAACGTGCTATATGTTCTGAATGCCCGAATTGGGAATCTGTGTCAAAACTTTGTTAGGAATTATGTGATCCTTACTAGCTGGAAGTAAGGGAGATGGGGCATGAAGTTATTTCTAGGAGTTGGACACATACCAAGTTTACCTCAGTTCTGGGCATCTTTGAAATACCTATACAAACTTGTTCCTACATAGTAACTTGCAACTTTGAATGAGAATGTGCTTGCTTACAGCAACGTGCTATATATTCTGAATGCCCTAATTGGGAATCTGTGTCAAAACTTTGTTAGGAATTATGTGATCCTTACTAGCTGGAAGTAAGGGAGATGGGGCATGAAGTTATTTCTAGGAGTTGGAGACATACAACGTTTAGCTCAGTTCTGGGCATCTTCGAAATACCTATACAAACTTGTTCCTACATAGTAACTTGCAACTTTGAATGAGAATGTGCTTGCTTACAGCAACGTGCTATATGTTCTGAATGCACGAATTGGGTATCTGTGTCAAAACTTTGTTAGGAATTATGTGATCCTTTCTAGCTGGAAGTTAGAGAGATGGGGCATGAAGTTATTTCTAGGAGTTGGAGACATACAACGTTTAGCTCAGTTCTGGGCATCTTTGAAATACCTCTACGAACTTGTTCCTACATAGTAACTTGCAACTTTGAATGAGAATGTGCTTGCTTACAGCAACGTGCTATATGTTCTGAATGCCCGAATTGGGAATCTGTGTCAAAACTTTGTTAGGAATAATGTGATCCTTACTAGCTGGAAGTAAGGGAGATGGGGCATGAAGTTATTTCCAGGAGTTGGAGACATATCAAGTTTAGCTCAGTTCTGGGCATCTTTGAAAGTCCTATACAAACTTGTTCCTACATAGTAACTTGCAACTTTGAATGAGAATGTGCTTGCTTACAGCAACATGCTATATGTTCTGAATGCCCGAATTGGGAATCTGTGTCAAAACTTTCTTAGGAATTATGTGATCCTTACTAGCTGGAAGTAAGGGAGATGGGGCATGAAGTTATTTCTAGGAGTTGGAGACATACAACGTTTAGCTCAGTTCTGGGCATCTTTGAAATATCTATACAAACTTGTTCCTGCATAGTAACTTGCAACTTTGAATGAGAATGTGCTTGCTTACAGCAACGTGCTATATGTTCTGAATGCCCGAATTGGGAATCTGTGTCAAAACTTTGTTAGGAATAATGTGATCCTTACTAGCTGGAAGTAAGGGAGATGGGGCATGAAGTTATTTCTAGGAGTTGGAGACATACAACGTTTAGCACAGTTCTGGGCATCTTTGAAATACCTATACAAACTTGTTCCTGCATAGTAACTTGCAACTTTGAATGAGAATGTGCTTGCTTACAGCAACGTGCTATATGTTCTGAATGCCCGAATTGGGAATCTGTGTCAAAACTTTGTTAGGAATTATGTGATCCTTACTAGCTGGAAGTAAGGGAGATGGGGCATGAAGTTATTTCAAGGTGTTGGAGACATACAACGTTTAGCTCAGTTCTGGGCATCTTTGAAATACCTATACAAACTTGTTACTACATAGTAACTTGCAACTTTGAATGAGAATGTGCTTGCTTACAGCAACGTGCTATATGTTCTGAATCACCAAATTGGGAATCTGTGTCAAAACTTTATTAGGAATTATGTGATCCTTACTAGCTGGAAGTAAGGGAGATGGGGCATGAAGTTATTTCTAGGAGTTGGAGACATACAACGTTTAGCTCAGTTCTGGGCATCTTTGAAATACCTATACAAACTTGTTCCTACATAGTAACTTGCAACTTTGAATGAGAATGTGCTTGCTTACAGCAACGTGCTATATGTTCTGAATGCACGAATTGGGAATCTGTGTCAAAACTTTGTTAGGAATTATGTGATCCTTACTAGCTGGAAGTAAGGGAGATGGGGCATGAAGTTATTTCTAGGAGTTAGAGACATACCAAGTTTACCTCAGTTCTGGGCATCTTTGAAATACCTATACAAACTTGTTCCTACATAGTAACTTGCAACTTTGAATGAGAATGTGCTTGCTTACAGCAACGTGCTATATATTCTGAATGCCCTAATTGGGAATCTGTGTCAAAACTTTGTTAGGAATTATGTGATCCTTACTAGCTGGAAGTAAGGGAGATGGGGCATGAAGTTATTTCTAGGAGTTGGAGACATACCAAGTTTAGCTCAGTTCTGGGCATCTTTGAAATACCTATACAAACTTGTTCCTACATAGTAACTTGCAACTTTGAATGAGAATGTGCTTGCTTACAGCAACGTGCTATATGTTCTGAATGCCCGAATTGGGAAACTTTGTCAAATCTTTGTTAGGAATTATGTGATCCTTACTAGGTGGAAGTAAGGGAGATGGGGCATGAAGTTATTTCTAGGAGTTGGAGACATACCAAGATTAGCTCAGTTCTGGGCATCTTTGAAAGTCCTATACAAACTTGTTCCTACATAGTAACTTGCAACTTTGAATGAGAATGTGCTTGCTTACAGCAACGTGCTATATGTTCTGAATGCCCGAATTGGGAATCTGTGTCAAAACTTTGTTAGGAATTATGTGATCCTTACTAGCTGGAAGTAAGCGAGATGGGGCATGAAGTTATGTCTAGGAGTTGGAGACATGCAACGTTTAGCTCAGTTCTGGGCATCATTGAAATACCTATACAAACTTGTTCCTGCATAGTCACTTGCAACTTTGAATGAGAATGTGCTTGCTTACAGCAACGTGCTATATGTTCTGAATGCCCGAATTGGGAATCTGTGTCAAAACTTTGTTAGGAATTATGTGATCCTTACTAGCTGGAAGTAAGGGAGATGGGACATGAAGTTATTTCAAGGAGTTGGAGACATGCAAAGTTTAGCTCAGTTCTGGGCATCTTTGAAATACCTATACAAACTTGTTCCTACATAGTAACTTGCAACTTTGAATGAGAATGTGCTTGCTTACAGCAACGTGCTATATGATCTGAATGCCCGAATTGGGAATCTGTGTCAAAACTTTGTTAGGAATTATGTGATCCTTACTAGCTGGAAGTAAGGGAGTTGGGGCATGAAGTTATTTCTAGGAGTTGGACACATACCAAGTTTAGCACAGTTCTGGGCATCTTTGAAATACCTATACATACTTGTTCCTACATAGTAACTTGCAACTTTGAATGAGAATGTGCTTGCTTACAGCAACGTGCTATATGTTCTGAATGCCCGAATTGAGAATCTGTGTCAAAACTTTGTTAGGAATTATGTGATCCTTACTAGCTGGAAGTAAGGGTGATGGGGCATGAAGTTATTTCTAGGAGTTGGAGACTTACCAAGTTTAGCTCAGTTCTGAGCATCTTTGAAATACCTATACAAACTTGTTCCTACATAGTAACTTGCAACTTTGAATGAGAATGTGCTTGCTTACAGCAACGTGCTATATGTTTTGAATGCCCGAATTGGGATTCTGTGTCAAAACTTTGTTAGGAATTATATGATCCTTACTAGGTGGAAGTAAGGGAGATGGGGCATGAAGTTATTTCTAGGAGTTGGAGACATACAACGTTTAGCTTAGTTCTGGGCATCTTTGAAATACCTATACAAACTTGTTCCTACATGGTAACTTGCAACTTTGAATGAGAATGTGCTTGCTTACAGCAACGTGCTATATGTTCTGAATGCCCGAATTGGGAATCTGTGTCAAAACTTTGTTAGGAATTATGTGATCCTTACTAGCTGGAAGTAAGGGAGATGGGGCATGAAGTTATTTCTAGGAGTTGGAGACATACCAAGTTTAGCTCAGTTCTGGGCATCTTTGAAATACCTATACAAACTTGTTCCTACATAGTAACTTGCAACTTTGAATGAGAATGTGCTTGCTTACAGCAACGTGCTATATGTTCTGAATGCCCGAATTGGGAATCTGTGTCAAAACTTTGTTAGGAATTATGTGATCCTTTCTAGCAGGAAGTTAGAGAGATGGGGCATGAAGTTATTTCTAGGAGTTGCAGACATACAACGTTTAGCTCAGTTCTGGGCATCTTTGAAATACCTATACAAACTTGTTCCTACATAGTAACTTGCAACTTTGAATGGGAATGTGCTTGTTTAGAGCAACGTGCTATATGTTCTGAATGCCCGAATTGGGAATCTGTGTCAAAACTTTGTTAGGAATTATGTGATCCTTACTAGCTGGAAGTAAGTGAGATGGGGCATGAAGGTATTTCTAGGAGTTGGAGACATACCAAGTTTAGCTCAGTTCTGGGCATCTTTGAAATACCTATACAAACTTGTTCCTACATAGTAACTTGCAACTTTGAATGAGAATGTGCTTGCTTACAGCAACGTGCTATATGTTCTGAATGCCCGAATTGGGAATCTGTGTCAAAACTTTGTTAGGAATAATGTGATCCTTACTAGCTGGAGTAAGGGAGATGGGGCATGAAGTTATTTCCAGGAGTTGGAGACATATCAAGTTTAGCTCAGTTCTGGGCATCTTTGAAAGTCCTATACAAACTTGTTCCTACATAGTAACTTGCAACTTTGAATGAGAATGTGCTTGCTTACAGCAACGTGCTATATGTTCTGAATGCCCGAATTGGGAATCTGTGTCAAAACTTTGTTAGGAATTATGTGATCCTTACTAGCTGGAAGTAAGGGAGATGGGGCATGAAGTTATTTCTAGGAGTTGGAGACATACAACGTTTAGCTCAGTTCTGGGCATCTTTGAAATACCTATACAAACTTGTTCCTACATGGTAACTTGCAACTTTGAATGAGAATGTGCTTGCTTACAGCAACGTGCTATATGTTCTGAATGCCCGAATTGGGAATCTGTGTCAAAACTTTGTTAGGAATTATGTGATCCTTACTAGCTGGAAGAAAGGGAGATGGGGCATGAAGTTATTTCTAGGAGTTGGAGACATACCAAGTTTAGCTCAGTTCTGGGCATCTTTGAAATACCTATACAAACTTGTTCCTACATAGTAACTTGCAACTTTGAATGAGAATGTGCTTGCTTACAGCAACGTGCTACATGTTCTGAATGCCCGAATTGGAAATCTGTGTCAAAAGTTTGTTAGGAATTATGTGATCCTTACTAGCTGGAAGTAAGGGAGATGGGGCATGAAGTTATTTCTAGGAGTTGGAGACATACCAAGTTTAGCTCAGTTCTGGGCATCTTTGAAATACCTATACAAACTTGTTCCGACATAGTAACTTGCAACTTTGAATGAGAATGTGCTTGCTTACAGCAACATGCTATATGTTCTGAATGCCCGAATTGGGAATCTGTGTCAAAAGTTTGTTAGGAATTATGTTATCCTTACTAGCTGGAAGTAAGGCAGATGGGGCATGAAGTTATTTCTAGGAGTTGGAGACATACCAAGTTTAGCTCAGTTCTGGGCATCTTTGAAATACCTATACAAACTTGTTCCTACATAGTAACTTGCAACTTTGAATGAGAATGTGCTTGCTTACAGCAACGTGCTATATGTTCTGAATGCCCGAATTGGGAATCTGTGTCAAAACTTTGTTAGAAATTATGTGATCCTTACTAGCTGGAAGTAAGGGAGATGGGGCATGAAGTTATTTCTAGGAGTTGGAGACATACAACGTTTAGCTCAGTTCTGGGCATCTTTGAAATACCTATACAAACTTGTTCCTGCATAGTAACTTGCAACTTTGAATGAGAATGTGCTTGCTTACAGCAACGTGCTATATGTTCTGAATGCCCGAATTGGGAATCTGTGTCAAAAGTTTGTTAGGAATTATGTGATCCTTACTAGCTGGAAGTAAGGGAGATGGGGCATGAAGTTATTTCTAGGAGTTGGAGACATACCAAGTTTAGCTCAGTTCTGGGCATCTTTGAAATACCTATACAAACTTGTTCCTACATAGTAACTTGCAACTTTGAATGAGAATGTGCTTGCTTACAGCAACATGCTATATGTTCTGAATGCCCGAATTGGGAATCTGTGTCAAAAGTTTGTTAGGAATTATGTGATCCTTACTAGCTGGAAGTAAGGGAGATGGGGCATGAAGTTATTTCTAGGAGTTGGAGACATACCAAGTTTAGCTCAGTTCTGGGCATCTTTGAAATACCTATACAAACTTGTTCCTACATAGTAACTTGCAACTTTGAATGAGAATGTGCTTGCTTACAGCAACGTGCTATATGTTCTGCATGCCCGAATTGGGAATCTGTGTCAAAACTTTGTTAGGAATTATGTGATCCTTACTAGCTGGAAGTAAGGGAGATGGGGCATGAAGTTATTTCTAGGAGTTGGAGACATACCAAGTTTACCTCAGTTCTGGGCATCTTTGAAATACCTATACAAACTTGTTCCTACATAGTCACTTGCAACTTTGAATGAGAATGTGCTTGCTTACAGCAACGTGCTATATATTCTGAATGCCCTAATTGGGAATCTGTGTCAAAACTTTGTTAGGAATTATGTGATCCTTACTAGCTGGAAGTAAGGGAGATGGGGCATGAAGTTATTTCTAGGAGTTGGAGACTTACCAAGTTTAGCTCAGTTCTGGGCATCTTTGAAATACCTATACAAACTTGTTCCTGCATAGTAACTTGCAACTTTGAATGAGAATGTGCTTGCTTACAGCAACGTGCTATATGTTCTGAATGCACGCATTGGGTATCTGTGTCAAAACTTTGTTAGGAATTATGTGATCCTTTCTAGCTGGAAGTTAGAGAGATGGGGCATGAAGTTATTTCTAGGAGTTGGAGACATACAACGTTTAGCTCAGTTCTGGGCATCTTTGAAACACCTATACAAACTTGTTCCTGCATAGTAACTTGCAACTTTGAATGAGAATGTGCTTGCTTACAGCAACGTGCTATATGATCTGAATGCCCGAATTGGGAATCTGTGTCAAATCTTTGTTAGGAATTATGTGATTCTTACTACGTGGAAATAAGGGAGATGGGGCATGAAGTTATTTCTAGGAGTTGGAGACATACCAAGATTAGCACAGTTCTGGGCATCTTTGAAAGTCCTATACAAACTTGTTCCTACATAGTAACTTGCAACTTTGAATGAGAATGTGCTTGCTTACAGCAACGTGCTATATGTTCTGAATGCCCGAATTGGGAATCTGTGTCAAAACTTTGTTAGGAATTATGTGATCCTTACTAGCTGGAAGTAAGGGAGATGGGACATGAAGTTATTTCTAGGAGTTGGAGACATACAACGTTTAGCTCAGTTCTGGGCATCTTTGAAACACCTATACAAACTTGTTCCTGCATAGTAACTTGCAACTTTGAATGAGAATGTGCTTGCTTACAGCAACGTGCTATATGATCTGAATGCCCGAATTGGGAATCTGTGTCAAAACTTTGTTAGGAATTATGTGATCCTTACTAGCTGGAAGTAAGGGAGATGGGGCATGAAGTTATTTCAAGGTTTTGGAGACATGCAAAGTTTAGCTCAGTTCTGGGCATCTTTGAAAAACCTATACAAACTTGTTCCTACATGGTAACTTGCAACTTTGAATAAGAATGGAACAAGTTTGTATAGGTATTTCAAAGATGCCCAGAACTGAGCTAAACGTTGTATGTCTCCAACTCCTAGAAATAACTTCATGCCCCATCTCCCTTACTTCCAGCTAGTAAGGATCACATTATTCCTAACAAAGTTTTGACACAGATTCCCAATTCGGGCATTCAGAACATATAGCACGTTGCTGTAAGCAAGCACATTCTCATTCAAAGTTGCAAGTTGCTATGTAGGAACAAGTTCGTAGAGGTATTTCAAAGATGCCCAGAACTGAGCTAAACGTTGTATGTCTCCAACTCCTAGAAATAACTTCATGCCCCATCTCTCTAACTTCCAGCTAGAAAGGATCACATAATTCCTAACAAAGTTTTGACACAGATACCCAATTCGTGCATTCAGAACATATAGCACGTTGCTGTAAGCAAGCACATTCTCATTCAAAGTTGCAAGTTACTATGTAGGAACAAGTTTGTATAGGTATTTCAAAGATGCCCAGAACTGAGCTAAACGTTGTATGTCTCCAACTCCTAGAAATAACTTCATGCCCCATCTCCCTTACTTCCAGCTAGTAAGGATCACATAATTCCTAACAAAGTTTTGACACAGATTCCCAATTCCGGCATTCAGAACATATAGCACGTTGCTGTAAGCAAGCACATTCTCATTCAAAGTTGCAAGTTACTATGTAGGAACAAGTTTGTATAGGTATTTCAAAGATGCCCAGAACTGAGCTAAACGTTGTATGTCTCCAACTCCTTGAAATAACTTCATGCCCCATCTCCCTTACTTCCAGATAGTAAGGATCACATAATTCCTAACAAAGTTTTGACACAGATTCCCAATTTGGGGATTCAGAACATACAGCACGTCACTGTAAGCAAGCACATTCTCATTCAAAGTTGCAAGTTACTATGTAGGAACAAGTTTGTATACGTATTTCAAAGATGCCCAGAAGTGAGCTAAACGTTGTATGTCTCCAACTCCTAGAAATAACTTCATGCCCCATCTCCCTTACTTCCAGCTAGTAAGATCACATAATTCCTAACAAAGTTTTGACACAGATTTCCAATTCGGGCATTCAGAACATATAGCACGTTGCTGTAAGCAAGCACATTCTCATTCAAAGTTGCAAGTTACTATGTAGGAACAAGTTTGTATAGGACTTTCAAAGATGCCCAGAACTGAGCTAAACTTGGTATGTCTCCAACTCCTAGAAATAACTTCATGCCCCATCTCCCTTACTTCCAGCTAGTAAGGATCACATAATTCCTAACAAAGTTTTGACACAGATTCCCAATTCGGGCATTCAGAACATATAGCACGTTGCTATAAGCAAGCACATTCTCATTCAAAGTTGCAAGTTACTATGTAGGAACAAGTTTGTATAGGTATTTCAAAGATGCCCAGAACTGAGCTAAACGTTGTATGTCTCCAACTCCTAGAAATAACTTCATGCCCCATCTCCCTTACTTCCAGCTAGTAAGGATCACATAATTCCTAATAAAGTTTTGAAACAGATTCCCAATTTGGGGATTCAGAACATATAGCACGTTGCTGTAAGCAAGCACATTCTCATTCAAAGTTGCAAGTTACTATGTAGGAACAAGTTTGTATAGGTATTTCAAAGATGCCCAGAACTGAGCTAAACGTTGTATGTCTCCAACACCTTGAAATAACTTCATGCCCCATCTCCCTTACTTCCAGCTAGTAAGGATTACATAATTCCTAACAAAGTTTTGACACAGATTCCCAATTCGGGCATTCAGAACATATAGCACGTTGCTGTAAGCAAGCACATTCTCATTCAAAGTTGCAAGTTACTATGCAGGAACAAGTTTGTATAGGTATTTCAAAGATGCCCAGAACTGAGCTAAACGTTGTATGTCTCCAACTCCTAGAAATAACTTCATGCCCCATCTCCCTTACTTCCAGCTAGTAAGGATCACATAATTCCTAACAAAGTTTTGACACAGATTCCCAATTCCGGCATTCAGAACATATAGCACGTTGCCGTAAGCAAGCACATTCTCATTCAAAGTTGCAAGTTACTATGTAGGAACAAGTTTGTATAGGTATTTCAAAGATGCCCAGAACTGAGGTAAACTTGGTATGTGTCCAACTCCTAGAAATAACTTCATGCCCCATCTCCCTTACTTCCAGCTAGTAAGGATCACATAATTCCTAACAAAGTTTTGACACAGATTCCCAATTCGGGCATTCAGAACATATAGCACGTTGCTGTAAGCAAGCACATTCTCATTCAAAGTTGCAAGTTACTATGTAGGAACAAGTTTGTATAGGTATTTCAAAGATGCCCAGAACTGAGCTAAACGTTGTATGTCTCCAACTCCTAGAAATAACTTCATGCCCCATCTCCCTTACTTCCAGCTAGTAAGGATCACATAATTCCTAATAAAGTTTTGACACAGATTCCCAATTTGGGGATTCAGAACATATAGCACGTTGCTGTAAGCAAGCACATTCTCATTCAAAGTTGCAAGTTACTATGTAGGAACAAGTTTGTATAGGTATTTCAAAGATGCCCAGAACTGAGTTAAACGTTGTATGTCTCCAACACCTTGAAATAACTTCATGCCCCATCTCCCTTACTTCCAGCTAGTAAGGATCACATAATTCCTAACAAAGTTTTGACACAGATTCCCAATTCGGGCATTCAGAACATATAGCACGTTGCTGTAAGCAAGCACATTCTCATTCAAAGTTGCAAGTTACTATGCAGGAACAAGTTTGTATAGGTATTTCAAAGATTTCCAGAACTGTGCTAAACGTTGTATGTCTCCAACTCCTAGAAATAACTTCATGCCCCATCTCCCTTACTTCCAGCTAGTAAGGATCACATTATTCCTAACAAAGTTTTGACACAGATTCCCAATTCGGGCATTCAGAACATATAGCACGTTGCTGTAAGCAAGCACATTCTCATTCAAAGTTGCAAGTTGCTATGTAGGAACAAGTTCGTAGAGGTATTTCAAAGATGCCCAGAACTGAGCTAAACGTTGTATGTCTCCAACTCCTAGAAATAACTTCATGCCCCATCTCTCTAACTTCCAGCTAGAAAGGATCACATAATTCCTAACAAAGTTTTGACACAGATACCCAATTCGTGCATTCAGAACATATAGCACGTTGCTGTAAGCAAGCACATTCTCATTCAAAGTTGCAAGTTACTATGTAGGAACAAGTTTGTATAGGTATTTCAAAGATGCCCAGAACTGAGCTAAACGTTGTATGTCTCCAACTCCTAGAAATAACTTCATGCCCCATCTCCCTTACTTCCAGCTAGTAAGGATCACATAATTCCTAACAAAGTTTTGACACAGATTCCCAATTCCGGCATTCAGAACATATAGCACGTTGCTGTAAGCAAGCACATTCTCATTCAAAGTTGCAAGTTACTATGTAGGAACAAGTTTGTATAGGTATTTCAAAGATGCCCAGAACTGAGCTAAACGTTGTATGTCTCCAACTCCTTGAAATAACTTCATGCCCCATCTCCCTTACTTCCAGATAGTAAGGATCACATAATTCCTAACAAAGTTTTGACACAGATTCCCAATTTGGGGATTCAGAACATACAGCACGTCACTGTAAGCAAGCACATTCTCATTCAAAGTTGCAAGTTACTCTGTAGGAACAAGTTTGTATACGTATTTCAAAGATGCCCAGAAGTGAGCTAAACGTTGTATGTCTCCAACTCCTAGAAATAACTTCATGCCCCATCTCCCTTACTTCCAGCTAGTAAGATCACATAATTCCTAACAAAGTTTTGACACAGATTTCCAATTCGGGCATTCAGAACATATAGCACGTTGCTGTAAGCAAGCACATTCTCATTCAAAGTTGCAAGTTACTATGTAGGAACAAGTTTGTATAGGACTTTCAAAGATGCCCAGAACTGAGCTAAACTTGGTATGTCTCCAACTCCTAGAAATAACTTCATGCCCCATCTCCCTTACTTCCAGCTAGTAAGGATCACATAATTCCTAACAAAGTTTTGACACAGATTCCCAATTCGGGCATTCAGAACATATAGCACGTTGCTATAAGCAAGCACATTCTCATTCAAAGTTGCAAGTTACTATGTAGGAACAAGTTTGTATAGGTATTTCAAAGATGCCCAGAACTGAGCTAAACGTTGTATGTCTCCAACTCCTAGAAATAACTTCATGCCCCATCTCCCTTACTTCCAGCTAGTAAGGATCACATAATTCCTAATAAAGTTTTGAAACAGATTCCCAATTTGGGGATTCAGAACATATAGCACGTTGCTGTAAGCAAGCACATTCTCATTCAAAGTTGCAAGTTACTATGTAGGAACAAGTTTGTATAGGTATTTCAAAGATGCCCAGAACTGAGCTAAACGTTGTATGTCTCCAACACCTTGAAATAACTTCATGCCCCATCTCCCTTACTTCCAGCTAGTAAGGATTACATAATTCCTAACAAAGTTTTGACACAGATTCCCAATTCGGGCATTCAGAACATATAGCACGTTGCTGTAAGCAAGCACATTCTCATTCAAAGTTGCAAGTTACTATGCAGGAACAAGTTTGTATAGGTATTTCAAAGATGCCCAGAACTGAGCTAAACGTTGTATGTCTCCAACTCCTAGAAATAACTTCATGCCCCATCTCCCTTACTTCCAGCTAGTAAGGATCACATAATTCCTAACAAAGTTTTGACACAGATTCCCAATTCCGGCATTCAGAACATATAGCACGTTGCCGTAAGCAAGCACATTCTCATTCAAAGTTGCAAGTTACTATGTAGGAACAAGTTTGTATAGGTATTTCAAAGATGCCCAGAACTGACCTAACGTTGTATGTCTCCAACTCCTTGAAATAACTTCATGCCCCATCTCCCTTACTTCCAGATAGTAAGGATCACATAATTCCTAACAAAGTTTTGACACAGATTCCCAATTTGGGGATTCAGAACATATAGCACGTTGCTGTAAGCAAGCACATTCTCATTCAAAGTTGCAAGTTACTATGTAGGAACAAGTTTGTATAGGTATTTCAAAGATGCCCAGAACTGAGCTAAACTTGGTATGTCTCCAACTCCTAGAAATAACTTCATGCCCCATCTCCCTTACTTCCAGCTAGTAAGGATCACATAATTCCTAACAAAGTTTTGACACAGATTCCCAATTCGGGCATTCAGAACATATAGCACGTTGCTGTAAGCAAGCACATTCTCATTCAAAGTTGCAAGTTACTATGCAGGAACAAGTTTGTATAGGTATTTCAAAGATGCCCAGAACTGAGCTAAACGTTGTATGTCTGCAACACCTTGAAATAACTTCATGCCCCATCTCCCTTACTTCCAGCTAGTAAGGATCATATAATTCCTAACAAAGTTTTGACAAGGATTCCCAATTCGGGCATTCAGAACATATAGCACGTTGCTGTAAGCAAGCACATTCTCATTCAAAGTTGCAAGTTACTATGCAGGAACAAGTTTGTATAAGTATTTCAAAGATGCCCAGAACTGAGCTAAACGTTGTATGTCTCCAACTCCTAGAAATAACTTCATGTCCCATCTCCCTTACTTCCAGGTAGTAAGGATCACATAATTCCTAACAAAGTTTTGACACAGACTCCCAATGTGGGCATTCAGAACATATAGCACGTTGCTGTAAGCAAGCACATTCTCATTCAAAGATGCAAGTTACTATGTAGGACCAAGTTTGTATAGGACTTTCAAAGATGCCCAGAACTGAGCTAAACTTGATATGTCTCCAACTCCTGGAAATAACTTCATGCCCCATCTCCCTTACTTCCAGCTAGTAAGGATCACATTATTCCTAACAAAGTTTTGACACAGATTCCCAATTCGGGCATTCAGAACATATAGCACGTTGCTGTAAGCAAGCACATTCTCATTCAAAGTTGCAAGTTACTATGTAGGAACAAGTTCGTAGAGGTATTTCAAAGATGCCCAGAACTGAGCTAAAAGTTGTATGTCTCCAACTCCTAGAAATAACTTCATGCCCCATCTCTCTAACTTCAGCTAGAAAGGATCACATAATTCCTAACAAAATTTTGACACAGATACCCAATTCGTGCATTCAGAACATATAGCACGTTGCTGTAAGCAAGCACATTCTCATTCAAAGTTGCAAGTTACTATGTAGGAACAAGTTTGTATAGGTATTTCAAAGATGCCCAGAACTGAGCTAAACGTTGTATGTCTCCAACTCCTAGAAATAACTTCATGCCCCATCTCCCTTACTTCCAGCTAGTAAGGATCACATAATTCCTAATAAAGTTTTGACACAGATTCCCAATTTGGGGATTCAGAACATATAGCACGTTGCTGTAAGCAAGCACATTCTCATTCAAAGTTGCAAGTTACTATGTAGGAACAAGTTTGTATAGGTATTTCAAAGATGCCCAGAACTGAGCTAAACTTTGTATGTCTCCAACACCTTGAAATAACTTCATGCCCCATCTCCCTTACTTCCAGCTAGTAAGGATCACATTATTCCTAACAAAGTTTTGACACAGATTCCCAATTCGGGCATTCAGAACATATAGCACGTTGCTGTAAGCAAGCACATTCTCATTCAAAGTTGCAAGTTACTATGTAGGAACAAGTTTGTATAGGACTTTCAAAGATGCCCAGAACTGAGCTAAACTTGGTATGTCTCCAACTCCTAGAAATAACTTCATGCCCCATCTCCCTTACTTCCAGCTAGTAAGGATCACATAATTTCTAACAAAGTTTTGACACAGATTCCCAATTCGGGCATTCAGAACATATAGCACGTTGCTCTAAACAAGCACATTTCCATTCAAAGTTGCAAGTTACTATGTAGGAACAAGTTTGTATAGGTATTTCAAAGATGCCCAGAACTGAGCTAAACGTTGTATGTCTGCAACTCCTAGAAATAACTTCATGCCCCATCTCTCTAACTTCCAGCTAGAAAGGATCACATAATTCCTAACATAGTTTTGACACAGATTCCCAATTCGGGGATTCAGAACATATAGCACGTTGCTGTAAGCAAGCACATTCTCATTCAAAGTTGCAAGTTACTATGTAGGAACAAGTTTGTATAGGTATTTCAAAGATGCCCAGAACTGAGCTAAACTTGGTATGTCTCCAACTCATAGAAATAACTTCATGCCCCAACTCCCTTACTTCCAGCTAGTAAGGATCACATAATTCCTAACAAAGTTTTGACACAGATTCCCAATTCGGGCATTCAGAACATATAGCACGTTGCTGTAAGCAAGCACATTCTCATTCAAAGTTGCAAGTTACTATGCAGGAACAAGTTTGTATAGGTATTTCAAAGATGCCCAGAACTGAGATAAACTTGGTATGTCTCCAACTCCTAGAAATAACTTCATGCCCCATCTCCCTTACTTCCAGCTAGTAAGGATCACATAATTCCTAACAAAGTTTTGACACAGATTCCCAATTCGGGCATTCAGAACATATAGCACGTTGCTGTAAGCAAGCACATTCTCATTCAAAGTTGCAAGTTACTATGTAGGATCAAGTTTGTATAGGACTTTCAAAGATGCCCAGAACTGAGCTAATCTTGGTATGTCTCCAACTCCTAGAAATAACTTCATGCCCCATCTCCCTTACTTCCACCTAGTAAGGATCACATAATTCCTAACAAAGGTTTGACACGGATTCCCAATTCGGGCATTCAGAACATATAGCACGTTGCTGTAAGCAAGCACATTCTCATTCAAAATTGCAAGTTACTATGTAGGAACAAGTTTGTATAGGTATTTCAAAGATGCTCAGAACTGAGCTAAACGTTGTATGTCTCCAACTCCTAGAAATAATTTCATGCCCCATCTCTCTAACTTCCAGCTAGAAAGGATCACATAATTCCTAACAAAGTTTTGACACAGATACCCAATTCGTGCATTCAGAACATATAGCACGTTGCTGTAAGCAAGCACATTCTCATTCAAAGTTGCAAGTTACTATGTAGGAACAAGTTTGTATAGGACTTTCAAAGATGCCCAGAACTGAGCTAAACTTGGTATGTCTCCAACTCCTAGAAATAACTTCATGCCCCATCTCCCTTACTTCCAGCTAGTAAGGATCACATAATTTCTAACAAAGTTTTGACACAGATTCCCAATTCGGGCATTCAGAACATATAGCACGTTGCTCTAAACAAGCACATTTCCATTCAAAGTTGCAAGTTACTATGTAGGAACAAGTTTGTATAGGTATTTCAAAGATGCCCAGAACTGAGCTAAACGTTGTATGTCTGCAACTCCTAGAAATAACTTCATGCCCCATCTCTCTAACTTCCAGCTAGAAAGGATCACATAATTCCTAACATAGTTTTGACACAGATTCCCAATTCGGGCATTCAGAACATATAGCACGTTGCTGTAAGCAAGCACATTCTCATTCAAAGTTGCAAGTTACTATGTAGGAACAAGTTTGTATAGGTATTTCAAAGATGCCCAGAACTGAGCTAAACTTGGTATGTCTCCAACTCATAGAAATAACTTCATGCCCCATCTCCCTTACATCCAGCTAGTAAGGATCACATAATTCCTAACAAAGTTTTGACACAGATTCCCAATTCGGGCATTCAGAACATATAGCACGTTGCTGTAAGCAAGCACATTCTCATTCAGAGTTGCAAGTTACTATGTAGGAACAAGTTTGTATAGGTATTTCAAAGATGCCCAGAACTGAGCTAAACTTGGTATGTGTCCAACTCCTAGAAATAACTTCATGCCCCAACTCCCTTACTTCCAGCTAGTAAGGATCACATAATTCCTAACAAAGTTTTGACACAGATTCCCAATTCGGGCATTCAGAACATATAGCACGTTGCTGTAAGCAAGCACATTCTCATTCAAAGTTGCAAGTTACTATGCAGGAACAAGTTTGTATAGGTATTTCAAAGATGCCCAGAACTGAGCTAAACCTTGTATGTCTCCAACTCCTAGAAATAACTTCATGCCCCATCTCCCTTACTTCCAGCTAGTAAGGATCACATAATTCCTAACAAAGTTTTGACACAGATTCCCAATTCGGGCATTCAGAACATATAGCACGTTGCTGTAAGCAAGCACATTCTCATTCAAAGTTGCAAGTTACTATGTAGGATCAAGTTTGTATAGGACTTTCAAAGATGCCCAGAACTGAGCTAATCTTGGTATGTCTCCAACTCCTAAAAATAACTTGATGCCCCATCTCCCTTACTTCCACCTAGTAAGGATCACATAATTCCTAACAAAGATTTGACACAGATTCCCAATTCGGGCATTCAGAACATATAGCACGTTGCTGTAAGCAAGCACATTCTCATTCAAAATTGCAAGTTACTATGTAGGAACAAGTTTGTATAGGTATTTCAAAGATGCTCAGAACTGAGCTAAACGTTGTATGTCTCCAACTCCTAGAAATAATTTCATGCCCCATCTCTCTAACTTCCAGCTAGAAAGGATCACATAATTCCTAACAAAGTTTTGACACAGATACCCAATTCGTGCATTCAGAACATATAGCACGTTGCTGTAAGCAAGCACATTCTCATTCAAAGTTGCAAGTTACTATGTAGGAACAAGTTTGTATAGGTATTTCAAAGATGCCCAGAACTGAGCTAAACGTTGTATGTCTCCAACTCCTAGAAATAACTTCATTCCCCATCTCCCTTACTTCCAGCTAGTAAGGATCACATAATTCCTAACAAAGTTTTGACACAGATTCCCAATTAGGGCATTCAGAATATATAGCACGTTGCTGTAAGCAAGCACATTCTCATTCAAAGTTGCTAGTTACTATGTAGGAACAAGTTTGTATAGGTATTTCAAAGATGCCCAGAACTGAGCTAAAGTGGGTATGTCTCCAACTCCTAGAAATAACTTCATGCCCCATCTCCCTTACTTCCAGCTAGTAAGGATCACATAATTCCTAATAAAGTTTTGACACAGATTCCCAATTTGGGGATTCAGAACATATAGCACGTTGCTGTAAGCAAGCACATTCTCGTTCAAAGTTGCAAGTTACTATGTAGGAACAACTTTGTATAGGTATTTCAAAGATGCCCAGAACTTAGTTAAACGTTGTATGTCTCCAACACCTTGAAATAACTTCATGCCCCATCTCCCTTACTTCCAGCTAGTAAGGATCACATAATTCCTAACAAAGTTTTGACACAGATTCCCAATTCGGGCATTCAGAACATATAGCACGTTGCTGTAAGCAAGCACATTCTCATTCAAAGTTGCAAGTTACTATGCAGGAACAAGTTTGTATAGGTATTTCAAAGATGCCCAGAACTGAGCTAAACGTTGTATGTCTCCAACTCCTAGAAATAACTTCATGCCCCATCTCCCTTACTTCCAGCTAGTAAGGATCACATAATTCCTAACAAAGTTTTGACACAGATTCCCAATTCGGGCATTCAGAACATATAGCACGTTGCTGTAAGCAAGCACATTCTCATTCAAAGTTGCAAGTTACTATGTAGGAACAAGTTTGTATAGGACTTTCAAAGATGCCCAGAACTGAGCTAAACTTGATATGTCTCCAACTCCTGGAAATAACTTCATGCCCCAACTCCCTTACTTCCAGCTAGTAAGGATCACATAATTCCTAACAAACTTTTGACACAGATTCCCAATTCGGGCATTCAGAACATATAGCACGTTGCTGTAAGCAAGCACATTCTCATTCAAATTTGCAAGTTACTATGTAGGAACAAGTTCGTATAGGTATTTCAAAGATGCCCAGAACTGAGCTAAACGTTGTATGTCTCCAACTCCTAGAAATAACTTCATGCCCCATCTCCCTTACTTCCAGCTAGTAAGGATCACATAATTCCTAACAAAGTTTTGACACAGATTCCCAATTCGGGCATTCAGAACATATAGCACGTTGCTGTAAGCAGGCACATTCTCATTCAAAGTTGCAAGTTTCTATGTAGGAACAAGTTTGTATAGGACATTCAAAGATGCCCAGAACTGATCTAATCTTGGTATGTCTACAACTCCTGGAAATAACTTCATGCCCCATCTCCCTTACTTCCACCTAGTAAGGATTACATAATTCCTAACAAAGTTTTGACACAGATTCCCAATTCGGGCATTCAGAACATAGAGCACGTTGCTGTAAGCAGGCACATTCTCATTCAAAGTTGCAAGTTACTATGTAGGAACAAGTTCATATAGGTATTTCAAAGATGCCCAGAACTGAGCTAAACGTTGTATGTCTCCAACTCCTAGAAATAACTTCATGCCCCATCTCTCTAACTTCCAGCTAGAAAGGATCACATAATTCCTAACAAAGTTTTGACACAGATTCCCAATTCGGGCATTCAGAACATATAGCACGTTGCTGTAAGCAAGCACATTCTCATTCAGAGTTGCAAGTTACTATGTAGGATCAAGTTTGTATAGGTATTTCAAAGATGCCCAGAACTGAGGTAAACTTGGTATGTCTCCAACTCCTAGAAATAACTTCATGCCCCATCTCTCTTACTGCCAGCTAGTAAGGATCACATAATTCCTAACAAAGTTTTGACACAGATTCCCAATTCGGGCATTCAGAACATATAGCACGTTGCTGTAAGCAAGCACATTCTCATTCAAAGTTGCAAGTTACTATGTAGGAACAAGTTTGTATAGGTATTTCAAAGATGCCCAGAACTGAGGAAAACGTTGTATGTCTCCAACTCCTAGAAATAACTTCATGCCCCATCTCCCTTACTTCCAGCTAGTAAGGATCACATAATTCCTAACAAACTTTTGACACAGATTCCCAATTCGGGCATTCAGAACATATAGCACGTTGCTGTAAGCAAGCACATTCTCATTCAAAGTTGCAAGTTACTATGTAGGAACAAGTTTGTATAGGACTTTCAAAGATGCCCAGAACTGAGCTAAACTTGGTATGTCTCCAACTCCTAGAAATAACTTCATGCCCCATCTCCCTTACTTCCATCTAGTAAGGATCACATAATTCCTAACAAAGTTTTGACACAGATTCCCAATTCGGGCATTCAGAATATATAGCACGTTGCTGTAAGCAAGCACATTCTCATTCAAAGTTGCAAGTTACTCTGTAGGAACAAGTTTGTATAGGTATTTCAAAGATGCTCAGAACTGAGCTAAACGTTGTATGTCTCCAACTCCTAGAAATAACTTCATGCCCCATCTCTCTAACTTCCAGCTAGAAAGGATCACATAATTCCTAACAAAGTTTTGACACAGATACACAAATCGTGCATTCAGAACATATAGCACGTTGCTGTAAGCAAGCACATTCTCATTCAAAGTTGCAAGTTACTATGTAGGAACAAGTTTGTATAGGTATTTCAAAGATGCCCAGAACTGAGCTAAACGTTGTATGTCTCCAACTCGTAGAAATAACTTCATGCCCCATCTCCCTTACTTCCAGCTAGTAAGGATCACATAATTCCTAACAAAGTTTTGACACAGATTCCCAATTAGGGCATTCAGAATATATAGCACGTTGCTGTAAGCAAGCACATTCTCATTCAAAGTTGCAAGTTACTATGTAGGAACAAGTTTGTATAGGTATTTCAAAGATGCCCAGAACTGAGCTAAAGTGGGTATGTCTCCAACTCCTAGAAATAACTTCATGCCCCATCTCCCTTACTTCCAGCTAGTAAGGATCACATAATTCCTAACAAAGTTTTGACACAGATTCCCAATTCGGGCATTCAGAACATATAGCACGTTGCTGTAAGCAAGCACATTCTCATTCAAAGTTGCAAGTTACTATGTAGGAACAAGTTTGTATAGGTATTTCAAAGATGCCCAGAACTGAGCTAAACGTTGTATGTCTCCAACTCCTAGAAATAACTTCATGCCCCATCTCCCTTACTTCCAGCTGGTAAGGATCACATAATTCCTAATAAAGTTTTGACACAGATTCCCAATTTGGGGATTCAGAACATATAGCACGTTGCTGTAAGCAAGCACATTCTCATTCAAAGTTGCAAGTTACTATGTAGGAACAAGTTTGTATAGGTATTTCAAAGATGCCCAGAACTGAGCTAAACGTTGTATGTCTCCAACACCTTGAAATAACTTCATGCCCCATCTCCCTTACTTCCAGCTAGTAAGGATCACATAATTCCTAACAAAGTTTTGACACAGATTCCCAATTCGGGCATTCAGAACATATAGCACGTTGATGTAAGCAAGCACATTCTCATTCAAAGTTGCAAGTTACTATGCAGGAACAAGTTTGTATAGGTATTTCAAAGATGCCCAGAACTGAGCTAAACGTTGTATGTCTCCAACTCCTAGAAATAACTTCATGCCCCATCTCCCTTACTTCCAGCTAGTAAGGATCACATAATTCCTAACAAAGATTTGACACAGATTCCCAATTCGGGCATTCAGAACATATAGCACGTTGCTGTAAGCAAGCACATTCTCATACAATGTTGCAAGTTACTATGTAGGAACAAGTTTGTATAGGACTTTCAAAGATGCCCAGAACTGAGCTAAACTTGATATGTCTCCAACTCCTGGAAATAACTTCATGCCCCATCTCACTTACTTCCAGCTAGTAAGGATCACATTATTCCTAACAAAGTTTTGACACAGATTCCCAATTCGGGCATTCAGAACATATAGCACGTTGCTGTAAGCAAGCACATTCTCATTCAAATTTGCAAGTTACTATGTAGGAACACGTTCGTATAGGTATTTCAAAGATGCCCAGAACTGAGCTAAACGTTGTATGTCTCCAACTCCTAGAAAGAACTTCATGCCCCATCTCTCTAACTTCCAGCTAGAAAGGATCACATAATTCCTAACAAAGTTTTGACACAGATTCCCAATTCGGGCATTCAGAACATATAGCACGTTGCTGTAAGCAAACACATTCTCATTCAAAGTTGCAAGTTACTATGCAGGAACAAGTTTGTATAGGTATTTCAAAGATGCCCAGAACTGAGGAAAAGGTTGTATGTCTCCAACTCCTAGAAATAACTTCATGCCCCATCTCCCTTACATGCAGCTAGTAAGGATCACATAATTCCTAACAAAGTTTTGACACAGATTCCCAATTCGGGCATTCAGAACATATAGCACGTTGCTGTAAGCAAGCACATTCTCATTCAAAGTTGCAAGTTACTATGTAGGAACAAGTTTGTATAGGACTTTCAAAGATGCCCAGAACTGAGCTAAACTTGGTATGTCTCCAACTCCTAGAAATAACTTCATGCCCCATCTCCCTTACTTCCACCAATAAGCATCACATAATTCCTAACAAAGTTTTGACACAGATTCCCAATTCGGGCATTCAGAACATATAGCACGTTGCTGTAAGCAAGCACATTCTCATTCAAAGTTGCAAGTTACTATGTAGGAACAAGTTTGTATAGGTATTTCAAAGATGCCCAGAACTGAGCTAAACGTTGTATGTCTCCAACTCCTAGAAATAACTTCATGCCCCATCTCCCTTACTTCCACCTAGTAAGGATCACAAAAATCCTAACAAAGATTTGACACAGATTCCCAATTCGGGCATTCAGAACATATAGCACGTTGCTGTAAGCAAGCACATTCTCATTCAAAGTTGCAAGTTACTATGTAGGAACAAGTTTGTATAGGTATTTCAAAGATGCTCAGAACTGAGCTAAACGTTGTATGTCTCCAACTCCTAGAAATAACTTCATGCCCAATCTCTCTAACTTCCAGCTAGAAAGGATCACATAATTCCTAACAAAGTTTTGACACAGATACACAAATCGTGCATTCAGAACATATAGCACGTTGCTGTAAGCAAGCACATTCTCATTCAAAGTTGCAAGTTTCTATGTAGGAACAAGTTTGTATAGGTATTTCAAAGATGCCCAGAACTGAGCTAAACGTTGTATGTCTCCAACTCGTAGAAATAACTTCATGCCCCATCTCCCTTACTTCCAGCTAGTAAGGATCACATAATTCCTAACAAAGTTTTGACACAGATTCCCAATTAGGGCATTCAGAATATATAGCACGTTGCTGTAAGCAAGCACATTCTCATTCAAAGTTGCAAGTTACTATGTAGGAACAAGTTTGTATAGGTATTTCAAAGATGCCCAGAACTGAGCTAAAGTGGGTATGTCTCCAACTCCTAGAAATAACTTCATGCCCCATCTCCCTTACTTCCAGCTAGTAAGGATCACATAATTCCTAACAAAGTTTTGACACAGATTCCCAATTCGGGCATTCAGAACATATAGCACGTTGCTGTAAGCAAGCACATTCTCATTCAAAGTTGCAAGTTACTATGTAGGAACAAGTTTGTATAGGTATTTCAAAGATGCCCAGAAATGAGCTAAACGTTGTATGTCTCCAACACCTTGAAATAACTTCATGCCCCATCTCCCTTACTTCCAGCTAGTAAGGATCACATAATTCCTAACAAAGTTTTGACACAGATTCCCAATTCGGGCATTCAGAACATATAGCACGTTGCTGTAAGCAAGCACATTCTCATTCAAAGTTGCAAGTTACTATGCAGGAACAAGTTTGTATAGGTATTTCAAAGATGCCCAGAACTGAGCTAAACGTTGTATGTCTCCAACTCCTAGAAATAACTTCATGCCCCATCTCCCTTACTTCCAGCTAGTAAGGATCACATAATTCCTAACAAAGATTTGACACAGATTCCCAATTCGGGCATTCAGAACATATAGCACGTTGCTGTAAGCAAGCACATTCTCATTCAATGTTGCAAGTTACTATGTAGGAACAAGTTTGTATAGGACTTTCAAAGATGCCCAGAACTGAGCTAAACTTGATATGTCGCCAACTCCTGGAAATAACTTCATGCCCCATCTCACTTACTTCCAGCTAGTAAGGATCACATTATTCCTAACAAAGTTTTGACACAGATTCCCAATTCGGGCATTCAGAACATATAGCACGTTGCTGTAAGCAAGCACATTCTCATTCAAATTTGCAAGTTACTATGTAGGAACAAGTTCGTATAGGTATTTCAAAGATGCCCAGAACTGAGCTAAACGTTGTATGTCTCCAACTCCTAGAAAGAACTTCATGCCCCATCTCTTTATCTTCCAGCTAGAAAGGATCACATAATTCCTAACAAACTTTTGACACAGATTCCCAATTCGGGCATTCAGAACATATAGCACGTTGCTGTAAGCAAACACATTCTCATTCAAAGTTGCAAGTTACTATGCAGGAACAAGTTTGTATAGGTATTTCAAAGATGCCCAGAACTGAGGAAAAGGTTGTATGTCTCCAACTCCTAGAAATAACTTCATGCCCCATCTCCCTTACATGCAGCTAGTAAGGATCACATAATTCCTAACAAACTTTTGACACAGATTCCCAATTCGGGCATTCAGAACATATAGCACGTTGCTGTAAGCAAGCACATTCTCATTCAAAGTTGCAAGTTACTATGTAGGAACAAGTTTGTATAGGACTTTCAAAGATGCCAAGAACTGAGCTAAACTTGGTATGTCTCCAACTCCTAGAAATAACTTCATGCCACATCTCCCTTACTTCCAGCTAGTAAGGATCACATAATTCCTAACAAAGTTTTGACACAGATTCCCAATTCGGGCATTCAGAACATATAGCACGTTGCTGTAAGCAAGCACATTCTCATTCAAAGTTGCAAGTTACTATGTAGGAACAAGTTTGTATAGGTATTTCAAAGATGCCCAGAACTGAGCTAAACGTTGTATGTCTCCAACTCCTAGAAATAACTTCATGCCCCATCTCCCTTACTTCCACCTAGTAAGGATCACAAAAATCCTAACAAAGATTTGACACAGATTCCCAATTCGGGCATTCAGAACATATAGCACGTTGCTGTAAGCAAGCACATTCTCATTCAAAGTTGCAAGTTACTATGTAGGAACAAGTTTGTATAGGTATTTCAAAGATGCTCAGAACTGAGCTAAACGTTGTATGTCTCCAACTCCTAGAAATAACTTCATGCCCCATCTCTCTAACTTCCAGCTAGAAAGGATCACATAATTCCTAACAAAGTTTTGACACAGATACCCAAATCGTGCATTCAGAACATATAGCACGTTGCTGTAAGCAAGCACATTCTCATTCAAAGTTGCAAGTTACTATGTAGGAACAAGTTTGTATAGGTATTTCAAAGATGCCCAGAACTGAGCTAAACGTTGTATGTCTCCAACTCCTAGAAATAACTTCATGCCCCATCTCCCTTACTTCCAGCTAGTAAGGATCACATAATTCCTAACAAAGTTTTGACACAGATTCCCAATTAGGGCATTCAGAATATATAGCTCGTTGCTGTAAGCAAGCACATTTTCATTCAAAGTTGCAAGTTACTATGTAGGAACAAGTTTGTATAGGTATTTCAAAGATGCCCAGAACTGAGCTAAACTTGGTATGTCTCCAACTCCTAGAAATAACTTCATGCCCCATCTCCCTTACTTCCAGCTAGTAAGGGTCACATAATTCCTAACAAAGTTTTGACACAGATTCCCAATTCGGGCATTCAGAACATATAGCACGTTGCTGTAAGCAAGCACATTCTCATTCAAATTTGCAAGTTACTATGTAGGAACAAGTTCGTATAGGTATTTCAAAGATGCCCAGAACTGAGCTAAACGTTGTATGTCTCCAACTCCTAGAAAGAACTTCATGCCCCATCTCTCTAACTTCCAGCTAGAAAGGATCACATAATTCCTAACAAACTTTTGACACAGATTCCCAATTCGGGCATTCAGAACATATAGCACGTTGCTGTAAGCAAGCACATTCTCATTCAAAGTTGCAAGTTACTATGCAGGAACAAGTTTGTATAGGTATTTCAAAGATGCCCAGAACTGAGCTAAACGTTGTATGTCTCCAACGCCTAGAAATAACTTCATGCCCCATCTCCCTTACTTCCAGCTAGTAAGGATCACATAATTCCTAACAAAGTTTTGACACAGATTCCCAATTCGGGCATTCAGAACATATAGCACGTTGCTGTAAGCAAGCACATTCTCATTCAAAGTTGCAAGTTACTATGTAGGAACAAGTTTGTATAGGACTTTCAAAGATGCCCAGAACTGATCTAGTCTTGGTATGTCTCCAACTCCTAGAAATAACTTCATGCCCCATCTCCCTTACTTCCACCTAGTAAGGATCACATAATTCCTAACAAAGATTTGACACAGTTTCCCAATTCGGGCATTCAGAATATATAGCACGTTGCTGAAGGCAAGCACATTCTCATTCAAAGTTGCAAGTTACTATGTAGGAACAAGTTCGTATAGGTATTTCAAAGATGCTCAGAACTGAGCTAAACGTTGTATGTCTCCAACTCCTAGAAATAACTTCATGCCCCATCTCTCTAACTTCCAGCTAGAAAGGATCACATAATTCCTAACAAAGTTTTGACACAGATACCCAATTCGGGCATTCAGAACATATAGCACGTTGCTGTAAGCAAGCACATTCTCATTCAAAGTTGCAAGTTACTATGTAGGAACAAGTTCATATAGGTATTTCAAAGATGCCCAGAACTGAGCTAAACGTTGTATGTCTCCAACTCCTAGAAATAACTTCATGCCCCATCTCTCTAACTTCCAGCTAGAAAGGATCACATAATTCCTAACAAAGTTTTGACACAGATACCCAATTCGGGCATTCAGAACATATAGCACGTTGCTGTAAGCAAGCACATTTTCATTCAAAGTTGCAAGTTACTATGTAGGAACAAGTTTGTATAGGTATTTCAAAGATGCCCAGAACTGAGCTAAACGTTGTATGTCTCCAACTCCTAGAAATAACTTCATGCACCATCTCCCTTACTTCCAGCTAGTAAGGATCACATAATATTCCTAACAAAATTTTGACACAGATTCCCAATTCGGGCATTCAGAACATATAGCACGTTGCTGTAAGCAAGCACATTCTCATTCAGAGTTGCAAGTTACTATGTAGGATCAAGTTTGTATAAGTATTTCAAAGATGCCCAGAACTGAGCTAAACGTTGTATGTCTCCAACGCCTAGAAATAACTTCATGCCCCATCTCCCTTACTTCCAGCTAGTAAGGATCACATAATTCCTAACAAAGTTTTGACACAGATTCCCAATTCGGGCATTCAGAACATATAGCACGTTGCTGTAAGCAAGCACATTATCATTCAAAGTTGCAAGTTACTATGTAGGAACAAGTTTGTATAGGACTTTCAAAGATGCCCAGAACTGATCTAGTCTTGGTATGTCTCCAACTCCTAGAAATAACTTCATGCCCCATCTTCCTTACTTCCACCTAGTAAGGATCACATAATTCCTAACAAAGATTTGACACAGATTCTCAATTCGGGCATTCAGAACATATAGCACGTTGCTGTAAGCAAGCACATTCTCATTCAAAGTTGCAAGTTACTATGTAGGAACAAGTTCGTATAGGTATTTCAAAGATGCTCAGAACTGAGCTAAACGTTGTATGTCTCCAACTCCTAGAAATAACTTCATGCCCCATCTCTCTAACTTCCAGCTAGAAAGGATCACATAATTCCTAACAAAGTTTTGACACAGATACCCAATTCGGGCATTCAGAAAATATAGCACGTTTCTGTAAGCAAGCACATTCTCATTCAAAGTTGCAAGTTACTATGTAGGAACAAGTTTGTATAGGTCTTTCAAAGATGCCCAGAACTGAGCTAAACGTTGTATGTCTCCAAAACCTAGAAATAACTTTATGCCCCATCTCCCTTACTTCCAGGTAGTAAGGATCACATAATTCCTAACAAAGTTTTGACACAGATTCCCAATTAGGGCATTCAGAATATATAGCACGTTGCTGTAAGCAAGCACATTCTCATTCAAAGTTGCAAGTTACTATGTAGGAACAAGTTTGTATAGGTATTTCAAAGTTGCCCAGAACTGAGGTAAACTTGGTATGTCTCCAACTCCTAGAAATAACTTCATGCCCCATCTCCCTTACTTCCAGCTAGTAAGGATCACATAATTCCTAACAAAGTTTTGACACAGATTCCCAATTCGGGCATTCAGAACATATAGCACGTTGCTGTAAGCAAGCACATTCTCATTCAAAGTTGCAAGTTACTATGCAGGAACAAGTTTGTATAGGTATTTCAAACATGCCCAGAACTGAGCTAAACGCTGTATGTCTCCAACTCCTAGAAATAACTTCATGCCCCATCTCCCTTACTTCCAGCTAGTAAGGATCACATAATTCCTAACAAAGTTTTGACACAGATTCCCAATTCGGGCATTCAGAACATATAGCACGTTGCTGTAAGCAAGCACATTCTCATTCAAAGTTGCAAGTTACTATGTAGGAACAAGTTTGTATAGGACTTTCAAAGATGCCAAGAACTGAGCTAAACTTGATATGTCTCCAACTCCTGGAAATAACTTCATGCCCCATCTCCCTTACTTCCAGCTAGTAAGGATCACATAATTCCTAACAAAGTTTTGACACAGATTCCCAATTCGGGCATTCAGAACATATAGCACGTTGCTGTAAGCAAGCACATTCTCATTCAAAGTTGCAAGTTACTATGTAGGAACAAGTTCATATAGGTATTTCAAAGATGCCCAGAACTGAGCTAAACGTTGCATGTCTCCAACTCCTAGAAATAACTTCATGCCCCATCTCTCTTACTGCCAGCTAGTAAGGATCACATAATTCCTAACAAAGTTTTGACACAGATTCCCAATTCGGGCATTCAGAACATATAGCACGTTGCTGTAAGCAAGCACATTCTCATTCAAAGTTGCAAGTTACTATGTAGGAACAAGTTTGTATAGGTATTTCAAAGATGCCCAGAACTGAGGAAAACGTTGTATGTCTCCAACTCCTACAAATAACTTCATGCCCCATCTCCCTTACTTCCAGCTAGTAAGGATCACATAATTCCTAACAAACTTTTGACACAGATTCCCAATTCGGGCATTCAGAACATATAGCACGTTGCTGTAAGCAAGCACATTCTCATTCAAAGTTGCAAGTTACTATGTAGGAACAAGTTTGTATAGGACTTTCAAAGATGCCCAGAACTGAGCTAAACTTGGTATGTCTCCAACTCCTAGAAATAACTTCATGCCCCATCTCCCTTACTTCCAGCTAGTAAGGATCACATAATTCCTAACAAAGTTTTGACACAGATTCCCAATTCGGGCATTCAGAACATATAGCACGTTGCTGTAAGCAAGCACATTCTCATTCAAAGTTGCAAGTTACTATGTAGGAACAAGTTTGTATAGGTATTTCAAAGATGCCCAGAACTGAGGTAAACTTGGTATGTCTCCGACTCCTAGAAATAACTTCATGCCCCATCTCCCTTACTTCCATCTAGTAAGGATCACATAATTCCTAACAAAGTTTTGACACAGATTCCCAATTCGGGCATTCAGAACATATAGCACGTTGCTGTAAGCAAGCACATTCTCATTCAAAGTTGCAAGTTACTATGCAGGAACAAGTTTGTATAGGTATTTCAAAGATGCCCAGAACTGAGCTAAACGCTGTATGTCTCCAACTCCTAGAAATAACTTCATGCCCCATCTCCCTTACTTCCAGCTAGTAAGGATCACATAATTCCTAACAAAGTTTTGACACAGATTCCCAATTCGGGCATTCAGAACATATAGCACGTTGCTGTAAGCAAGCACATTCTCATTCAAAGTTGCAAGTTACTATGTAGGAACAAGTTTGTATAGGACTTTCAAAGATGCCAAGAACTGAGCTAAACTTGATATGTCTCCAACTCCTGGAAATAACTTCATGCCCCATCTCCCTTACTTCCAGCTAGTAAGGATCACATAATTCCTAACAAAGTTTTCACACAGATTCCCAATTCGGGCATTCAGTACATATAGCACGTTGCTGTAAGCAAGCACATTCTCATTCAAAGTTGCAAGTTACTATGTAGGAACAAGTTCATATAGGTATTTCAAAGATGCCCAGAACTGAGCTAAACGTTGTATGTCTCCAACTCCTAGAAATAACTTCATGCCCCATCTCTCTAACTTCCAGCTAGAAAGGATCACATAATTCCTAACAAAGTTTTGACACAGATACCCAATTCGGGCATTCAGAACATATAGCACGTTGCTGTAAGCAAGCACATTCTCATTCAAAGTTGCAAGTTACTATGTAGGAACAAGTTTGTATAGGTATTTCAAAGATGCCCAGAACTGAGCTAAACGTTGTATGTCTCCAACTCCTAGAAATAACTTCATGCCCCATCTCCCTTACTTCCAGCTAGTAAGGATCACATAATATTCCTAACAAAGTTTTGACACAGATTCCCAATTCGGGCATTCAGAACATATAGCACGTTGCTGTAAGCAAGCACATTCTCATTCAAAGTTGCAAGTTACTATATAGGAACAAGTTTGTATAGGTATTTCAAAGATGCCCAGAACTGAGCTAAACGTTGTATGTCTCCAACTCCTAGAAATAACTTCATGCCCCATCTCCCTAACTTCGAGCTAGAAAGGATCACATAATTCCTAACAAAGATTTCACACAGATTCCCATTTCGGGCATTCAGAACATATAGCACGTTGCTGTAAGCAAGCACATTCTCATTCAAAGTTGCAAGTTACTATGTAGGAACAAGTTTGTATAGGTATTTCAAAGATGCCCAGAACTGAGCTAAACGTTGTATGTCTCCAACTCCTAGAAATAACTTCATGCCCCATCTCCCTTACTTCCATCTAGTAAGGATCACATAATTCCTAACAAAGTTTTGACACAGATTCCCAATTCGGGCATTCAGAACATATAGCACGTTGCTGTAAGCAAGCACATTCTCATTCAAAGTTGCAAGTTACTATGTAGGAACAAGTTTGTATAGGTATTTCAAAGATGCCCAGAACTGAGCTAAACTTGGTATGTCTCCAACTCCTAGAAATAACTTCATGCCACATCTCCCTTACTTCCAGCTAGTAAGGATCACATAATTCCTAAAAAAGTTTTGACACAGATTCCCAATTCGGGCATTCAGAACATATAGCACGTTGCTGTAAGCAAGCACATTCTCATTCACAGTTGCAAGTTACTATGTAGGAACAAGTTTGTATAGGACTTTCAAAGATGCCCAGAACTGAGCTAAAGTGGGTATGTCTCCAAGTCCTAGAAATAACTTCATGCCCCATCTCCCTTACTTCCAGCTAGTAAGAATCACATAATTCCTAACAAAGCTTTGACACAGATTCCCAATTCGGGCATTCAGGACATATAGCACGTTGCTGTAAGCAAGCACATTCTCATTCAAAGTTGCAAGTTACTATGTAGGAACAAGTTCATATAGGTATTTCAAAGATGCCCAGAACTGAGCTAAACGTTGTATGTCTCCAACTCCTAGAAATAACTTCATGCCCCATCTCTCTAACTTCCAGCTAGAAAGGATCACATAATTCCTAACAAAGTTTTGACACAGATACCCAATTCGGGCATTCAGAACATATAGCACGTTGCTGTAAGCAAGCACATTCTCATTCAAAGTTGCAAGTTACTATGTAGGAACAAGTTTGTATAGGTATTTCAAAGATGCCCAGAACTGAGCTAAACGTTGTATGTCTCCAACTCCTAGAAATAACTTCATGCCCCATCTCCCTTACTTCCAGCTAGTAAGGATCACATAATATTCCTAACAAAGTTTTGACACAGATTCCCAATTCGGGCATTCAGAACATATAGCACGTTGCTGTAAGCAAGCACATTCTCATTCAAAGTTGCAAGTTACTATATAGGAACAAGTTTGTATAGGTATTTCAAAGATGCCCAGAACTGAGCTAAACGTTGTATGTCTCCAACTCCTAGAAATAACTTCATGCCCCATCTCCCTAACTTCGAGCTAGAAAGGATCACATAATTCCTAACAAAGATTTCACACAGATTCCCATTTCGGGCATTCAGAACATATAGCACGTTGCTGTAAGCAAGCACATTCTCATTCAAAGTTGCAAGTTACTATGTAGGAACAAGTTTGTATAGGTATTTCAAAGATGCCCAGAACTGAGCTAAACGTTGTATGTCTCCAACTCCTAGAAATAACTTCATGCCCCATCTCCCTTACTTCCATCTAGTAAGGATCACATAATTCCTAACAAAGTTTTGACACAGATTCCCAATTCGGGCATTCAGAACATATAGCACGTTGCTGTAAGCAAGCACATTCTCATTCAAAGTTGCAAGTTACTATGTAGGAACAAGTTTGTATAGGTATTTCAAAGATGCCCAGAACTGAGCTAAACTTGGTATGTCTCCAACTCCTAGAAATAACTTCATGCCACATCTCCCTTACTTCCAGCTAGTAAGGATCACATAATTCCTAAAAAAGTTTTGACACAGATTCCCAATTCGGGCATTCAGAACATATAGCACGTTGCTGTAAGCAAGCACATTCTCATTCACAGTTGCAAGTTACTATGTAGGAACAAGTTTGTATAGGACTTTCAAAGATGCCCAGAACTGAGCTAAAGTGGGTATGTCTCCAAGTCCTAGAAATAACTTCATGCCCCATCTCCCTTACTTCCAGCTAGTAAGAATCACATAATTCCTAACAAAGCTTTGACACAGATTCCCAATTCGGGCATTCAGGACATATAGCACGTTGCTGTAAGCAAGCACATTCTCATTCAAAGTTGCAAGTTACTATGTAAGAACAAGTTTGTATAGGTATTTCAAAGATGCCCAGAGCTGAGGTAAATTTGGAATGTCTCCAACTCCTAGAAATAACTTCATGCCCCATCTCCCTTACTTCCAGCTAGTAAGGATAACATAATTCCTAACAAACTTTTGACACAGATTCCCAATTCGGGCATTCAGAACATATAGCATGTTGCTGTAAGCAAGCACATTCTCATTCAAAGTTGCAAGTTACTATGTCGGAACAAGTTTGTATAGGTATTTCAAAGATGCCCAGAACTGAGCTAAACTTGGTATGTCTCCAACTCCTCGAAATAACTTCATGCCCCATCTCCCTTACTTCCAGCTAGTAAGGATCACATAATTCCTAACAAACTTTTGACACAGATTCCCAATTCGGGCATTCAGAACATGTAGCACGTTGCTGTAAGCAAGCACATTCTCATTCAAAGTTGCAAGTTACTATGTAGGAACAAGTTTGTATAGGTATTTCAAAGATGCCCAGAACTGAGCTAAACTTGGTATGTCTCCAACTCATAGAAATAACTTCATGCCCCATCTCCCTTACTTCCAGCTAGTAAGGATCACATAATTCCTAACAAAGTTTTGACACAGATTCCCAATTCGGGCATTCAGAACATATAGCACGTTGCTGTAAGCAAGCACATTCTCATTCAAAGTTGCAAGTTACTATGTAGGAACAAGTTTGTATAGGTATTTCAAAGATGCCCAGAACTGAGCTAAAGGTTGTATGTCTCCAACTCCTAGAAATAACTTCATGCCCCATCTCCCTTACTTCCAGCTAGTAAGGATCACATAATACCTAACAAAGTTTTGACACAGATTCCCAATTCGGGCATTCAGAACATATAGCTCGTTGCTGTAAGCAAGCACATTCTCATTCAAAGTTGCAAGTTACTATGTAGGAACAAGTTTGTATAGGACTTTCAAAGATGCCCAGAACTGAGCTAAAGTGGGTATGTCTCCAACTCCTAGAAATAACTTCATGCCCCATCTCCCTTACTTCCAGCTAGTAAGGATCACATAATATTCCTAACAAAGTTTTGACACAGATTCCCAATTCGGGCATTCAGAACACATAGCACGTTGCTCTAAGCAAGCACATTCTCATTCAAAGTTGCAAGTTACTATGCAGGAACAAGTTTGTACAGGTATTTCAAAGATGCCCAGAACTGAGCTAAACGTTGTATGTCTCCAACTCCTAGAAATAACTTCATGCCCCATCTCCCTTACTTCCAGCTAGTAAGGATCACATAATTTCTAACAAAGTTTTGACACAGATTCCCAATTCGGGCATTCAGAACATATAGCACGTTGCTGTAAGCAAGCACATTCTCATTCAAAGTTGCAAGTTACTATGTAGGAACAAGTTTGTATAGGTATTTCAAAGATGCCCAGAACTGAGCTAAACTTGGTATGTCTCCAACTCCTAGAAATAACTTCATGCCCCATCTCCCTTACTTCCAGCTAGTAAGGATAACATAATTCCTAATAAACTTTTGACACAGATTCCCAATTCGGGCATTCAGAACATATAGCATGTTGCTGTAAGCAAGCACATTCTCATTCAAAGTTGCAAGTTACTATGTCGGAACAAGTTTGTATAGGTATTTCAAAGATGCCCAGAACTGAGCTAAACTTGGTATGTCTCCAACTCCTCGAAATAACTTCATGCCCCATCTCCCTTACTTCCAGCTAGTAAGGATCACATAATTCCTAACAAACTTTTGACACAGATTCCCAATTCGGGCATTCAGAACATATAGCACGTTGCTGTAAGCAAGCACATTCTCATTCAAAGTTGCAAGTTACTATGTAGGAACAAGTTTGTATAGGTATTTCAAAGATGCCCAGAACTGAGCTAAACGTTGTATGTCTCCAACTCCTAGAAATAAGTTCATGCCCCATCTCCCTTACTTCCAGCTAGTAAGGATCACATAATTCCTAACAAAGTTTTGACACAGATTCCCAATTCGGGCATTCAGAACATATAGCACGTTGCTGTAAGCAAGCACATTCTCATTCAAAGTGGCAAGTTACTATGTAGGAACATGTTTGTATAGGTATTTCAAAGATGCCCAGAACTGAGCTAAAGTGGGTATGTCTCCAACTCCTAGAAATATCTTCATACCCCATCTCCCCTACTTTCAGCTAGTAAGGATCACATAATTCCTAACAAAATTTTGACACAGATTCCATTTTCGGGCATTCAGAACATATAGCACGTTGCTGTAAGCAAGCACATTTTCATTCAAAGTTGCAAGTTACTATGTAGGAACAAGTTTGTATAGGTATTGCAAAGATGCCCAGAACTGAGCTAAACTTGGTATGTCTCCAACTCCTAGAAATAACTTCATGCCCCATCTCCTTTACTTCCAGCTAGTAAGGATCACAAAATTCCTAACAAAGTTTTGACACAGATTCCCAATTCGGGCATTCAGAACATATAGCACGTTGCTGTAAGCAAGCACATTCTCATTCAAAGATGCAAGTTACTATGTAGGAACAAGTTTGTATAGGTATTTCAAAGATGCCCAGAACTGAGCTAAACGTTGTATGTCTCCAACTCCTAGAAATAACTTCATGCCCCATCTCCCTTACTTCCAGCTAGTAAGGATCACATAATTTCTAACAAAGTTTTGACACAGATTCCCAATTCGGGCATTCAGAACATATAGCACGTTGCTGTAAGCAAGCACATTCTCATTCAAAGTTGCAAGTTACTATGTAGGAACAAGTTTGTATAGGTATTTCAAAGATGCCCAGAACTGAGCTAAACGTTGTATGTCTCCAACTCCTAGAAATAACTTCATGCCCCATCTCTCTTACTTCCAGCTAGTAAGGATCACATAATTCCTAACAAACTTTTGACACAGATTCCCAATTCGGGCATTCAGAACATATAGCACGTTGCTGTAAGCAAGCACATTCTCATTCAAAGTTGCAAGTTACTATGCAGGAACAAGTTTGTATAGGTATTTCAAAGATGCCCAGAACTGAGCTAAACGTTGTATGTCTCCAACTCCTAGAAATAACTTCATGCCCCATCTCCCTTACTTCCAGCTAGTAAGGATCACATAATTTCTAACAAAGTTTTGACACAGATTCCCAATTCGGGCATTCAGAACATATAGCACGTTGCTGTAAGCAAGCACATTCTCATTCAAAGTTGCAAGTTACTATGTAGGAACAAGTTTGTATAGGTATTTCAAAGATGCCCAGAACTGAGCTAAACTTGGTATGTCTCCAACTCCTAGAAATAACTTCATGCCCCATCTCCCTTACTTCCAGCTAGTAAGGATAACATAATTCCTAACAAACTTTTGACACAGATTCCCAATTCGGGCATTCAGAACATATAGCATGTTGCTGTAAGCAAGCACATTCTCTTTCAAAGTTGCAAGTTACTATGTCGGAACAAGTTTGTATAGGTATTTCAAAGATGCCCAGAACTGAGCTAAACTTGGTATGTCTCCAACTCCTCGAAATAACTTCATGCCCCATCTCCCTTACTTCCAGCTAGTAAGGATCACATAATTCCTAACAAACTTTTGACACAGATTCCCAATTCGGGCATTCAGAACATGTAGCACGTTGCTGTAAGCAAGCACATTCTCATTCAAAGTTGCAAGTTACTATGTAGGAACAAGTTTGTATAGGTATTTCAAAGATGCCCAGAACTGAGCTAAACTTGGTATGTCTCCAACTCCTAGAAATAACTTCATGCCCCATCTCCCTTACTTCCAGCTAGTAAGGATCACATAATTCCTAACAAAGTTTTGACACAGATTCCCAATTCGGGCATTCAGAACATATAGCACGTTGCTGTAAGCAAGCACATTCTCATTCAAAGTTGCAAGTTACTATGTAGGAACAAGTTTGTATAGGTATTTCAAAGATGCCCAGAACTGAGCTAAAGGTTGTATGTCTCCAACTCCTAGAAATAACTTCATGCCCCATCTTCCTTACTTCCAGCTAGTAAGGATCACATAATTCCTAACAAACTTTTGACACAGATTCCCAATTCGGGCATTCAGAACATATAGCACGTTGCTGTAAGCAAGCACATTCTCATTCAAAGTTGCAAGTTACTATGTAGGAACAAGTTTGTATAGGACTTTCAAAGATGCTCAGAACTGAGCTAAAGTGGGTATGTCTCCAACTCCTAGAAATAACTTCATGCCCCATCTCCCTTACTTCCAGCTAGTAAGGATCACATAATATTCCTAACAAAGTTTTGACACAGATTCCAAATTCGGGCATTCAGAACACATAGCACGTTGCTCTAAGCAAGCACATTCTCATTCAAAGTTGCAAGTTACTATGCAGGAACAAGTTTGTACAGGTATTTCAAAGATGCCCAGAACTGAGCTAAACGTTGTATGTCTCCAACTCCTAGAAATAACTTCATGCCCCATCTCCCTTACTTCCAGCTAGTAAGGATCACATAATTTCTAACAAAGTTTTGACACAGATTCCCAATTCGGGCATTCAGAACATATAGCACGTTGCTGTAAGCAAGCACATTCTCATTCAAAGTTGCAAGTTACTATGTAGGAACACGTTTGTATAGGTATTTCAAAGATGCCCAGAACTGAGCTAAACTTGGTATGTCTCCAACTCCTAGAAATAACTTCATGCCCCATCTCCCTTACTTCCAGCTAGTAAGGATAACATAATTCCTAACAAACTTTTGACACAGATTCCCAATTCGGGCATTCAGAACATATAGCATGTTGCTGTAAGCAAGCACATTCTCATTCAAAGTTGCAAGTTACTATGTCGGAACAAGTTTGTATAGGTATTTCAAAGATGCCCAGAACTGAGCTAAACTTGGTATGTCTCCAACTCCTAGAAATAACTTCATGCCCCATCTCGCTTACTTCCATCTAGTAAGGATCACATAATTTCTAAGAAAGATTTGACACAGATTCCCAATTCGGGCATTCAGAACATATAGCACGTTGCTGCAAGCAAGCACATTCTCATTCAAAGTTGCAAGTTACTATGTAGGAACAAGTTTGTATAGGTATTTCAAAGATGCCCAGAACTGAGCTAAACTTGGTATGTCTCCAACTCCTAGAAATAACTTCATGCCCCATCTCCCTTACTTCCAGCTAGTAAGGATAACATAATTCCTAACAAACTTTTGACACAGATTCCCAATTCGGGCATTCAGAACATATAGCACGTTGCTGTAAGCAAGCACATTCTCATTCAAAGTTGCAAGTTACTATGTAGGAACAAGTTTGTATAGGTATTTCAAAGATGCCCAGAACTGAGCTAAAGGTTGTATGTCTCCAACTCCTAGAAATAACTTCATGCCCCATCTCCCTTACTTCCAGCTAGTAAGGATCACATAATTCCTAACAAAGTTTTGACACAGATTCCCAATTCGGGCATTCAGAACATATAGCACGTTGCTGTAAGCAAGCACATTCTCATTCAAAGTTGCAAGTTACTATGTAGGAACAAGTTTGTATAGGACTTTCAAAGATGCCCAGAACTGAGCTAAAGTGGGTATGTCTCCAACTCTTAGAAATAACTTCATGCCCCATCTCCCTTACTTCCAGCTAGTAAGGATCACATAATATTCCTAACAAAGTTTTGACACAGATTCCAAATTCGGGCATTCAGAACACATAGCACGTTGCTCTAAGCAAGCACATTCTCATTCAAAGTTGCAAGTTACTATGCAGGAACAAGTTTGTACAGGTATTTCAAAGATGCCCAGAACTGAGCTAAACGTTGTATGTCTCCAACTCCTAGAAATAACTTCATGCCCCATCTCCCTTACTTCCAGCTAGTAAGGATCACATAATTTCTAACAAAGTTTTGACACAGATTCCCAATTCGGGCATTCAGAACATATAGCACGTTGCTGTAAGCAAGCACATTCTCATTCAAAGTTGCAAGTTACTATGTAGGAACAAGTTTGTATAGGTATTTCAAAGATGCCCAGAACTGAGCTAAACTTGGTATGTCTCCAACTCCTAGAAATAACTTCATGCCCCATCTCCCTTACTTCCAGCTAGTAAGGATAACATAATTCCTAACAAACTTTTGACACAGATTCCCAATTCGGGCATTCAGAACATATAGCATGTTGCTGTAAGCAAGCACATTCTCATTCAAAGTTGCAAGTTACTATGTCGGAACAAGTTTGTATAGGTATTTCAAAGATGCCCAGAACTGAGCTAAATTGGTATGTCTCCAACTCCTCGAAATAACTTCATGCCCCATCTCCCTTACTTCCAGCTAGTAAGGATCACATAATTCCTAACAAACTTTTGACACAGATTATCAATTCGGGCATTCAGAACATGTAGCACGTTGCTGTAAGCAAGCACATTCTCATTCAAAGTTGCAAGTTACTATGTAGGAACAAGTTTGTATAGGTATTTCAATGATGCCCAGAACTGAGCTAAACTTGGTATGTCTCCAACTCCTAGAAATAACTTCATGCCCCATCTCCCTTACTTCCAGCTAGTAAGGATCACATAATTCCTAACAAAGTTTTGACACAGATTCCCAAATCGGGCATTCAGAACATATAGCACGTTGCTGTAAGCAAGCACATTCTCATTCAAAGTTGCAAGTTACTATGTAGGAACAAGTTTGTATAGGTATTTCAAAGATGCCCAGAACTGAGCTAAAGGTTGTATGTCTCCAACTCCTAGAAATAACTTCATGCCCCATCTCCCTTACTTCCAGCTAGTAAGGATCACATAATTCCTAACAAACTTTTGACACAGATTCCCAATTCGGGCATTCAGAACATATAGCACGTTGCTGTAAGCAAGCACATTCTCATTCAAAGTTGCAAGTTACTATGTATGAACAAGTTTCTATAGGACTTTCAAAGATGCCCAGAACTGAGCTAAAGTGGGTATGTCTCCAACTCCTAGAAATAACTTCATGCCCCATCTCCCTTACTTCCAGCTAGTAAGGATCACATAATATTCCTAACAAAGTTTTGACACAGATTCCAAATTCGGGCATTCAGAACATATAGCATGTTGCTGTAAGCAAGCACATTCTCATTCAAAGTTGCAAGTTACTATGTAGGAACAAGTTTGTATAGGTATTTCAAAGATGCCCAGAACTGAGCTAAACTTGGTATGTCTCCAACTCCTAGAAATAACTTCATGCCCCATCTCCTTTACTTCCAGCTAGTAAGGATCACATAATTCCTAACAAAGTTTTGACACAGATTCCCAATTCGGGCATTCAGAACATATAGCACGTTGCTGTAAGCAAGCACATTCTCATTCAAAGACGCAAGTTACTATGTAGGAACAAGTTTGTATAGGTATTTCAAAGATGCCCAGAACTGAGCTAAACGTTGTATGTCTCCAACTCCTAGAAATAACTTCATGCCCCATCTCCCTTACTTCCAGCTAGTAAGGATCACATAATTTCTAACAAAGTTTTGACACAGATTCCCAATTCGGGCATTCAGAACATATAGCACGTTGCTGTAAGCAAGCACATTCTCATTAAAAGTTGCAAGTTACTATGTAGGAACAAGTTTGTATAGGTATTTCAAAGATGCCCAGAACTGAGCTAAACTTGGTATGTCTCCAACTCCTAGAAATAACTTCATGCCCCAACTCCCTTACTTCCAGCTAGTAAGGATCACATAATTCCTAACAAACTTTTGACACAGATTCCCAATTCGGGCATTCAGAACATATAGCACGTTGCTGTAAGCAAGCACATTCTCATTCAAAGTTGCAAGTTACTATGTAGGAACAAGTTTGTATAGGTATTTCAAAGATGCCCAGAACTGAGCTAAACTTGGTATGTCTCCAACTCCTAGAAATAACTTCATGCCCCATCTCCCTTACTTCCAGCTAGTAAGGATCACATAATTCCTAACAAAGTTTTGACACAGATTCCCAATTCGGGCATTCAGAACATATAGCACGTTGCTGTAAGCAAGCACATTCTCATTCAAAGTTGCAAGATACTATGTAGGAACAAGTTTGTATAGGTATTTCAAAGATGCCCAGAACTGAGCTAAAGGTTGTATGTCTCCAACTCCTAGAAATAACTTCTTGCCCCATCTCCCTTACTTCCAGCTAGTAAGGATCACATAATTCCTAACAAACTTTTGACACAGATTCCCAATTCGGGCATTCAGAACATCTAGCACGTTGCTGTAAGCAAGCACATTCTCATTCAAAGTTGCAAGTTACTATGTAGGAACAAGTTTGTATAGGACTTTCAAAGATGCCCAGAACTGAGCTAAACTTGGTATGTCTCCAACTCCTAGAAATAACTTCATGCCCCATCTCCCTTACTTCCAGCTAGTAAGGATGTCATAATTCCTAACAATGTTTTGACACAGATTCCCAATTCGGGCATTCAGAACATATAGCACGTTGCTCTAAACAAGCACATTCCCATTCAAAGTTGCAAGTTACTATGTAGGAACAAGTTTGTATATGTATTTCAAAGATGCCCAGAACTGAGCTAAACGTTGTATGTCTGCAACTCCTAGAAATAACTTCATGCCCCATCTCTCGAACTTCCAGCTTGAAAGGATCACATAATTCCTAACAAAGTTTTGACACAGATTCCCAATTCGGGCATTCAGAACATATAGCACGTTGCTGTAAGCAAGCACATTCTCATTCAAAGTTGCAAGTTACTATGTAGGAACAAGTTTGTATAGGACATTCAAAGATGCCCAGAACTGTGCTAATCTTGGTATGTCTCCAACTCCTAGAAATAACTTCATGCCCCATCTCCCTTACTTCCACCTAGTAAGAATCACATAATTCCTAACAAAGATTTGACACAGATTCCCAATTCGGGCATTCAGAACATATAGCACGTTGCTGTAAGCAAGCACATTCTCATTCAAAGTTGCAAGTTACTATGTAGGAACAAGTTTGTATAGGTATTTCAAAGATGCTCAGAACTGAGCTAAACGTTGTATGTCTCCAACTCCTAGAAATAACTTCATGCCCCATCTCTCTAACTTCCAGCTAGAAAGGATCACATAATTCCTAACAAAGTTTTGACACAGATACCCAATTCGTGCATTCAGAACATATAGCACGTTGCTGTAAGCAAGCACATTCTCATTCAAAGTTGCAAGTTACTATGTAGGAACAAGTTTGTATAGGTATTTCAAAGATGCCCAGAACTGAGCTAAATGTTGTATGTCTCCAACTCCTAGAAATAACTTCATGCCCCATCTCCCTTACTTCCAGCTAGTAAGGATCACATAATTCCTAACAAAGTTTTGACACAGATTCCCAATTAGGGCATTCAGAATATATAGCACGTTGCTGTAAGCAAGCACATTCTCATTCAAAGTTGCAAGTTACTATGTAGGAACAAGTTTGTATAGGTATTTCAAAGATGCCCAGAACTGAGCTAAACGTTGTATGTCTCCAACACCTTGAAATAACTTCATGCCCCATCTCCCTTACTTCCAGCTAGTAAGGATCACATAATTCCTAACAAAGTTTTGACACAGATTCCCAATTCGGGCATTCAGAACATATAGCACGTTGCTGTAAGCAAGCACATTCTCATTCAAAGTTGCAAGTTACTATGCAGGAACAAGTTTGTATAGGTATTTCAAAGATGCCCAGAACTGAGCTAAACGTTGTATGTCTCCAACTCCTAGAAATAACTTCATGCCCCATCTCCCTTACTTCCAGCTAGTAAGGATCACATAATTCCTAACAAAGTTTTGACACAGATTCCCAATTCGGGCATTCAGAACATATAGCACGTTGCTGTAAGCAAGCACATTCTCATTCAAAGTTGCAAGTTACTATGTAGGAACAAGTTTGTATTGGACTTTCAAAGATGCCCAGAACTGAGCTAAACTTGATATGTCTCCAGCTCCTGGAAATAACTTCATGCCCCATCTCCCTTACTCCAGCTAGTAAGGATCACATTATTCCTAACAAATTTTTGACACAGATTCCCAATTCGGGCATTCAGAACATACAGCACGTTGCTGTAAGCAAGCACATTCTCATTCAAAGTTGCAAGTTACTATGTAGGAACAAGTTTGTATAGGTATTTCAAAGATGCCTAGAACTGAGCTAAACTTGGTATGTCTCCAACTCCTAGAAATACCTTCATGCCCCATCTCACTTACTTCCAGCTAGTAAGGATCAAATAATTCCTAACAAAGTTTTGACACAGATTCCCAATTCTGGCATTCAGAACATATAGCACTTTGCTCTAAACAAGCACATTCCCATTCAAAGTTGCAAGTTACTATGTAGGAACAAGTTTGTATAGGTATTTCAAAGATGCCCAGAACTGAGCTAAACGTTGTATGTCTGCAACTCCTAGAAATAACTTCATGCCCCATCTCTCTAACTTCCTGCTAGAAAGGATCACATAATTCCTAACAAAGTTTTGACACAGATTCCCAATTCGGGCATTCAGAACATATAGCACGTTGCTGTAAGCAAGCACATTCTCATTCAAAGTTGCAAGTTACTATGTAGGAACAAGTTTGTATAGGTATTTCAAAGATGCCCAGAACTGAGCTAAACTTGGTATGTCTCCAACTCCTAGAAATAACTTCATGCCCCATCTCCCTTACTTCAAGCTAGTAAGGATCACATAATTCCTAACAAAGTTTTGACACAGATTCCCAATTCGGGCATTCAGAACATATAGCACGTTGCTGTAAGCAAGCACATTCTCATTCAAAGTTGCAAGTTACTATGTAGGAACAAGTTTGTATAGGTATTTCAAAGATGCCCAGAACTGTGCTAAACTTGGTATGTGTCCAACTCCTAGAAATAACTTCATACCCCAACTCCCTTACTTCCAGCTAGTAAGGATCACATAATTCCTAACAAAGTTTTGACACAGATTCCCAATTCGGGCATTCAGATCATATAGCACATTGCTGTAAGCAAGCACATTCTCATTCAAAGTTGCAAGTTACTATGTAGGAACAAGTTTGTATAGGTATTTCAAAGATGCCCAGAACTGAGCTAAACTTTGCATGTCTCCAACTCCTTGAAATAACTTCATGTCCCATCTCCCTTACTTCCAGCTAGTAAGGATCACATAATTCCTAACAAAGTTTTGACACAGATTCCCAATTCGGGCATTCAGAACATATAGCACGTTGCTGCAAGCAAGCACATTCTCATTCAAAGTTGCAAGTGACTATGCAGGAACAAGTATTTATAGGTATTTCAATGATGCCCAGAACTGAGCTAAACGTTGTATGTCTCCAACTCCTAGAAATAACTTCATGCCCCATCTCCCTTACTTCCAGCTAGTAAGGATCACATAATTCCTAACAAAGTTTTGACACAGATTCCCAATTCGGGCATTCAGAACATATAGCACGTTGCTGTAAGCAAGCACATTCTCATTCAAAGTTGCAAGTTACTATGTAGGAACAAGTTTGTATAGGACTTTCAAAGATGCCCAGAACTGAGCTAATCTTGGTATGTCTCCAACTCCTAGAAATAACTTCATGCCCCATCTCCCTTACTTCCACCTAGTAAGGATCACATAATTCCTAACAAAGATTTGACAAAGATTCCCAATTCGGGCATTCAGAACATATAGCACGTTGCTGTAAGCAAGCACATTCTCATTCAAAGTTGCAAGTTAATATGTAGGAACAAGTTTGTATAGGTATTTCAAAGAAGCCCAGAACTGAGCTAAACGTTGTATGTCTCCAACTCCTAGAAATAACTTCATGCCCCATCTCCCTTACTTCCAGCTAGTAAGGATCACATAATTCCTAACAAAGTTTTGACACAGATTCCCAATTCGGGCATTCAGAACATATAGCACGTTGCTGTAAGCAAGCACATTCTCATTCAAAGTTGCAAGTTACTATGTAGGAACAAGTTTGTATAGGTATTTCAAAGATGCCCAGAACTGAGGTAAACTTGGTATGTCTCCAACTCCTAGAAATAACTTCATGCCCCATCTCCCTTACTTCCAGCTAGTAAGGATCACATAATTCCTAACAAAGTTTTGACACAGATTCCCAATTTGGTGATTCAGAACATATAGCACGTTGCTGTAAGCAAGCACATTCTCATTCAAAGTTGCAAGTTACTATGTAGGAACAAGTTTGTATAGGTATTTCAAAGATGCCCAGAACTGAGCTAAACGTTGTATGTCTCCAAAACCTTGAAATAACTTCATGCCCCATCTCCCTTACTTACAGCTAGTAAGGATCACATAATTCCTAACAAAGTTTTGACACAGATTCCCAATTCGGGCATTCAGAACATATAGCACGTTGCTGTAAGCAAGCACATTCTCATTCAAAGTTGCAAGTTACTATGTAGGAACAAGTTTGTATAGGACTTTCAAAGATGCCCAGAACTGAGCTAAACTTGATATGTCTCCAACTCCTGGAAATAACTTCATGCCCCATCTCCCTTACTTCCAGCTAGTAAGGATCACATTATTCCTAACAAAGTTTTGACACAGATTCCCAATTCGGGCATTCAGAACATATAGCACGTTGCTGTAAGCAAGCACATTCTCATTCAAAGTTGCAAGTTACTATGTAGGAACAAGTTCGTAGAGGTATTTCAAAGATGCCCAGAACTGAGCTAAACGTTGTATGTCTCCAACTCCTAGAAATAACTTCATGTCCCATCTCTCTAACTTCCAGCTAGAAAGGATCACATAATTCCTAACAAAGTTTTGACACAGATACCCAATTTGGGGATTCAGAACATATAGCACGTTGCTGTAAGCAAGCACATTCTCATTCAAAGTTGCAAGTTACTATGTAGGAACAAGTTTGTATAGGTATTTCAAAGATGCCCAGAACTGAGCTAAACGTTGTATGTCTCCAACACCTTGAAATAACTTCATGCCCCATCTCCCTTACTTCCAGCTAGTAAGGATCACATAATTCCTAACAAAGTTTTGACACAGATTCCCAATTCGGGCATTCAGAACATATAGCACGTTGCTGTAAGCAAGCACATTCTCATTCAAAGTTGCAAGTTACTATGCAGGAACAAGTTTGTATAGGTATTTCAAAGATGCCCAGAACTGAGCTAAACGTTGTATGTCTCCAACTCCTAGAAATAACTTCATGCCCCATCTCCATTACTTCCAGCTAGTAAGGATCACATAATTCCTAACAAAGATTTCACACAGATTCCCAATTCGGGCATTCAGAACATATAGCACGTTGCTGTAAGCAAGCACATTCTCATTCAAAGTTGCAAGTTACTATGTAGGAACAAGTTTGTATAGGACTTTCAAAGATGCCCAGAACTGAGCTAAACTTGATATGTCTCCAACTCCTGGAAATAACTTCACGCCCCATCTCCCTTACTTCCAGCTAGTAAGGATCACATTATTCCTAACAAAGTTTTGACACAGATTCCCAATTCGGGCATTCAGAACATATAGCACGTTGCTGTAAGCAAGCACATTCTCATTCAAAGTTGCAAGTTACTATGTAGGAACAAGTTCGTAGAGGTATTTCAAAGATGCCCAGAACTGAGCTAAACCTTGTATGTCTCCAACTCCTAGAAATAACTTCATGCCCCATCTCTCTAACTTCCAGCTAGAAAGGATCACATAATTCCTAACAAAGTTTTGACACAGATACCCAATTCGTGCATTCAGAACATATAGCACGTTGCTGTAAGCAAGCACATTCTCATTCAAAGTTGCAAGTTACTATGTAGGAACAAGTTTGTATAGGTATTTCAAAGATGCCCAGAACTGAGCTAAACGTTGTATGTCTCCAACTCCTAGAAATAACTTCATGCCCCATCTCCCTTACTTCCAGCTAGTAAGGATCACATAATTCCTAACAAAGTTTTGACACAGATTCCCAATTAGGGCATTCAGAATATATAGCACGTTGCTGTAAGCAAGCACATTCTCATTCAAAGTTGCAAGTTACTATGTAGGAACAAGTTTGTATAGGTATTTCAAAGATGCCCAGAACTGAGCTAAACGTTGTATGTCTCCAACTCCTGGAAATAACTTCATGCCCCATCTCCCTTACTTCCAGCTAGTAAGATCACATAATTCCTAACAAAGTTTTGACACAGATTTCCAATTCGGGCATTCAGAACATATAGCACGTTGCTGTAAGCAAGCACATTCTCATTCAAAGTTGCAAGTTACTATGTAGGAACAAGTTTGTATAGGACTTTCAAAGATGCCCAGAACTGAGCTAAACTTGATATGTCTCCAACTCCTGGAAATAACTTCATGCCCCATCTCCCTTACTTCCAGCTAGTAAGGATCACATTATTCCTAACAAAGATTTGACACAGATTCCCAATTCGGGCATTCAGAACATATAGCACGTTGCTGTAAGCAAGCACATTCTCATTCAAAGTTGCAAGTTACTATGTAGGAACAAGTTTGTATAGGACTTTCAAAGATGCCCAGAACTGAGCTAAACTTGGTAAGTCTCCAACTCCTAGAAATAACTTCATGCCACATCTCCCTTACTTCCAGCTAGTAAGGATCACATAATTCCTAACAAAGTTTTGACACAGATTCCCAATTCGGGCATTCAGAACATATAGCACGTTGCTCTAAACAAGCACATTCCCATTCAAAGTTGCAAGTTACTATGTAGGAACAAGTTTGTATAGGTATTTCAAAGATGCCCAGAACTGAGCTAAACGTTGTATGTCTGCAACTCCTAGAAATATCTTCATGCCCCATCTCCCTTACTTCCAGCTAGTAAGGATCACATAATTCCTAATAAAGTTTAGACACAGATTCCCAATTTGGGGATTCAGAACATATAGCACGTTGCTGTAAGCAAGCACATTCTCATTCAAAGTTGCAAGTTACTATGTAGGAACAAGTTTGTATAGGTATTTCAAAGATGCCCAGAACTGAGCTATACGTTGTATGTCTCCAACACCTTGAAATAACTTCATGCCCCATCTCCCTTACTTCCAGCTAGTAAGGATCATATAATTCCCAACAAAGTTTTGACACAGATTCCCAATTCGGGCACTCAGAACATATAGCACGTTGCTGTAAGCAAGCACATTCTCATTCAAAGTTGCAAGTTACTATGCAGGAACAAGTTTGTATAGGTATTTCAAAGATGCCCAGAACTGAGCTAAACGTTGTATGTCTCCAACTCCTAGAAATAACTTCATGCCCCATCTCCCTTACTTCCAGCTAGTAAGGATCACATAATTCCTAACAAAGGTTTGACACAGATTCCCAATTCGGGCATTCAGAACATATAGCACGTTGCTGTAAGCAAGCACATTCTCATTCAAAGTTGCAAGTTACTATGTAGGAACAAGTTTGTATAGGACTTTCAAAGATGCCCAGAACTTAGCTAAACTTGATATGTCTCCAACTCCTGGAAATAACTTCATGCCCCATATCCCTTACTTCCAGCTAGTAAGGATCACATTATTCCTAACAAAGTTTTGACACAGATTCACAATTCGGGCATTCAGAACATATAGCACGTTGCTGTAAGCAAGCATATTCTCATTCAAAGTTGCAAGTTACTATGTAGGAACAAGTTCGTAGAGGTATTTCAAAGATGCCCAGAACTGAGCTAAACGTTGTATGTCTCCAACTCCTAGAAATAACTTCATGCCCCATCTCTCTAACTTCAGCTAGAAAGGATCACATAATTCCTAACAAAGTTTTGACACAGATACCCAATTCGTGCATTCAGAACATATAGCACGTTGCTGTAAGCAAGCACATTCTCATTCAAAGTTGCAAGTTACTATGTAGGAACAAGTTTGTATAGGTATTTCAAAGATGCCCAGAACTGAGCTAAATGTTGTATGTCTCCAACTCCTAGAAATAAATTCATGCCCCATCTCCCTTAATTCCAGCTAGTAAGGATCACATAATTCCTAACAAAGTTTTGACACTGATTCCCAAATAGGGCATTCAGAATATATAGCACGTTGCTGTAAGCAAGCACATTCTCATTCAAAGTTGCAAGTTACTATGTAGGAACAAGTTTGTATAGGTATTTCAAAGATGCCCAGAACTGAGGTAAACTTGGTATGTCTCCAACTCCTAGAAATAACTTCATGCCCCATCTCCCTTACTTCCAGCTAGTAAGGATCACATAATTCCTAACAAAGTTTTGACACAGATTCCCAATTCGGGCATTCAGAACATATAGCACGTTGCTCTAAACAAGCACATTCCCATTCAAAGTTGCAAGTTACTATGTAGGAACAAGTTTGTATAGGTATTTCAAAGATGCCCAGAACTGAGCTAAACGTTGTATGTCTGCAACTCCTTGAAATAACTTCATGCCCCATCTCCCTTACTTCCAGCTAGTAAGGATCACATAATTCCTAATAAAGTTTTGACACAGATTCCCAATTTGGGAATTCAGAACATATAGCACGTTGCTGTAAGCAAGCACATTCTCATTCAAAGTTGCAAGTTACTATGTAGGAACAAGTTTGTATAGGTATTTCAAAGATGCCCAGAACTGAGCTAAACGTTGTATGTCTCCAACACCTTGAAATAACTTCATGCCCCATCTCCCTTACTTCCAGCTAGTAAGGATCATATAATTCCTAACAAAGTTTTGACACAGATTCCCAATTCGGGCATTCAGAACATATAGCACGTTGCAGTAAGCAAGCACATTCTCATTCAAAGTTGCAAGTTACTATGCAGGAACAAGTTTGTATAGGTATTTCAAAGATGCCCAGAACTGAGCTAAACGTTGTATGTCTCCAACTCCTAGAAATAACTTCATGCCCCATCTCCCTTACTTCCAGCTAGTAAGATCACATAATTCCTAACAAAGTTTTGACACAGATTTCCAATTCGGGCATTCAGAACATATAGCACGTTGCTGTAAGCAAGCACATTCTCATTCAAAGTTGCAAGTTACTATGTAGGAACAAGTTTGTATAGGTATTTCAAAGATGCCCAGAACTGAGCTAAACGTTGTATGTCTCCAACTCCTAGAAATAACTTCATGCCCCATCTCCCTTACTTCCAGCTAGTAAGGATCACATAATTCCTAACAAAGTTTTGACACAGATTCCCAATTAGGGCATTCAGAATATATAGCACGTTGCTGTAAGCAAGCACATTCTCATTCAAAGTTGCAAGTTACTACGCAGGAACAAGTTTGTATAGGTATTTCAAAGATGCCCAGAACTGAGCTAAACGTTGTATGTCTCCAACTCCTAGAAATTACTTCATGCCCCATCTCCCTTACTTCCAGCTAGTAAGATCACATAATTCCTAACAAAGTTTTGACACAGATTTCCAATTCGGGCATTCAGAACATATAGCACGTTGCTGTAAGCAAGCACATTCTCATTCAAAGTTGCAAGTTACTATGTAGGAACAAGTTTGTATAGGACTTTCAAAGATGCCCAGAACTGAGCTAAACTTGATATGTCTCCAACTCCTGGAAATAACTTCATGCCCCATCTCCCTTACTTCCAGCTAGTAAGGATCACATTATTCCTAACAAAGTTTTGACACAGATTCCCAATTCGGGCATTCAGAACATATAGCACGTTGCTGTAAGCAAGCACATTCTCATTCAAAGTTGCAAGTTACTATGTAGGAACAAGTTTGTATAGGACTTTCAAAGATGCCCAGAACTGAGCTAAACTTGGTATGTCTCCAACTCCTAGAAATAACTTCATGCCCCATCTCCCTTACTTCCAGCTAGTAAGGATCACATAATTCCTAACAAAGTTTTGACACAGATTCCCAATTCGGGCATTCAGAACATATAGCACGTTGCTCTAAACAAGCACATTCCCATTCAAAGTTGCAAGTTACTATGTAGGAACAAGTTTGTATAGGTATTTCAAAGATGCCCAGAACTGAGCTAAACGTTGTATGTCTGCAACTCCTAGAAATAACTTCATGCCCCATCTCCCTTACTTCCAGCTAGTAAGGATCACATAATTCCTAATAAAGTTTTGACACAGATTCCCAATTTGGGGATTCAGAACATATAGCACGTTGCTGTAAGCAAGCACATTCTCATTCAAAGTTGCAAGTTACTATGTAGGAACAAGTTTGTATAGGTATTTCAAAGATGCCCAGAACTGAGCTATACGTTGTATGTCTCCAACACCTTGAAATAACTTCATGCCCCATCTCCCTTACTTCCAGCTAGTAAGGATCATATAATTCCTAACAAAGTTTTGACACAGATTCCCAATTCGGGCATTCAGAACATATAGCACGTTGCTGTAAGCAAGCACATTCTCATTCAAAGTTGCAAGTTACTATGCAGGAACAAGTTTGTATAGGACTTTCAAAGATGCCCAGAACTTAGCTAAACTTGATATGTCTCCAACTCCTGGAAATAACTTCATGCCCCATATCCCTTACTTCCAGCTAGTAAGGATCACATTATTCCTAACAAAGTTTTGACACAGATTCTCAATTCGTGCATTCAGAACATATAGCACGTTGCTGTAAGCAAGCACATTCTCATTCAAAGTTGCAAGTTACTATGTAGGAACAAGTTCGTAGAGGTATTTCAAAGATGGCCAGAACTGAGCTAAACGTTGTATGTCTCCAACTCCTAGAAATAACTTCATGCCCCATCTCTCTAACTTCAGCTAGAAAGGATCACATAATTCCTAACAAAGTTTTGACACAGATACCCAATTCGTGCATTCAGAACATATAGCACGTTGCTGTAAGCAAGCACATTCTCATTCAAAGTTGCAAGTTACTATGTAGGAACAAGTTTGTATAGGTATTTCAAAGATGCCCAGAACTGAGCTAAACGTTGTATGTCTCCAACTCCTAGAAATAAATTCATGCCCCATCTCCCTTACTTCCAGCTAGTAAGGATCACATAATTCCTAACAAAGTTTTGACACAGATTCCCAATTCGGGCATTCAGAACATATAGCACGTTGCTGTAAGCAAGCACATTCTCATTAAAGTTGCAAGTTACTATGTAGGAACAAGTTTGTATAGGTATTTCAAAGATGCCCAGAACTGAGCTAAACTTGGTATGTCTCCAACTCCTAGAAATAACTTCATGCCCCATCTCCCTTACTTCCAGCTAGTAAGGATCACATAATTCCTAACAAAGTTTTGACACAGATTCCCAATTCGGGCATTCAGAACATATAGCACGTTGCTCTAAACAAGCACATTCCCATTCAAAGTTGCAAGTTACTATGTAGGAACAAGTTTGTATAGGTATTTCAAAGATGCCCAGAACTGAGCTAAACGTTGTATGTCTGCAACTCCTAGAAATAACTTCATGCCCCATCTCCCTTACTTCCAGCTAGTAAGGATCACATAATTCCTAATAAAGTTTAGACACAGATTCCCAATTTGGGGATTCAGAACATATAGCACGTTGCTGTAAGCAAGCACATTCTCATTCAAAGTTGCAAGTTACTATGTAGGAACAAGTTTGTATAGGTATTTCAAAGATGCCCAGAACTGAGCTATACGTTGTATGTCTCCAACACCTTGAAATAACTTCATGCCCCATCTCCCTTACTTCCAGCTAGTAAGGATCATATAATTCCCAACAAAGTTTTGACACAGATTCCCAATTCGGGCACTCAGAACATATAGCACGTTGCTGTAAGCAAGCACATTCTCATTCAAAGTTGCAAGTTACTATGCAGGAACAAGTTTGTATAGGTATTTCAAAGATGCCCAGAACTGAGCTAAACGTTGTATGTTTCCAACTCCTAGAAATAACTTCATGCCCCATCTCCCTTACTTCCAGCTAGTAAGGATCACATAATTCCTAACAAAGGTTTGACACAGATTCCCAATTCGGGCATTCAGAACATATAGCACGTTGCTGTAAGCAAGCACATTCTCATTCAAAGTTGCAAGTTACTATGTAGGAACAAGTTTGTATAGGACTTTCAAAGATGCCCAGAACTTAGCTAAACTTGATATGTCTCCAACTCCTGGAAATAACTTCATGCCCCATATCCCTTACTTCCAGCTAGTAAGGATCACATTATTCCTAACAAAGTTTTGACACAGATTCACAATTCGGGCATTCAGAACATATAGCACGTTGCTGTAAGCAAGCACATTCTCATTCAAAGTTGCAAGTTACTATGTAGGAACAAGTTCGTAGAGGTATTTCAAAGATGCCCAGAACTGAGCTAAACTTTGTATGTCTCCAACTCCTAGAAATAACTTCATGCCCCATCTCTCTAACTTCAGCTTGAAAGGATCACATAATTCCTAACAAAGTTTTGACACAGATACCCAATTCGTGCATTCAGAACATATAGCACGTTGCTGTAAGCAAGCACATTCTCATTCAAAGTTGCAAGTTACTATGTAGGAACAAGTTTGTATAGGTATTTCAAAGATGCCCAGAACTGAGCTAAATGTTGTATGTCTCCAACTCCTAGAAATAAATTCATGCCCCATCTCCCTTACTTCCAGCTAGTAAGGATCACATAATTCCTAACAAAGTTTTGACACTGATTCCCAAATAGGGCATTCAGAATATATAGCACGTTGCTGTAAGCAAGCACATTCTCATTCAAAGTTGCAAGTTACTATGTAGGAACAAGTTTGTATAGGTATTTCAAAGATGCCCAGAACTGAGGTAAACTTGGTATGTCTCCAACTCCTAGAAATAACTTCATGCCCCATCTCCCTTACTTCCAGCTAGTAAGGATCACATAATTCCTAACAAAGTTTTGACACAGATTCCCAATTCGGGCATTCAGAACATATAGCACGTTGCTCTAAACAAGCACATTCCCATTCAAAGTTGCAAGTTACTATGTAGGAACAAGTTTGTATAGGTATTTCAAAGATGCCCAGAACTGAGCTAAACGTTGTATGTCTGCAACTCCTTGAAATAACTTCATGCCCCATCTCCCTTACTTCCAGCTAGTAAGGATCACATAATTCCTAATAAAGTTTTGACACAGATTCCCAATTTGGGAATTCAGAACATATAGCACGTTGCTGTAAGCAAGCACATTCTCATTCAAAGTTGCAAGTTACTATGTAGGAACAAGTTTGTATAGGTATTTCAAAGATGCCCAGAACTGAGCTAAACGTTGTATGTCTCCAACACCTTGAAATAACTTCATGCCCCATCTCCCTTACTTCCAGCTAGTAAGGATCATATAATTCCTAACAAAGTTTTGACACAGATTCCCAATTCGGGCATTCAGAACATATAGCACGTTGCAGTAAGCAAGCACATTCTCATTCAAAGTTGCAAGTTACTATGCAGGAACAAGTTTGTATAGGTATTTCAAAGATGCCCAGAACTGAGCTAAACGTTGTATGTCTCCAACTCCTAGAAATAACTTCATGCCCCATCTCCCTTACTTCCAGCTAGTAAGATCACATAATTCCTAACAAAGTTTTGACACAGATTTCCAATTCGGGCATTCAGAACATATAGCACGTTGCTGTAAGCAAGCACATTCTCATTCAAAGTTGCAAGTTACTATGTAGGAACAAGTTTGTATAGGTATTTCAAAGATGCCCAGAACTGAGCTAAACGTTGTATGTCTCCAACTCCTAGAAATAACTTCATGCCCCATCTCCCTTACTTCCAGCTAGTAAGGATCACATAATTCCTAACAAAGTTTTGACACAGATTCCCAATTAGGGCATTCAGAATATATAGCACGTTGCTGTAAGCAAGCACATTCTCATTCAAAGTTGCAAGTTACTATGCAGGAACAAGTTTGTATAGGTATTTCAAAGATGCCCAGAACTGAGCTAAACGTTGTATGTCTCCAACTCCTAGAAATAACTTCATGCCCCATCTCCCTTACTTCCAGCTAGTAAGATCACATAATTCCTAACAAAGTTTTGACACAGATTTCCAATTCGGGCATTCAGAACATATAGCACGTTGCTGTAAGCAAGCACATTCTCATTCAAAGTTGCAAGTTACTATGTAGGAACAAGTTTGTATAGGACTTTCAAAGATGCCCAGAACTGAGCTAAACTTGATATGTCTCCAACTCCTGGAAATAACTTCATGCCCCATCTCCCTTACTTCCAGCTAGTAAGGATCACATTATTCCTAACAAAGTTTTGACACAGATTCCCAATTCGGGCATTCAGAACATATAGCACGTTGCTGTAAGCAAGCACATTCTCATTCAAAGTTGCAAGTTACTATGTAGGAACAAGTTTGTATAGGACTTTCAAAGATGCCCAGAACTGAACTAAACTTGGTATGTCTCCAACTCCTAGAAATAACTTCATGCCCCATCTCCCTTACTTCCAGCTAGTAAGGATCACATAATTCCTAACAAAGTTTTGACACAGATTCCCAATTCGGGCATTCAGAACATATAGCACGTTGCTCTAAACAAGCACATTCCCATTCAAAGTTGCAAGTTACTATGTAGGAACAAGTTTGTATAGGTATTTCAAAGATGCCCAGAACTGAGCTAAACGTTGTATGTCTGCAACTCCTAGAAATAACTTCATGCCCCATCTCCCTTACTTCCAGCTAGTAAGGATCACATAATTCCTAATAAAGTTTTGACACAGATTCCCAATTTGGGGATTCAGAACATATAGCACGTTGCTGTAAGCAAGCACATTCTCATTCAAAGTTGCAAGTTACTATGTAGGAACAAGTTTGTATAGGTATTTCAAAGATGCCCAGAACTGAGCTATACGTTGTATGTCTCCAACACCTTGAAATAACTTCATGCCCCATCTCCCTTACTTCCAGCTAGTAAGGATCATATAATTCCTAACAAAGTTTTGACACAGATTCCCAATTCGGGCATTCAGAACATATAGCACGTTGCTGTAAGCAAGCACATTCTCATTCAAAGTTGCAAGTTACTATGCAGGAACAAGTTTGTATAGGACTTTCAAAGATGCCCAGAACTTAGCTAAACTTGATATGTCTCCAACTCCTGGAAATAACTTCATGCCCCATATCCCTTACTTCCAGCTAGTAAGGATCACATTATTCCTAACAAAGTTTTGACACAGATTCTCAATTCGGGCATTCAGAACATATAGCACGTTGCTGTAAGCAAGCACATTCTCATTCAAAGTTGCAAGTTACTATGTAGGAACAAGTTCGTAGAGGTATTTCAAAGATGGCCAGAACTGAGCTAAACGTTGTATGTCTCCAACTCCTAGAAAAAACTTCATGCCCCATCTCTCTAACTTCAGCTAGAAAGGATCACATAATTCCTAACAAAGTTTTGACACAGATACCCAATTCGTGCATTCAGAACATATAGCACGTTGCTGTAAGCAAGCACATTCTCATTCAAAGTTGCAAGTTACTATGTAGGAACAAGTTTGTATAGGTATTTCAAAGATGCCCAGAACTGAGCTAAACGTTGTATGTCTCCAACTCCTAGAAATAAATTCATGCCCCATCTCCCTTACTTCCAGCTAGTAAGGATCACATAATTCCTAACAAAGTTTTGACACAGATTCCCAAATAGGGCATTCAGAATATATAGCACGTTGCTGTAAGCAAGCACATTCTCATTCAAAGTTGCAAGTTACTATGTAGGAACAAGTTTGTATAGGTATTTCAAAGATGCCCAGAACTGAGGTAAACTTGGTATGTCTCCAACTCCTAGAAATAACTTCATGCCCCATCTCCCTTACTTCCAGCTAGTAAGGATCACATAATTCCTAACAAAGTTTTGACACAGATTCCCAATTCGGGCATTCAGAACATATAGCACGTTGCTCTAAACAAGCACATTCCCATTCAAAGTTGCAAGTTACTATGTAGGCACAAGTTTGTATAGGTATTTCAAAGATGCCCAGAACTGAGCTAAACGTTGTATGTCTGCAACTCCTTGAAATAACTTCATGCCCCATCTCCCTTACTTCAAGCTAGTAAGGATCACATAATTCCTAATAAAGTTTTGACACAGATTGCCAATTTGGGAATTCAGAACATATAGCACGTTGCTGTAAGCAAGCACATTCTCATTCAAAGTTGCAAGTTACTATGTAGGAACAAGTTTGTATAGGTATTTCAAAGATGCCCAGAACTGAGCTAAACGTTGTATGTCTCCAACACCTTGAAATAACTTCATGCCCCATCTCCCTTACTTCCAGCTAGTAAGGATCATATAATTCCTAACAAAGTTTTGACACAGATTCCCAATTCGGGCATTCAGAACATATAGCACGTTGCTGTAAGCAAGCACATTCTCATTCAAAGTTGCAAGTTACTATGCAGGAACAAGTTTGTATAGGTATTTCAAAGATGCCCAGAACTGAGCTAAACGTTGTATGTCTCCAACTCCTAGAAATAACTTCATGCCCCATCTCCCTTACTTCCAGCTAGTAAGATCACATAATTCCTAACAAAGTTTTGACACAGATTTCCAATTCGGGCATTCAGAACATATAGCACGTTGCTGTAAGCAAGCACATTCTCATTCAAAGTTGCAAGTTACTATGTAGGAACAAGTTTGTATAGGACTTTCAAAGATGCCCAGAACTGAGCTAAACTTGATATGTCTCCAACTCCTGGAAATAACTTCATGCCCCATCTCCCTTACTTCCAGCTAGTAAGGATCACATTATTCCTAACAAAGTTTTGACACAGATTCCCAATTCGGGCATTCAGAACATATAGCACGTTGCTGTAAGCAAGCACATTCTCATTCAAAGTTGCAAGTTACTATGTAGGAACAAGTTTGTATAGGACTTTCAAAGATGCCCAGAACTGAGCTAAACTTGGTATGTCTCCAACTCCTAGAAATAACTTCATGCCCCATCTCCCTTACTTCCAGCTAGTAAGGATCACATAATTCCTAACAAAGTTTTGACACAGATTCCCAATTCGGGCATTCAGAACATATAGCACGTTGCTCTAAACAAGCACATTCCCATTCAAAGTTGCAAGTTACTATGTAGGAACAAGTTTGTATAGGTATTTCAAAGATGCCCAGAACTGAGCTAAACGTTGTATGTCTGCAACTCCTAGAAATAACTTCATGCCCCATCTCCCTTACTTCCAGCTAGTAAGGATCACATAATTCCTAACAAAGTTTTGACACAGATTCCCAATTCGGGCATTCAGAACATATAGCACGTTGCTGTAAGCAAGCACATTCTCATTCAAAGTTGCAAGTTACTATGTAGGAACAAGTTCGTAGAGGTATTTCAAAGATGCCCAGAACTGAGCTAAACGTTGTATGTCTCCAACTCCTAGAAATAACTTCATGCCCCATCTCCCTTACTTCCAGCTAGTAAGGATCACATAATTCCTAACAAAGGTTTGACACAGATTCCCAATTCGGGCATTCAGAACATATAGCACGTTGCTGTAAACAAGCACATTCTCATTCAAAGTTGCAAGTTACTATGTAGGAACAAGTTTGTATAGGACTTTCAAAGATGCCCAGAACTGAGCTAAACTTGATATGTCTCCAACTCCTGGAAATAACTTCATGCCCCATCTCCCTTACTTCCAGCTAGTGAGGATCACATTATTCCTAACAAAGTTTTGACACAGATTCCCAATTCGGGCATTCAGAACATATAGCACGTTGCTGTAAGCAAGCACATTCTCATTCAAAGTTGCAAGTTACTATGTAGGAACAAGTTCGTAGAGGTATTTCAAAGATGCCCAGAACTGAGCTAAACGTTGTATGTCTCCAACTCCTAGAAATAACTTCATGCCCCATCTCTCTAACTTCAGCTAGAAAGGATCACATAATTCCTAACAAAGTTTTGACACAGATACCCAATTCGTGCATTCAGAACATATAGCACGTTGCTGTAAGCAAGCACATTCTCATTCAAAGTTGCAAGTTACTATGTAGGAACAAGTTTGTATAGGTATTTCAAAGATGCCCAGAACTGAGCTAAACGTTGTATGTCTCCAACTCCTAGAAATAAATTCATGCCCCATCTCCCTTACTTCCAGCTAGTAAGGATCACATAATTCCTAACAAAGTTTTGACACAGATTCCCAAATAGGGCATTCAGAATATATAGCACGTTGCTGTAAGCAAGCACATTCTCATTCAAAGTTGCAAGTTACTATGTAGGAACAAGTTTGTATAGGTATTTCAAAGATGCCCAGAACTGAGGTAAACTTGGTATGTCTCCAACTCCTAGTAATAACTTCATGCCCCATCTCCCTTACTTCCAGCTAGTAAGGATCACATAATTCCTAACAAAGTTTTGACACAGATTCCCAATTCGGGCATTCAGAACATATAGCACGTTGCTCTAAACAAGCACATTCCCATTCAAAGTTGCAAGTTACTATGTAGGAACAAGTTTGTATAGGTATTTCAAAGATGCCCAGAACTGAGCTAAACGTTGTATGTCTGCAACTCCTTGAAATAACTTCATGCCCCATCTCCCTTACTTCCAGCTAGTAAGGATCACATAATTCCTAATAAAGATTTGACACAGATTCCCAATTTGGGAATTCAGAACATATAGCACGTTGCTGTAAGCAAGCACATTCTCATTCAAAGTTGCAAGTTACTATGTAGGAACAAGTTTGTATAGGTATTTCAAAGATGCCCAGAACTGAGCTAAACGTTGTATGTCTCCAACACCTTGAAATAACTTCATGCCCCATCTCCCTTACTTCCAGCTAGTAAGGATCATATAATTCCTAACAAAGTTTTGACACAGATTCCCAATTCGGGCATTCAGAACATATAGCACGTTGCTGTAAGCAAGCACATTCTCATTCAAAGTTGCAAGTTACTATGCAGGAACAAGTTTGTATAGGTATTTCAAAGATGCCCAGAACTGAGCTAAACGTTGTATGTCTCCAACTCATAGAAATAACTTCATGCCCCATCTCCCTTACTTCCAGCTAGTAAGGATCACATAATTCCTAACAAAGTTTTGACACAGATTCCCAATTCGGGCATTCAGAACATATAGCACGTTGCTGTAAGCAAGCACATTCTCATTCAAAGTTGCAAGTTACTATGTAGGAACAAGTTTGTATAGGACTTTCAAAGATGCCCAGAACTAAGCTAAAATTGATATGTCTCCAACTCCTGGAAATAACTTCATGCCCCATCTCCCTTACTTCCAGCTAGTAAGGATCACATTATTCCTAACAAAGTTTTGACACAGATTCCCAATTCGGGCATTCAGAACATATAGCACGTTGCTGTAAGCAAGCACATTCTCATTCAAAGTTGCAAGTTACCATGTAGGAACAAGTTTGTATAGGTATTTCAAAGATGCCCAGAACTGAGCTAAACGTTGTATGTCTGCAACTCCTAGAAATAACTTCATGCCCCATCTCCCTTACTTCCAGCTAGTAAGGATCACATAATTCCTAATAAAGTTTTGACACAGATTCCCAATTTGGGGATTCAGAACATATAGCACGTTGCTGTAAGCAAGCACATTCTCATTCAAAGTTGCAAGTTACTATGTAGGAACAAGTTTGTATAGGTATTTCAAAGATGCCCAGAACTGAGCTATACGTTGTATGTCTCCAACACCTTGAAATAACTTCATGCCCCATCTCCCTTACTTCCAGCTAGTAAGGATCATATAATTCCTAACAAAGTTTTGACACAGATTCCCAATTCGGGCATTCAGAACATATAGCACGTTGCTGTAAGCAAGCACATTCTCATTCAAAGTTGCAAGTTACTATGCAGGAACAAGTTTGTATAGGTATTTCAAAGATGCCCAGAACTGAGCTAAACGTTGTATGTCTCCAACTCCTAGAAATAACTTCATGCCCCATCTCCCTTACTTCCAGCTAGTAAGGATCACATAATTCCTAACAAAGGTTTGACACAGATTCCCAATTCGGGCATTCAGAACATATAGCACGTTGCTGTAAGCAAGCACATTCTCATTCAAAGTTGCAAGTTACTATGTAGGAACAAGTTTGTATAGGACTTTCAAAGATGCCCAGAACTTAGCTAAACTTGATATGTCTCCAACTCCTGGAAATAACTTCATGCCCCATATCCCTTACTTCCAGCTAGTAAGGATCACATTATTCCTAACAAAGTTTTGACACAGATTCACAATTCGGGCATTCAGAACATATAGCACGTTGCTGTAAGCAAGCACATTCTCATTCAAAGTTGCTAGTTACTATGTAGGAACAAGTTTGTATAGGTATTTCAAAGATGCCCAGAACTGAGCTAAAGTGGGTATGTCTCCAACTCCTAGAAATAACTTCATGCCCCATCTCCCTTACTTCCAGCTAGTAAGGATCACATAATTCCTAATAAAGTTTTGACACAGATTCCCAATTTGGGGATTCAGAACATATAGCACGTTGCTGTAAGCAAGCACATTCTCGTTCAAAGTTGCAAGTTACTATGTAGGAACAACTTTGTATAGGTATTTCAAAGATGCCCAGAACTGAGCTAAACGTTGTATGTCTCCAACACCTTGAAATAACTTCATGCCCCATCTCCCTTACTTCCAGCTAGTAAGGATCACATAATTCCTAACAAAGTTTTGACACAGATTCCCAATTCGGGCATTCAGAACATATAGCACGTTGCTGTAAGCAAGCACATTCTCATTCAAAGTTGCAAGTTACTATGCAGGAACAAGTTAGTATAGGTATTTCAAAGATGCCCAGAACTGAGCTATACGTTGTATGTCTCCAACTCCTAGAAATAACTTCATGCCCCATCTCCCTTACTTCCAGCTAGTAAGGATCACATAATTCCTAACAAAGTTTTGACACAGATTCCCAATTCGGGCATTCAGAACATATAGCACGTTGCTGTAAGCAAGCACATTCTCATTCAAATTTGCAAGTTACTATGTAGGAACAAGTTCGTATAGGTATTTCAAAGATGCCCAGAACTGAGCTAAACTTGATATGTCTCCAACTCCTGGAAATAACTTCATGCCCCATCTCCCTTACTTCCAGCTAGTAAGGATCACATAATTCCTAACAAAGTTTTGACACAGATTCCCAATTCGGGCATTCAGAACATATAGCACGTTGCTGTAAGCAAGCACATTCTCATTAAAAGTTGCAAGTTACTATGTAGGAACAAGTTCATATAGGTATTTCAAAGATGCCCAGAACTGAGCTAAACGTTGTATGTCTCCAACTCCTAGAAATAACTTCATGCCCCATCTCTCTAACTTCCAGCTAGAAAGGATCACATAATTCCTAACAAAGTTTTGACACAGATACCCAATTCGGGCATTCAGAACATATAGCACGTTGCTGTAAGCAAGCACATTCTCATTCAAAGTTGCAAGTTACTATGTAGGAACAAGTTTGTATAGGTATTTCAAAGATGCCCAGAACTGAGCTAAACGTTGTATGTCTCCAACTCCTAGAAATAACTTCATGCCCCATCTCCCTTACTTCCAGCTAGTAAGGATCACATAATATTCCTAACAAAGTTTTGACACAGATTCCCAATTAGGGCATTCAGAATATATAGCTCGTTGCTGTAAGCAAGCACATTTTCATTCAAAGTTGCAAGTTACTATGTAGGAACAAGTTTGTATAGGTATTTCAAAGATGCCCAGAACTGAGCTAAAGTGGGTATGTCTCCAACTCCTAGAAATAACTTCATGCCCCATCTCCCTTACTTCCAGCTAGTAAGGATCACATAATTCCTAACAAAGTTTTGACACAGATTCCCAATTCGGGCATTCAGAACATATAGCACGTTGCTGTAAGCAAGCACATTCTCATTCAAAGTTGCAAGTTACTATGTAGGAACAAGTTTGTATAGGACTTTCAAAGATGCCCAGAACTGAGCTAAACTTGATATGTCTCCAACTCCTGGAAATAACTTCATGCCCCATCTCCCTTACTTCCAGCTAGTAAGGATCACATTATTCCTAACAAAGTTTTGACACAGATTCCCAATTCGGGCATTCAGAACATATAGCACGTTGCTGTAAGCAAGCACATACTCATTCAAATTTGCAAGTTACTATGTAGGAACAAGTTCGTATAGGTATTTCAAAGATGCCCAGAACTGAGCTAAACGTTGTATGTCTCCAACTCCTAGAAAGAACTTCATGCCCCATCTCTCTAACTTCCAGCTAGAAAGGATCACATAATTCCTAACAAAGTTTTGACAAAGATTCCCAATTCGTGCATTCAGAACATATAGCACGTTGCTGTAATCAAGCACATTCTCATTCAAAGTTGCAAGTTACTATGCAGGAACAAGTTTGTATAGGTATTTCAAAGATGCCCAGAACTGAGCTAAACGTTGTATGTCTCCAACGCCTAGAAATAACTTCATGCCCCATCTCCCTTACTTCCAGCTAGTAAGGATCACATAATTCCTAACAAAGTTTTGACACAGATTCCCAATTCGGGCATTCAGAACATATAGCACGTTGCTGTAAGCAAGCACATTCTCATTCAAAGTTGCAAGTTACTATGTAGGAACAAGTTTGTATAGGACTTTCAAAGAAGCCCAGAACTGATCTAGTCTTGGTATGTCTCCAACTCCTAGAAATAACTTCATGCCCCATCTCCCTTACTTCCACCTAGTAAGGATCACATAATTCCTAACAAAGATTTGACACAGATTCCCAATTCGGGCATTCAGAACATATAGCACGTTGCTGTAAGCAAGCACATTCTCATTCAAAGTTGCAAGTTACTATGTAGCAACAAGTTCGTATAGGTATTTCAAAGATGCTCAGAACTGAGCTAAACGTTGTATGTCTCCAACTCCTAGAAAGAACTTCATGCCCCATCTCTCTAACTTCCAGCTAGAAAGGATCACATAATTCCTAACAAAGTTTTGACACATATACCCAATTCGGGCATTCAGAAAATATAGCACGTTACTGTAAGCAAGCACATTCTCATTCAAAGTTGCAAGTTACTATGTAGGCACAAGTTTGTATAGGTATTTCAAAGATGCCCAGAACTGAGCTAAACGTTGTATGTCTCCAACTCCTAGAAATAACTTCATGCCCCATCTCCCTTACTTCCAGGTAGTAAGGATCACATAATTCCTAACAAAGATTTGACACAGATTCCCAATTAGGGCATTCAGAATATATAGCACGTTGCTGTAAGCAAGCACATTCTCATTCAAAGTTGCAAGTTACTATGTAGGAACAAGTTTGTATAGGTATTTCAAAGATGCCCAGAACTGAGTTAAAGTGGGTATGTCTCCAACTCCTAGAAATAACTTCATGCCCCATCTCCCTTACTTCCAGCTAGTAAGGATCACATAATTCCTAACAAAGTTTTGACACAGATTCCCAATTCGGGCATTCAGAACATATAGCACGTTGCTGTAAGCAAGCACATTCTCATTCAAATTTGCAAGTTACTATGTAGGAACAAGTTTGTATAGGTATTTCAAAGATGCCCAGAACTGAGGTAAACTTGGTATGTCTCCAACTCCTAGAAATAACTTCATGCACCATCTCCCTTACTTCCAGCTAGTAAGGATCACATAATTCCTAACAAAGATTTGACACAGATTCCCAATTCGGGCATTCAGAACATATAGCACGTTGCTGTAAGCAAGCACATTCTCATTCAAAGTTGCAAGTTACTATGTAGGAACAAGTTTGTATAGGTATTTCAAAGATGCCCAGAACTGTGCTAAACTTGGTATGTGTCCAACTCCTAGAAATAACTTCATGCCCCATCTCCATTACTTCCAGCTAGTAATGGTCACATAATTCCTAACAAGTTTTGACAGATTCCCAAATCGTGCATTCAGAACATGTAGCACGTTGCTGTAAGCAAGCATATTCTCATTCAAAGTTGCAACTTACTATGTAGGAACAAGTTTGTATAGGTATTTCAAAGATGCCCAGAACTGAGTTAAACTTGGTATGTCTCCAACTCCTAGAAATAACTTCATTCCCCATCTCCCTTACTTCCAGCTAGTAAGGATCACATAATTCCTAACAAAGTTTTGACACAGATTCCCAATTCGGGCATTCAGAACATATAGCACGTTGCTGTAAGCAAGCACATTCTCATTCAAAGTTGCAAGTTACTATGTAGGAACAAGTTTGTATAGGTATTTCAAAGATGCCCAGAACTGTGCTAATCTTGGTATGTGTCCAACTCCTAGAAATAACTTCATGCCCCATCTCCCTTACTTCCAGCTAGTAAGGATCACATTATTCCTAACAAAGTTTTGACACAGATTCCCAATTCGGGAATTCAGAACATATAGCACGTTGCTGTAAGCAAGCACATTCTCATTCAAAGTTGCAAGTTACTATGTAGGAACAAGTTTGTACAGGTATTTCAAAGATGCCCAGAACTGAGCTAAACTTGGTATGTCTCCAACTCCTAGAAATCACTTCATGCCCCATCTCCCTTACTTCCAGCTAGTAAGGATCACATAATTCCTAACAATGATTTGACACAGATTCCCAATTCGGGCATTCAGAACATATAGCACGTTGCTGTAAGCAAGCACATTCTCATTCAAAGTTGCAAGTTACTATGTAGGAACAAGTTTGTATAGGTATTTCAAAGATGTCCAGAACAGAGCTAAACGTTGTATGTCTCTAACTCCTAGAAATAACTTCATGCCCCATCTCCCTTACTTCCAGCTAGTAAGGATCACATAATTTCTAACAAATTTTTGACACAGATTCCCAATTCGGGCATTCAGAACATGTAGCACGTTGCTGTAAGCAAGCACATTCTCATTCAAAGTTGCAAGTTACTATGTAGGAACAAGTTTGTATAGGTATTTCAAAGATGCCCAGAACTGAGCTAAACGTTGTATGTCTCCATCTCCTAGAAATAACTTCATGCCCCATCTCCCTAACTTCCAGCTAGTAAGGATCACATAATTCCTAACATAGTTTTGACACAGATTCCCAATTCGGGCATTCAGAACATATAGCACGTTGCTGTAAGCAAGCACATTCTCATTCAAAGTTGCAAGTTACTATGTAGGAACAAGTTTGTATAGCTATTTCAAAGATGCCCAGAACTGAGTTAAACGTTGTATGTCTCCAACTCCTAGAAATAACTTCATGCTCCATGTCCCTTACTTCCAGCTAGTAAGGATCACATAATTTCTAACAAGTTTTGACACAGATTCCCAATTCGGGCATTCAGAACATATAGCACGTTGCTGTAAGCAAGCACATTCTCATTCAAAGTTGCAAGTTACTATGTAGGAACAAGTTTGTATAGGTATTTCAAAGATGCCCAGAACTGAGCTAAACTTGGTATGTCTCCAACTCCTAGAAATATCTTCATGCCCCATCTCCCTTACTTCCATCTAGTAAGGATCACATAATTCCTAACAAAGTTTTGACACAGATTCCCAATTCGGGCATTCAGAACATATAGCACGTTGCTGTAAGCAAGCACATTCTCATTCAAAGTTGCAAGTTACTATGTAGGAACAAGTTTGTATAGGTATTTCAAAGATGTCCAGAACTGAGCTAAAGGTTGTATGTCTCCAACTCCTAGAAATAACTTCATGCCCCATCTCCCTTACTTCCAGCTAGTAAGGATCACATAATTCCTAACAAAGTTTTGACACAGATTCCCAATTCGGGCATTCAGAACATATAGCACGTTGCTGTAAGCAAGCACATTCTCATTCAAAGTTGCAAGTTACTATGTAGGAACAAGTTTGTATAGGACTTTCAAAGATGCCCAGAACTGAGCTAAAGTGGGTATGTCTCCAAGTCCTAGAAATAACTTCATGCCCCATCTCCCTTACTTCCAGCTAGTAAGGATCACATAATTCCTAACAAAGCTTTGACACAGATTCCCAATTCGGGCATTCAGGACATATAGCACGTTGCTGTAAGCAAGCACATTCTCATTCAAAGTTGCAAGTTACTATGTAGGAACAAGTTTGTATAGGTATTTCAAAGATGCCCAGAGCTGAGCTAAATTTGGTATGTCTCCAACTCCTAGAAATAACTTAATGCCCCATCTCCCTTACTTCCAGCTAGTAAGGATCACATAATTCCTAACAAAGTTTTGACACAGATTCCCAATTCGGGCATTCAGAACATATAGCACGTTGCTGTAAGCAAGCACATTCTCATTCAAAGTTGCAAGTTACTATGTAGGAACAAGTTTGTATAGGACTTTCAAAGATGCCCAGAACTGAGCTAAAGTGGGTATGTCTCCAACTCCTAGAAATAACTTCATGCCCCATCTCCCTTACTTCCAGCTAGTAAGGATCACATAATATTCCTAACAAAGTTTTGACACAGATTCCAAATTCGGGCATTCAGAACATATAGCACGTTGCTGTAAGCAAGCACATTCTCATTCAAAGTTGCAAGTTACTATGTAGGAACAAGTTTGTATAGGTATTTCAAAGATGCCCAGAACTGAGCTAAAGTGGGTATGTCTCCAACTCCTAGAAATAACTTCATGCCCCATCTCCCTTACTTCCAGCTAGTAAGGATCACATAATTCCTAACAAAGTTTTGACACAGAATCCCAATTCGGGCATTCAGAACATATAGCACGTTGCTGTAAGCAAGCACATTCTCATTCAAAGTTGCAAGTTACTATGTAGGAACAAGTTTGTATAGGTATTTCAAAGATGCCCAGAACTGAGCTAAAGTGAGTTTGTCTCCAACTCCTAGAAATAACTTCATGCCCCATCTCCCTTACTTCCAGCTAGTAAGGATCACCTAATTCCTAACAAAGTTTTGACACAGATTCCCAATTCGGGCATTCAGAACATGTAGCACGTTGCTGTAAGCAAGCACATTCTCATTCAAAGTTGCAAATTACTATGTAGGAACAAGTTTGTATAGGTATTTCAAAGATGCCCAGAACTTAGCTAAACTTGGTATGTCTCCAACTCCTAGAAATAACTTCATGCCCCATCTCCCTTACTTCCAGCTATTAAGGATCACATAATTCCTAACAAAGTATTGACACAGATTCCCAATTCGGGCATTCAGAACATATAGCACGTTGCTGTAAGCAAGCACATTCTCATTCAAAGTTGCAAGTTCCTATGTAGGAACAAGTTTGTATAGGTATTTCAAAGATGCCCAGAACTGACCTAAACTTGGTATGTCTCCAACTCCTAGAAATAACTTCATGCCCCATCTCCCTTACTTCCATCTAGTAAGGATCACATAATTTCTAACAATGTTTTGACACAGATTCCCAATTCGGGCATTCAGAACATATAGCACGTTGCTGTAAGCAAGCATATTCTCATTCAAAGTTGCAAGTTACTATGTAGGAACAAGTTTGTATAGGTATTTCAAAGATGCCCAGAACTGAGCTAAACTTGGTATGTCTCCCACTCCTAGAAATAACTTCATGCCCCATCTCCCTTACTTCCAGCTAGTAAGGATGACATTATTCCTAACAAAGTTTTGACACAGATTCCCAATTCGGGAATTCAGAACATATAGCACGTTGCTGTAAGCAAGCACATTCTCATTCAAAGTTGCAAGTTACTATGTAGGAACAAGTTTGTATAGGTATTTCAAAGATGCCCAGAACTGAGCTAAACTTGGTATGTCTCCAACTCCTAGAAATAACGTCATGCCCCATCTCCCTTACTTCCAGCTAGTAAGGATCACATAATTCCTAACAAAGTTTTGACACAGATTCCCAATTCGGGCATTCAGAACATATAGCACGTTGCCTTAAGCAAGCACATTCTCATTCAAAGTTGCAAGTTACTATGTAGGAACAAGTTTGTATAGGTATTTCAAAGATGCCCAGTACTGATCTAAAGTGGGTATGTCTCCAAATCCTAGAAATAACTTCATGCCCCATCTCCATTACTTTCAGCTAGTAAGGGTCACATAATTCCTAACAAAGTTTTGACACAGATTCCCAATTCGGGTATTCAGAACATGTAGCACGTTGCTGTAAGCAAGCACATTCTCATTCAAAGTTGCAAGTTACTATGTAGAAACAAGTTTGTATAGGAATTTCAAAGATGCCCAGAACTGAGCTAAACTTGGTATGTCTCCAACTCCTAGAAATAACTTCATGCCCCATCTCCCTTACTTCCAGCTAGTAAGGATCACATAATTCCTAACAAAGTTTTGACACAGATTCCCAATTCGGGCATTCAGAACATATAGCACGTTGCTGTAAGCAAGCACATTCTCATTCAAAGTTGCAAGTTACTATGTAGGAACAAGTTTGTATAGGTATTTCAAAGATGCCCAGAACTGAGCTAAACTTGGTATGTCTCCAACTCCTAGAAATAACTTCATGCCCCATCTCCCTTACTTCCAGCTAGTAAGGATCACATAATTCCTAACAAAGATTTGACACAGATTCCCAATTTGGGCATTCAGAACATATAGCACGTTGCTGTAAGCAAGCACATTCTCATTCAAAGTTGCAAGTTACTATGTAGGAACAAGTTTGTATAGGTATTTCAAAGATGCCCAGAACTGTGCTAAACTTGGTATGTGTCCAACTCCTAGAAATAACTTCATGCCCCATCTCCATTACTTCCAGCTAGTAATGGTCACATAATTCCTAACATGTTTTGACACAGATTCCCAAATCGTGCATTCAGAACATGTAGCACGTTGCTGTAAGCAAGCACATTCTCATTCAAAGTTGCAAGTTACTATGTAGGAACAAGTTTGTATAGGTATTTCAAAGATGCCCAGAACTGAGCTAAACTTGGTATGTCTCCAACTCCTAGAAATAACTTCATGCCCCATCTCCCTTACTTCCAGCTAGTAAGGATCACATAATTCCTAACAAAGTTTTGACACAGATTCCCAATTCGGGTATTCAGAACATATAGCACGTTGCTGTAAGCAAGCACATTCTCATTCAAAGTTGCAAGTTACTATGTAGGAACAAGTTTGTATAGGACTTTCAAAGATGCCCAGAACTGAGCTAAATTTGGTATGTCTCCAACTCCTAGAAATAACTTAATGCCCCATCTCCCTTACTTCCAGCTAGTAAGGATCACATAATTCCTAACAAAGTTTTGACACAGATTCCCAATTCGGGCATTCAGAACATATAGCACGTTGCTGTAAGCAAGCACATTCTCATTCAAAGTTGCAAGTTACTATGTAGGAACAAGTTTGTATAGGACTTTCAAAGATGCCCAGAACTGAGCTAAAGTGGGTATGTCTCCAACTCCTAGAAATAACTTCATGCCCCATCTCCCTTACTTCCAGCTAGTAAGGATCACATAATATTCCTAACAATGTTTTGACACAGATTCCAAATTCGGGCCTTCAGAACATATAGCACGTTGCTGTAAGCAAGCACATTCTCATTCAAAGTTGCAAGTTACTATGTAGGAACAAGTTTGTATAGGTATTTCAAAGATGCCCAGAACTGAGCTAAAGTGGGTATGTCTCCAACTCCTAGAAATAACTTCATGCCCCATCTCCCTTACTTCCAGCTAGTAAGGATCACATAATTCCTAACAAAGTTTTGACACAGAATCCCAATTCGGGCATTCAGAACATATAGCACGTTGCTGTAAGCAAGCACATTCTCATTCAAAGTTGCAAGTTACTATGTAGGAACAAGTTTGTATAGGTATTTCAAAGATGCCCAGAACTGAGCTAAAGTGAGTTTGTCTCCAACTCCTAGAAATAACTTCATGCCCCATCTCCCTTACTTCCAGCTAGTAAGGATCACCTAATTCCTAACAAAGTTTTGACACAGATTCCCAATTCGGGCATTCAGAACATGTAGCACGTTGCTGTAAGCAAGCACATTCTCATTCAAAGTTGCAAATTACTATGTAGGAACAAGTTTGTATAGGTATTTCAAAGATGCCCAGAACTTAGCTAAACTTGGTATGTCTCCAACTCCTAGAAATAACTTCATGCCCCATCTCCCTTACTTCCAGCTATTAAGGATCACATAATTCCTAACAAAGTATTGACACAGATTCCCAATTCGGGCATTCAGAACATATAGCACGTTGCTGTAAGCAAGCACATTCTCATTCAAAGTTGCAAGTTCCTATGTAGGAACAAGTTTGTATAGGTATTTCAAAGATGCCCAGAACTGACCTAAACTTGGTATGTCTCCAACTCCTAGAAATAACTTCATGCCCCATCTCCCTTACTTCCATCTAGTAAGGATCACATAATTTCTAACAATGTTTTGACACAGATTCCCAATTCGGGCATTCAGAACATATAGCACGTTGCTGTAAGCAAGCATATTCTCATTCAAAGTTGCAAGTTACTATGTAGGAACAAGTTTGTATAGGTATTTCAAAGATGCCCAGAACTGAGCTAAACTTGGTATGTCTCCCACTCCTAGAAATAACTTCATGCCCCATCTCCCTTACTTCCAGCTAGTAAGGATGACATTATTCCTAACAAAGTTTTGACACAGATTCCCAATTCGGGAATTCAGAACATATAGCACGTTGCTGTAAGCAAGCACATTCTCATTCAAAGTTGCAAGTTACTATGTAGGAACAAGTTTGTATAGGTATTTCAAAGATGCCCAGAACTGAGCTAAACTTGGTATGTCTCCAACTCCTAGAAATAACGTCATGCCCCATCTCCCTTACTTCCAGCTAGTAAGGATCACATAATTCCTAACAAAGTTTTGACACAGATTCCCAATTCGGGCATTCAGAACATATAGCACGTTGCCTTAAGCAAGCACATTCTCATTCAAAGTTGCAAGTTACTATGTAGGAACAAGTTTGTATAGGTATTTCAAAGATGCCCAGTACTGATCTAAAGTGGGTATGTCTCCAAATCCTAGAAATAACTTCATGCCCATCTCCATTACTTTCAGCTAGCAAGGGTCACATAATTCCTAACAAAGTTTTGACACAGATTCCCAATTCGGGTATTCAGAACATGTAGCACGTTGCTGTAAGCAAGCACATTCTCATTCAAAGTTGCAAGTTACTATGTAGAAACAAGTTTGTATAGGAATTTCAAAGATGCCCAGAACTGAGCTAAACTTGGTATGTCTCCAACTCCTAGAAATAACTTCATGCCCCATCTCCCTTACTTCCAGCTAGTAAGGATCACATAATTCCTAACAAAGTTTTGACACAGATTCCCAATTCGGGCATTCAGAACATATAGCACGTTGCTGTAAGCAAGCACATTCTCATTCAAAGTTGCAAGTTACTATGTAGGAACAAGTTTGTATAGGTATTTCAAAGATGCCCAGAACTGAGCTAAACTTGGTATGTCTCCAACTCCTAGAAATAACTTCATGCCCCATCTCCCTTACTTCCAGCTAGTAAGGATCACATAATTCCTAACAAAGATTTGACACAGATTCCCAATTTGGGCATTCAGAACATATAGCACGTTGCTGTAAGCAAGCACATTCTCATTCAAAGTTGCAAGTTACTATGTAGGAACAAGTTTGTATAGGTATTTCAAAGATGCCCAGAACTGTGCTAAACTTGGTATGTGTCCAACTCCTAGAAATAACTTCATGCCCCATCTCCATTACTTCCAGCTAGTAATGGTCACATAATTCCTAACATGTTTTGACACAGATTCCCAAATCGTGCATTCAGAACATGTAGCACGTTGCTGTAAGCAAGCACATTCTCATTCAAAGTTGCAAGTTACTATGTAGGAACAAGTTTGTATAGGTATTTCAAAGATGCCCAGAACTGAGCTAAACTTGGTATGTCTCCAACTCCTAGAAATAACTTCATGCCCCATCTCCCTTACTTCCAGCTAGTAAGGATCACATAATTCCTAACAAAGTTTTGACACAGATTCCCAATTCGGGTATTCAGAACATATAGCACGTTGCTGTAAGCAAGCACATTTTCATTCAAAGTTGCAAGTTACTATGTAGGAACAAGTTTGTATAGGTATTTCAAAGATGCCCAGAACTGAGCTAAGCTTGGTATGTCGCCAACTCCTAGAAATAACTTCATGCCCCATCTCCCTTACTTCCAGCTAGTAAGGATCACATAATTCCTAACAAAGTTTTGACACAGATTCCCAATTCGGGCATTCAGAACATATAGCACGTTGCTGTAAGCAAGCACATTCTCATTCAAAGTTGCAAGTTACTATGTAGGAACAAGTTTGTATAGGTATTTCAAAGATGCCCAGAACTGAGCTAAACTTGGTATGTCTCCAACTCCTAGAAATAACGTCATGCCCCATCTCCCTTACTTCCAGCTAGTAAGGATCACATAATTCCTAACAAAGTTTTGACACAGATTCCCAATTCGGGCATTCAGAACATATAGCACGTTGCCTTAAGCAAGCACATTCTCATTCAAAGTTGCAAGTTACTATGTAGGAACAAGTTTGTATAGGTATTTCAAAGATGCCCAGTACTGAGCTAAAGTGGGTATGTCTCCAACTCCTAGAAATAACTTCATGCCCCATCTCCATTACTTTCAGCTAGTAAGGGTCACATAATTCCTAACAAAGTTTTGACACAGATTCCCAATTCGGGTATTCAGAACATGTAGCACGTTCCTGTAAGCAAGCACATTCTCATTCAAAGTTGCAAGTTACTATGTAGGAACAAGTTTGTATAGGTATTTCAAAGATGCCCAGAACTGAGCTAAACTTGGTATGTCTCCAACTCCTAGAAATAACTTCCTGCCCCATCTCCCTTACTTCCAGCTAGTAAGGATCACATAATTCCTAACAAAGTTTTGACACAGATTCCCAATTCGGGCATTCAGAACATATAGCACGTTGCTGTAAGCAAGCACATTCTCATTCAAAGTTGCAAGTTACTATGTAGGAACAAGTTTGTATAGGTATTTCAAAGATGCCCAGAACTGAGGTAAACTTGGTATGTCTCCAACTCCTAGAAATAACTTCATGCACCATCTCCCTTACTTCCAGCTAGTAAGGATCACATAATTCCTAACAAAGATTTGACACAGATTCCCAATTCGGGCATTCAGAACATATAGCACGTTGCTGTAAGCAAGCACATTCTCATTCAAAGTTGCAAGTTACTATGTAGGAACAAGTTTGTATAGGTATTTCAAAGATGCCCAGAACTGTGCTAAACTTGGTATGTGTCCAACTCCTAGAAATAACTTCATGCCCCATCTCCATTACTTCCAGCAAGTAATGGTCACATAATTCCTAACAAGTTTTGACACAGATTCCCAAATCGTGCATTCAGAACATGTAGCACGTTGCTGTAAGCAAGCATATTCTCATTCAAAGTTGCAAGTTACTATGTAGGAACAAGTTTGTATAGGTATTTCAAAGATGCCCAGAACTGAGCTAAACTTGGTATGTCTCCAACTCCTAGAAATAACTTCATGCCCCATCTCCCTTACTTCCAGCTAGTAAGGATCACATAATTCCTAACAAAATTTTGACACAGATTCCCAATTCGGGCATTCAGAACATATAGCACGTTGCTGTAAGCAAGCACATTCTCATTCAAAGTTGCAAGTTACTATGTAGGAACAAGTTTGTATAGGTATTTCAAAGATGCCCAGAACTGTGCTAAACTTGGTATGTGTCCAACTCCTAGAAATATCTTCATGCCCCATCTCCCTTACTTCCAGCTAGTAAGGATCACATTATTCCTTACAAAGTTTTGACACAGATTCCCAATTCGGGAATTCAGAACATATAGCACGTTGCTGTAAGCAAGCACATTCTCATTCAAAGTTGCAAGTTACTATGTAGGAACAAGTTTGTATAGGTATTTCAAAGATGCCCAGAACTGAGCTAAACTTGGTATGTCTCCAACTCCTAGAAATAACTTCATGCCCCATCTCCCTTACTTCCAGCTAGTAAGGATCACATAATTCCTAACAAAGTTTTGACACAGATTCCCAATTCGGGCATTCAGAACATATAGCACGTTGCTGTAAGCAAGCACATTCTCATTCAAAGTTGCAAGTTACTATGTAGGAACAAGTTTGTATAGGTATTTCAAAGATGCCCAGAACTGAGCTAAACTTGGTATGTCTCCAACTCCTAGAAATAACTTCATGCCCCATCTCCCTTACTTCCAGCTAGTAAGGATCACATAATTCCTAACAAAGTTTTGACACAGATTCCCAATTCGGGCATTCAGAACATATAGCACGTTGCTGTAAGCAAGCACATTCTCATTCAAAGTTGCAAGTTACTATGTAGGAACAAGTTTGTATAGGTATTTCAAAGATGCCCAGAACTGAGCTAAACTTGGTATGTCTCCAACTCCTAGAAATAACTTCATGCCCCATCTCCCTTACTTCCAGCTAGTAAGGATCACATAATTCCTAACAAAGTTTTGACACACATTCCCAATTCGGGCATTCAGAACATATAGCACGTTGCTGTAAGCAAGCACATTCTCATTCAAAGTTGCAAGTTACTATGTAGGAACAAGTTTGTATAGGTATTTCAAAGATGCCCAGAACTGAGCTAAACTTGGTATGTCTCCAACTCCTAGAAATAACGTCATGCCCCATCTCCCTTACTTCCAGCTAGTAAGGATCACATAATTCCTAACAAAGTTTTGACACAGATTCCCAATTCGGGCATTCAGAACATATAGCACGTTGCCTTAAGCAAGCACATTCTCATTCAAAGTTGCAAGTTACTATGTAGGAACAAGTTTGTATAGGTATTTCAATGATGCCCAGTACTGAGCTAAAGTGGGTATGTCTCCAAATCCTAGAAATAACTTCATGCCCCATCTCCATTACTTTCAGCTAGTAAGGGTCACATAATTCCTAACAAAGTTTTGACACAGATTCCCAATTCGTGTATTCAGAACATGTAGCACGTTGCTGTAAGCAAGCACATTCTCATTCAAAGTTGCAAGTTACTATGTAGGAACAAGTTTGTATAGGTATTTCAAAGATGCCCAGAACTGTGCTAAACTTGGTTTGTGTCCAACTCCTAGAAATAACTTCATGCCCCATCTCCATTACTTCCAGCTAGTAATGGTCACATAATTCCTAACATGTTTTGACACAGATTCCCAAATCGTGCATTCAGAACATGTAGCACGTTGCTGTAAGCAAGCACATTCTCATTCAAAGTTGCAAGTTACTATGTAGGAACAAGTTTGTATAGGTATTTCAAAGATGCCCAGAACTGAGCTAAACTTGGTATGTCTCCAACTCCTAGAAATAACTTTATGCCCCATCTCCCTTACTTCCAGCTAGTAAGGATCACATAATTCCTAACAAAGTTTTGACACAGATTCCCAATTCGGGCATTCAGAACATATAGCACGTTGCTGTAAGCAAGCACATTCTCATTCAAAGTTGCAAGTTACTATGTAGGAACAAGTTTGTATAGGTATTTCAAAGATGCCCAGAAGTGAGCTAAACTTGGTATGTCTCCAACTCCTAGAAATAACTTCATGCCCCATCTCCCTTACTTCCAGCTAGTAAGGATCACATAATTCCTAACAAAGTTTTGACACAGATTCCCAATTCGGGCATTCGGAACATATAGCACGTTGCTGTAAGCAAGCATATTCTCATTCAAAGTTGCAAGTTACTATGTAGGAACAAGTTTGTATAGGTATTTCAAAGATGCCCAGAACTGTGCTAAACTTGGTATGTGTCCAACTCCTAGAAATAACTTCATGCCCCAACTCCCTTACATACAGCTAGTAAGGATCACATAATTCCTAACAAAGTTTTGACACAGATTCCCAATTCGGGCATTCAGAACATATAGCACGTTGCTGTAAGCAAGCACATTCTCATTCAAAGTTGCAAGTTACTATGTAGGAACAAGTTTGTATAGGTATTTCAAAGATGCCCAGAACTGAGCTAAACTTGGTATGTCTCCAACTCCTAGAAATAACTTCATGCCCCATCTCCCTTACTTCCAGCTAGTAAGGATCACATAATTCCTAACAAAGATTTGACACAGATTCCCAATTCGGGCATTCAGAACATATAGCACGTTGCTGTAAGCAAGCACATTCTCATTCAAAGTTGCAAGTTACTATGTAGGAACAAGTTTGTATAGGTATTTCAAAGATGCCCAGAACTGTGCGAAACTTGGTATGTGTCCAACTCCTAGAAATAACTTCATGCCCCATCTCCATTACTTCCAGCCAGTAAGGGTCACATAATTCCTAACAAAGTTTTGACACAGATTCCCAAATCGGGCATTCAGAACATGTAGCACGTTGCTGTAAGCAAGCACATTTTCATTCAAAGTTGCAAGTTACTATGTAGGAACAAGTTTGTATAGGTATTTCAAAGATGCCCAGAACTGAGCTAAATTGGTATGTCTCCAACTCCTAGAAATAACTTCATGCCCCATCTCCCTTACTTCCAGCTAGTAAGGATCACATAATTCCTAACAAAGTTTTGACACAGATTCCCAATTCGGGCATTCAGAACATACAGCACGTTGCTGTAAGCAAGCACATTCTCATTCAAAGTTGCAAGTTACTATGTAGGAACAAGGTTGTATAGGTATTTCAAAGATGCCCAGAACTGTGCTAAACTTGGTATGTCTCCAACTCCTAGAAATAACTTCATGCCCCATCTCCCTTACTTCCAGCTAGTAAGGATCACATAATTCCTAACAAAGTTTTGACACAGATTCCCAATTCGGGCCTTCAGAACATATAGCACGTTGCTGTAAGCAAGCACATTCTCATTCAAAGTTGCAAGTTACTATGTAGGAACAAGTTTGTATAGGTATTTCAAAGATGCCCAGAACTGAGCTAAACTTGGTATGTCTCCAACTCCTAGAAATAACTTCATGCCCCATCTCTCTTACTTCCAGCTAGTAGGATCACATAATTCCTAACAAAGTTTTGACACAGATTCCCAATTCGGGCATTCAGAACATATAGCACGTTGCTGTAAGCAAGCACATTCTCATTCAAAGTTGCAAGTTACTATGTAGGAACAAGTTTGTATAGGTATTTCAAAGATGCCCAGAACTGAGCTAAACTTGGTATGTCTCCAACTCCTAGAAATAACTTCATGCCCCATCTCCCTTACTTCCAGCTAGTAAGGATCACATAATTCATAACAAACTTTTGACACAGATTCCCAATTCGGGCATTCAGAACATATAGCACGTTGCTGTAAGCAAGCACATTCTCATTCAAAGTTGCAAGTTACTATGTAGGAACAAGTTTGTATAGGTATTTCAAAGATGCCCAGTACTGAGCTAAAGTGGGTATGTCTCCAACTCCTAGAAATAACTTCATGCCCCATCTCCCTTACTTCCAGCTAGTAAGGGTCACACAATTCCTAACAAAGTTTTGACACAGATTCCCAATTCGGGCATTCAGAACATGTACCACGTTGCTGTAAGCAAGCACATTCTCATTCAAAGTGCAAGTTACTATGTAGGAACAAGTTTGTATAGGTATTTCAAAGATGTCCAGAACTGAGCTAAACTTGGTATGTCTCCAACTCCTAGAAATAACTTCATGCCCCATCTCCCTTACTTCCAGCTAGTAAGGATCACATAATTCCTAACAAAGTTTTGACACAGATTCCCAATTCGGGCATTCCGAACATATAGCACGTTGCAGTAAGCAAGCACATTCTCATTCAAAGTTGCAAGTTACTATGTAGGAACACGTTTGTATAGGTATTTCAAAGATGCCCAGAACTGAGCTAAACTTGGTATGTCTCCAACTCCTAGAAATAACTTCATGCCCCATCTCCCTTACTTTCAGCTAGTAAGGATCACATAATTCCTAACAAAGTTTTGACACAGATTCCCAATTCGGGCATTCAGAACATATAGCACGTTGCTGTAAGCAAGCACATTCTCATTCAAAGTTGCAAGTTACTATGTAGGAACAAGATTGTATAGGTATTTCAAAGATGCCCAGAAGTGAGCTAAACTTGGTATGTCTCCAACTCCTAGAAATAACTTCATGCCCCATCTCCCTTACTTCCAGCTAGTAAGGATCAATAATTCCTAACAAAGTTTTGACACAGATTCCCAATTCGGGCATTCAGAACATATAGCACGTTGCTGTAAGCAAGCACATTCTCATTCAAAGTTGCAAGTTACTATGTAGGAACAAGTTTGTATAGGTATTTCAAAGATGCCCAGAACTGTGCTAAACTTGGTATGTGTCCAACTCCTAGAAATAACTTCATGCCCCAACTCCCTTACATACAGCTAGTAAGGATCACATAATTCCTAAAAAAATTTTGACACAGATTCCCAATTCGGGCATTCAGAACATATAGCACGTTGCTGTAAGCAAGCACATTCTCATTCAAAGTTGCAAGTTACTATGTAGGAACAAGTTTGTATAGGTATTTCAAAGATGCCCAGAACTGAGCTAAACTTGGTATGTCTCCAACTCCTAGAAATAACTTCATGCCCCATCTCCCTTACTTCCAGCTAGTAAGGATCACATAATTCCTAACAAAGATTTGACACAGATTCCCAATTCGGGCATTCAGAACATATAGCACGTTGCTGTAAGCAAGCACATTCTCATTCAAAGTTGCAAGTTACTATGTAGGAACAAGTTTGTATAGGTATTTCAAAGATGCCCAGAACTGTGCTAAACTTGGTATGTGTCCAACTCCTAGAAATAACTTCATGCCCCATCTCCATTACTTCCAGCCAGTAAGGGTCACATAATTCCTAACAAAGTTTTGACACAGATTCCCAAATCGGGCATTCAGAACATGTAGCACGTTGCTGTAAGCAAGCACATTCTCATTCAAATTTGCAAGTTACTATGTAGGAACAAGTTTGTATAGGTATTTCAAAGATGCCCAGAACTGAGCTAAACTTGGTATGTCTCCAACTCCTAGAAATAACTTCATGCCTCATCTCCCTTGCTTCCAGCTAGTAAGGATCACATAATTCCTAACAAAGTTTTGACACAGATTCCCAATTCGGACATTCAGAACATATAGCACGTTGCTGTAAGCAAGCACATTCTCATTCAAAGTTGCAAGTTACTATGTAGGAACAAGTTTGTATAGGTATTTCAAAGATGCCCAGAACTGAGCTAAAGAGACTATGTCTCCAACTCCTAGAAATAACTTCATGCCCCATCTCCCTTACTTCCAGCTAGTAAGGATCACATAATTCCTAACAAAGTTTTGACACAGATTCCCAATTCGGGCATTCAGAACATGTAGCACGTTGCTGTAAGCAAGCACATTCTCATTCAAAGTTGCAAGTTCCTATGTAGGAACAAGTTTGTATAGGTATTTCAAAGATGCCAAGAACTGAGCTAAACTTGGTATGTCTCCAACTCCTAGAAATAACTTCATGCCCCATCTCCCTTACTTCCATCTAGTAAGGATCACATAATTTCTAACAAAGTTTTGACACAGAATCCCAATTCGGGCATTCAGAACATATAGCACGTTGCTGTAAGCAAGCACATTCTCATTCAAAGTTGCAAGTTACTATGTAGGAACAAGTTTGTATAGTTATTTCAAAGATGCCCAGAACTGAGCTAAACTTGGTATGTGTCCAACTCCTAGAAATAACTTCATGCCCCATCTCCCTTACTTCCAGCTAGTAAGGATCACATAATTCCTAACAAAGTTTTGACACAGATTCCCAATTCGGGCATTCAGAACATATAGCACGTTGCTGTAAGCAAGCACATTCTCATTCAAAGTTGCAAGTTACTATGTAGGAACAAGTTTGTATAGGTATTTCAAAGATGCCCAGAACTGAGCTAAACTTGGTATGTCTCCAACTCCTAGAGATAACTTCATGCCCCATCTCCCTTACTTCCAGCTAGTAAGGATCACATAATTCCTAACAAAGTTTTGACACAGATTCCCAATTCGGGCATTCAGAACATATAGCACGTTGCTGTAAGCAAGCACATTCTCATTCAAAGTTGCAAGTTACTATGTAGGAACAAGTTTGTATAGGTATTTCAAAGATGCCCAGAACTGTGCTAAACTTGGTATGTGTCCAACTCCTAGAAATAACTTCATGCCCCAACTCCCTTACTTCCAGCTAGTAAGGATCACATAATTCCTAACAAAGTTTTGACACAGATTCCCAATACGGGCATTCAGAACATATAGCACGTTGCTGTAAGCAAGCACATTCTCATTCAAAGTTGCAAGTTACTATGTAGGAACAAGTTTGTATAGGTATTTCAAAGATGCCCAGAACTGAGCTAAACGTTGTATGTCTCCAACTCCTAGAAATAACTTCATGCCCCATCTCCCTTACTTCCAGCTAGTAAGGGTCACATAATTCCTAACAAAGTTTTGACACAGATTCCCAATTCGGGCATTCAGAACATGTAGCACGTTGCTGTAAGCAAGCACATTCTCATTCAAAGTTGCAAGTTACTATGTAGGAACAAGTTTGTATAGGTATTTCAAAGATGCCCAGAACTGAACTAAACTTGGGATGTCTCCAACTCCTAGAAATAACTTCATGCCCCATCTCCCTTACTTCCAGCTAGTAAGGATCACATAATTCCTAACAAAGTTTTGACACAGATTCCCAATTCGGGCATTCAGAACATATAGCACGTTGCTGTAAGCAAGCACATTCTCATTCAAAGTTGCAAGTTACTATGTAGGAACAAGTTTGTATAGGTATTTCAAAGATGCCCAGAACTGAGCTAAACTTGGTATGTCTCCAACTCCTAGAAATAACTTCATGCCCCATCTCCCTTACTTCCAGCTAGTAAGGATCACATAATTCCTAACAAAGTTTTGACACAGATTCCCAATTCGGGCATTCAGAACATATAGCACGTTGCTGTAAGCAAGCACATTCTCATTCAAAGTTGCAAGTTACTATGTAGGAACAAGATTGTATAGGTATTTCAAAGATGCCCAGAAGTGAGCTAAACTTGGTATGTCTCCAACTCCTAGAAATAACTTCATGCCCCATCTCCCTTACTTCCAGCTAGTAAGGATCAATAATTCCTAACAAAGTTTTGACACAGATTCCCAATTCGGGCATTCAGAACATATAGCACGTTGCTGTAAGCAAGCACATTCTCATTCAAAGTTGCAAGTTACTATGTAGGAACAAGTTTGTATAGGTATTTCAAAGATGCCCAGAACTGTGCTAAACTTGGTATGTGTCCAACTCCTAGAAATAACTTCATGCCCCAACTCCCTTACATACAGCTAGTAAGGATCACATAATTCCTAAAAAAATTTTGACACAGATTCCCAATTCGGGCATTCAGAACATATAGCACGTTGCTGTAAGCAAGCACATTCTCATTCAAAGTTGCAAGTTACTATGTAGGAACAAGTTTGTATAGGTATTTCAAAGATGCCCAGAACTGAGCTAAACTTGGTATGTCTCCAACTCCTAGAAATAACTTCATGCCCCATCTCCCTTACTTCCAGCTAGTAAGGATCACATAATTCCTAACAAAGTTTTGACACAGATTCCCAATTCGGGCATTCAGAACATATAGCACGTTGCTGTAAGCAAGCACATTCTCATTCAAAGTTGCAAGTTACTATGTAGGAACAAGTTTGTATAGGTATTTCAAAGATGCCCAGAACTGAGCTAAACTTGGTATGTCTCCAACTCCTAGAAATATCTTCATGCCCCATCTCCCTTACTTCCAGCTAGTAAGGGTCACATAATTCCTAACAAAGTTTTGACACAGATTCCCAATTCGGGCATTCAGAACATGTAGCACGTTGCTGTAAGCAAGCACATTCTCATTCAAAGTTGCAAGTTACTATGTAGGAACAAGTTTGTATAGGTATTTCAAAGATGCCCAGAACTGAACTAAACTTGGGATGTCTCCAACTCCTAGAAATAACTTCATGCCCCATCTCCCTTACTTCCAGCTAGTAAGGATCACATAATTCCTAACAAAGTTTTGACACAGATTCCCAATTCGGGCATTCAGAACATATAGCACGTTGCTGTAAGCAAGCACATTCTCATTCAAAGTTGCAAGTTACTATGTAGGAACAAGTTTGTATAGGTATTTCAAAGATGCCCAGAACTGAGCTAAACTTGGTATGTCTCCAACTCCTAGAAATAACTTCATGCCCCATCTCCCTTACTTCTAGCTAGTAAGGATGACATAATTCCTAACAAAGTTTTGACACAGATTCCCAATTCGGGCATTCAGAACATATAGCACGTTGCTGTAAGCAAGCACATTCTCATTCAAAGTTGCAAGTTACTATGTAGGAACAAGTTTGTATAGGTATTTCAAAGATGCCCAGAACTGAGCTAAACTTGGTATGTCTCCAACTCCTAGAGATAACTTCATGCCCCATCTCCCTTACTTCCAGCTAGTAAGGATCACATAATTCCTAACAAAGTTTTGACACAGATTCCCAATTCGGGCATTCAGAACATATAGCACGTTGCTGTAAGCAAGCACATTCTCATTCAAAGTTGCAAGTTACTATGTAGGAACAAGTTTGTATAGGTATTTGAAAGATGCCCAGAACTGTGCTAAACTTGGTATGTGTCCAACTCCTAGAAATAACTTCATGCCCCAACTCCCTTACTTCCAGCTAGTAAGGATCACATAATTCCTAACAAAGTTTTGACACAGATTCCCAATTCGGGCATTCAGAACATATAGCACGTTGCTGTAAGCAAGCACATTCTCATTCAAAGTTGCAAGTTACTATGTAGGAACAAGTTTGTATAGGTATTTCAAAGATGCCCAGAACTGAGCTAAACTTGGTATGTCTCCAACTCCTAGAAATAACTTCATGCCCCATCTCCCTTACTTCCAGCTAGTAAGGGTCACATAATTCCTAACAAAGTTTTGACACAGATTCCCAATTCGGGCATTCAGAACATGTAGCACGTTGCTGTAAGCAAGCACATTCTCATTCAAAGTTGCAAGTTACTATGTAGGAACAAGTTTGTATAGGTATTTCAAAGATGCCCAGAACTGAACTAAACTTGGGATGTCTCCAACTCCTAGAAATAACTTCATGCCCCATCTCCCTTACTTCCAGCTAGTAAGGATCACATAATTCCTAACAAAGTTTTGACACAGATTCCCAATTCGGGCATTCAGAACATATAGCACATTGCTGTAAGCAAGCACATTCTCATTCAAAGTTGCAAGTAACTATGTAGGAACAAGTTTGTATAGGTATTTCAAAGATGCCCAGAACTGAGCTAATCTTGGTATGTCTCCAACTCCTAGAAATAACTTCATGCCCCATCTCCCTTACTTCCAGCTAGTAAGGATCACATAATTCCTAAGAAAGATTTGACACAGATTCCCAATTCGGGCATTCAGAACATATAGCACGTTGCTGTAAGCAAGCACATTCTCATTCAAAGTTGCAAATTTCTATGTAGGAACAAGTTTGTATAGGTATTTCAAAGATGCCCAGAACTGTGCTAAACTTGGTATGTGTCCAACTCCTAGAAATAACTTCATGCCCCAACTCCCTTACTTCCAGCTAGTAAGGATCACATAATTCCTAACAAAGTTTTGACACAGATTCCCAATTCGGGCATTCAGAACATATAGCACGTTGCTGTAAGCAAGCACATTCTCATTCAAAGTTGCAAGTTACTATGTAGGAACAAGTTTGTATAGGTATTTCAAAGATGCCCAGAACTGTGCTAAACTTGCTATGTGTCCAACTCCTAGAAATAACTTCATGCCACAACTCCCTTACTTCCAGTTAGTAAGGATCACATAATTCCTAACAAAATTTTGACACAGATTCCCAATTCGGGCATTCAGAACATATAGCACGTTGCTGTAAGCAAGCACATTCTCATTCAAAGTTGCAAGTTACTATGTAGGAACAAGTTTGTATAGGTATTTCAAAGATGCCCAGAACTGAGCTAAACTTGGTATGTCTCCAACTCCTAGAAATAACTTCATGCCCCATCTCCCTTAATTCCAGCTAGTAAGGATCACATAATTCCTAACAAAGTTTTGACACAGATTCCCAATTCGGGCATTCAGAACATATAGCACGTTGCTGTAAGCAAGCACATTCTCATTCAAAGTTGCAAGTTACTATGTAGGAACAAGTTTGTATAGGTATTTCAAAGATTCCCCGAAGTGAGCTAAACTTGGTATGTCTCCAACTCCTAGAAATAACTTCATGCCCCATCTGCCTTACTTCCAGCTAGTAAGGATCACATAATTCCTAACAAAGTTTTGACACAGATTCCCAATTCGGGCATTCAGAACATATAGCACGTTGCTGTAAGCAAGCACATTCTCATTCAAAGTTTCAAGTTACTATGTAGGAACAAGTTTGTATAGGTATTTCAAAGATGCCCAGAACTGTGCTAAACTTGGTATGTGTCCAACTCCTAGAAATATCTTCATGCCCCAACTCCCTTACTTCCAGCTAGTAAGGATCACATAATTCCTAACAAAGTTTTGACACAGATTCCCAATTCGGGCATTCAGAACATATAGCACGTTGCTGTAAGCAAGCACATTCTCATTCAAATTTGCAAGTTACTATGTAGGAACAAGTATGTATAGGTATTTCACAGATGCCCAGAACTGAGCTAAACTTGGTATGTCTCCAACTCCTAGAAATAACTTCATGCCCCATCTCACTTACTTCCAGCTAGTAAGGATCACATAATTCCTAACAAAGTTTTGACACAGATTCCCAATTCGGGCATTCAGAATATATAGCACGTTGCTGTAAGCAAGCACATTCTCATTCAAAGTTGCAAGTTACTATGTAGGAACAAGTTTGTATAGGTATTTCAAAGATGCCCAGAACTGTGATAACATGGTATGTGTCCAACTCCTAGAAATAACTTCATGCCCCAACTCACTTACTTCCAGCTAGTAAGGATCACATAATTCCTAACAAAGATTTGACACAGATTCCCAATTCGGGCATTCAGAACATATAGCACGTTGCTGTAAGCAAGCACATTCTCATTCAAAGTTGCAAGTTACTATGTAGTAACAAGTTTGTATAGGTATTTCGAAGATGCCCAGAACTGAGCTAAACTTGGTATGTCTCCAACTCCTAGAAATAACTTCATGCCCCATCTCCCTTACTTCCAGCTAGTAAGGATCACATAATTCCTAACAAAGTTTTGACACAGATTCCCAATTCGGGCATTCAGAACATATAGCACGTTGCTGTAAGCAAGCACATTCTCATTCAAAGTTGCAAGTTACTATGTAGGAACAAGTTTGTATAGGTATTTCAAAGATGCCCAGAACTGAGCTAAACTTGGTATGTCTCCAACTCCTAGAAATAACTTCATGCCCCATCTCCCTTACTTCCAGCTAGTAAGGATCACATAATTCCTAACAAAGTTTTGACACAGATTCCCAATTCGGGCATTCAGAACATATAGCACGTTGCTGTAAGCAAGCACATTCTCATTCAAAGTTGCAAGTTACTATGTATGAACAAGTTTGTATAGGTATTTCAATGATGCCCAGTACTGAGCTAAAGTGGGTATGTCTCGAACTCCTAGAAATAACTTCATGCCCCATCTCCATTACTTCCAGCTAGTAAGGGTCACATAATTCCTAACAAAGTTTTGACACAGATTCCCAATACGGGCATTCAGAACATGTAGCACGTTGCTGTAAGCAAGCACATTCTCATTCAAAGTTGCAAGTTACTATGTAGGAACAAGTTTGTATAGGTATTTCAATGATGCCCAGAACTGAGCTAAACTTGGTATGTCTCCAACTCCTAGAAATAACTTCATGCCCCATCTCCCTTACTTCCAGCTAGTAAGGATCACATAATTCCTAACAAAGTTTTGACACAGATTCCCAATTCTGGCATTCAGAACATATAGCACGTTGCTGTAAGCAAGCACATTCTCATTCAAAGTTGCAAGTTACTATGTAGGAACAAGTTTGTATAGGTATTTCAAAGATGCCCCGAAGTGAGCTAAACTTGGTATGTCTCCAACTCCTAGAAATAACTTCATGCCCCATCTCCCTTACTTCCAGCTAGTAAGGATCACAAAATTCCTAACAAAGTTTTGACACAGATTCCCAATTCGGGCATTCAGAACATATAGCACGTTGCTGTAAGCAAGCACATTCTCATTCAAAGTTGCAAGTTACTATGTAGGAACAAGTTTGTATAGGTATTTCAAAGATGCCCAGAACTGTGCTAAACTTGGTATGTGTCCAACTCCTAGAAATAACTTCATGCCCCAACTCCCTTACTTCCAGCTAGTAAGGATCACATAATTCCTAACAAAGATTTGACACAGATTCCCAATTCGGGCATTCAGAACATATAGCACGTTGCTGTAAGCAAGCACATTCTCATTCAAATTTGCAAGTTACTATGTAGGAACAAGTATGTATAGGTATTTCAAAGATGCCCAGAACTGAGCTAAACTTGGTATGTCTCCAACTCCTAGAAATAACTTCATGCGCCATCTCCCTTACTTCCAGCTAGTAAGGATCACATAATTCCTAACAAAGTTTTGACACAGATTCCCAATTCGGGCATTCAGAACATATAGCACGTTGCTGTAAGCAAGCACATTCTCATTCAAAGTTGCAAGTTACTATGTAGGAACAAGTTTGTATAGGTATTTCAAAGATGCCCAATACTGAGCTAAAGTGGGTATGTCTCCAACTCCTAGAAATAACTTCATGCCCCATCTCCCTTACTTCCAGCTAGTAAGGGTCACATAATTCCTAACAAAGTTTTGACACAGATTCCCATTTCGGGCATTCAGAACATGTAGCACGTTGCTGTAAGCAAGCACATTCTCATTCAAAGTTGCAAGTTACTATGTAGGAACAAGTTTGTATAGGTATTTCAAAGATGCCCAGAACTGAGCTAAACTTGGTATGTCTCCAACTCCTAGAAATAACTTCATGCCCCATCTCCCTTACTTCCAGCTAGTAAGGATCACATAATTCCTAACAAAGTTTTGACACAGATTCCCAATTCGGGCATTCAGAACATATAGCACGTTGCTGTAAGCAAGCACATAGTCATTCAAAGTTGCAAGTTACTATGTAGGAACAAGTTTGTATAGGTATTTCAAAGATGCCCAGAACTGTGCTAAAATTGGTTTGTGTCAAACTCCTAGAAATAACTTCATGCCCCAACTCACTTACTTCCAGCTAGTAAGGATCACATAATTCCTAACAAAATTTTGACACAGATTCCCAATTCGGGCATTCAGAACATATAGCACGTTGCTGTAAGCAAGCACATTCTCATTCAAAGTTGCAAGTTACTATGTAGGAACAAGTTTGTATAGGTATTTCAAAGATGCCCAGAACTGAGCTAAACTTGGTATGTCTCCAACTCCTAGAAATAACTTCATGCCCCATCTCCCTTACTTCCAGCTAGTAAGGATCACATAATTCCTAACAAAGTTTTGACACAGATTCCCAATTCGGGCATTCAGAACATATAGCACGTTGCTGTAAGCAAGCACATTCTCATTCAAAGTTGCAAGTTACTATGTAGGAACAAGTTTGTATAGGTATTTCAAAGATGCCCAGAACTGAGCTAAACTTGGTATGTCTCCAACTCCTAGAAATAACTTCATGCCCCATCTCCCTTACTTCCAGCTAGTAAGGATCACATAATTCCTAACAAAGATTTGACACAGATTCCCAATTCGGGCATTCAGAACATGTAGCACGTTGCTGTAAGCAAGCACATTCTCATTCAAAGTTGCAAGTTACTATGTATGAACAAGTTTGTATAGGTATTTCAATGATGCCCAGTACTGAGCTAAAGTGGGTATGTCTCGAACTCCTAGAAATAACTTCATGCCCCATCTCCATTACTTCCAGCTAGTAAGGGTCACATAATTCCTAACAAAGTTTTGACACAGATTCCCAATACGGGCATTCAGAACATGTAGCACGTTGCTGTAAGCAAGCACATTCTCATTCAAAGTTGCAAGTTACTATGTAGGAACAAGTTTGTATAGGTATTTCAATGATGCCCAGAACTGAGCTAAACTTGGTATGTCTCCAACTCCTAGAAATAACTTCATGCCCCATCTCCCTTACTTCCAGCTAGTAAGGATCACATAATTCCTAACAAAGTTTTGACACAGATTCCCAATTCTGGCATTCAGAACATATAGCACGTTGCTGTAAGCAAGCACATTCTCATTCAAAGTTGCAAGTTACTATGTAGGAACAAGTTTGTATAGGTATTTCAAAGATGCCCCGAAGTGAGCTAAACTTGGTATGTCTCCAACTCCTAGAAATAACTTCATGCCCCATCTCCCTTACTTCCAGCTAGTAAGGATCACAAAATTCCTAACAAAGTTTTGACACAGATTCCCAATTCGGGCATTCAGAACATATAGCACGTTGCTGTAAGCAAGCACATTCTCATTCAAAGTTGCAAGTTACTATGTAGGAACAAGTTTGTATAGGTATTTCAAAGATGCCCAGAACTGTGCTAAACTTGGTATGTGTCCAACTCCTAGAAATAACTTCATGCCCCAACTCCCTTACTTCCAGCTAGTAAGGATCACATAATTCCTAACAAAGATTTGACACAGATTCCCAATTCGGGCATTCAGAACATATAGCACGTTGCTGTAAGCAAGCACATTCTCATTCAAATTTGCAAGTTACTATGTAGGAACAAGTATGTATAGGTATTTCAAAGATGCCCAGAACTGAGCTAAACTTGGTATGTCTCCAACTCCTAGAAATAACTTCATGCGCCATCTCCCTTACTTCCAGCTAGTAAGGATCACATAATTCCTAACAAAGTTTTGACACAGATTCCCAATTCGGGCATTCAGAACATATAGCACGTTGCTGTAAGCAAGCACATTCTCATTCAAAGTTGCAAGTTACTATGTAGGAACAAGTTTGTATAGGTATTTCAAAGATGCCCAATACTGAGCTAAAGTGGGTATGTCTCCAACTCCTAGAAATAACTTCATGCCCCATCTCCCTTACTTCCAGCTAGTAAGGGTCACATAATTCCTAACAAAGTTTTGACACAGATTCCCATTTCGGGCATTCAGAACATGTAGCACGTTGCTGTAAGCAAGCACATTCTCATTCAAAGTTGCAAGTTACTATGTAGGAACAAGTTTGTATAGGTATTTCAAAGATGCCCAGAACTGAGCTAAACTTGGTATGTCTCCAACTCCTAGAAATAACTTCATGCCCCATCTCCCTTACTTCCAGCTAGTAAGGATCACATAATTCCTAACAAAGTTTTGACACAGATTCCCTATTCGGGCACTCAGAACATATAGCACGTTGCTGTAAGCAAGCACATAGTCATTCAAAGTTGCAAGTTACTATGTAGGAACAAGTTTGTATAGGTATTTCAAAGATGCCCAGAACTGTGCTAAAATTGGTTTGTGTCAAACTCCTAGAAATAACTTCATGCCCCAACTCACTTACTTCCAGCTAGTAAGGATCACATAATTCCTAACAAAATTTTGACACAGATTCCCAATTCGGGCATTCAGAACATATAGCACGTTGCTGTAAGCAAGCACATTCTCATTCAAAGTTGCAAGTTACTATGTAGGAACAAGTTTGTATAGGTATTTCAAAGATGCCCAGAACTGAGCTAAACTTGGTATGTCTCCAACTCCTAGAAATAACTTCATGCCCCATCTCCCTTACTTCCAGCTAGTAAGGATCACATAATTCCTAACAAAGTTTTGACACAGATTCCCAATTCGGGCATTCAGAACATATAGCACGTTGCTGTAAGCAAGCACATTCTCATTCAAAGTTGCAAGTTACTATGTAGGAACAAGTTTGTATAGGTATTTCAAAGATGCCCAGAACTGAGCTAAACTTGGTATGTCTCCAACTCCTAGAAATAACTTCATGCCCCATCTCCCTTACTTCCAGCTAGTAAGGATCACATAATTCCTAACAAAGATTTGACACAGATTCCCAATTCGGGCATTCAGAACATGTAGCACGTTGCTGTAAGCAAGCACATTCTCATTCAAAGTTGCAAGTTACTATGTAGGAACAAGTTTGTATAGGTATTTCAAAGATGCCCAGAACTGTGCTAAACTTGGTATGTGTCCAACTCCTAGAAATAACTTCATGCCCCATCTCCCTTACTTCCAGCTAGTAAGGATCACATAATTCCTAACAAAATTTTGACACAGATTCCCAATTCGGGCATTCAGAACATATAGCACGTTGCTGTAAGCAAGCACATTCTCATTCAAAGTTGCAAGTTACTATGTAGGAACAAGTTTGTATAGGTATATCAAAGATGCCCAGAACTGTGCTAAACTTGGTCTGTGTCCAACTCCTAGAAATAACTTCATGCCCCATCTCCCTTACTTCCAGCTAGTAAGGATCACATAATTCCTAACAAAGTTTTGACACAGATTCCCAATTCGGGCATTCAGAACATATAGCACGTTGCTGTAAGCAAGCACATTCTCATTCAAAGTTGCAAGTTACTATGTAGGAACAAGTTTGTATAGGTATTTCAAAGATGCCCAGAACTGTGCTAAAATTGGTTTGTGTCAAACTCCTAGAAATAACTTCATGCCCCAACTCACTTACTTCCAGCTAGTAAGGATCACATAATTCCTAACAAAATTTTGACACAGATTCCCAATTCGGGCATTCAGAACATATAGCACGTTGCTGTAAGCAAGCACATTCTCATTCAAAGTTGCAAGTTACTATGTAGGAACAAGTTTGTATAGGTATTTCAAAGATGCCCAGAACTGAGCTAAACTTGGTATGTCTCCAACTCCTAGAAATAACTTCATGCCCCATCTCCCTTACTTCCAGCTAGTAAGGATCACATAATTCCTAACAAAGATTTGACACAGATTCCCAATTCGGGCATTCAGAACATATAGCACGTTGCTGTAAGCAAGCACATTCTCATTCAAAGTTGCAAGTTACTATGTAGGAACAAGTTTGTATAGGTATTTCAAAGATGCCCAGAACTGAGCTAAACTTGGTATGTCTCCAACTCCTAGAAATAACTTCATGCCCCATCTGCCTTACTTCCAGCTAGTAAGGATCACATAATTCCTAACACAGTTTTGACACAGATTCCCAATTCGGGCATTCAGAACATATAGCACGTTGCTGTAAGCAAGCACATTCTCATTCAAAGTTGCAAGTTACTATGTAGGAACAAGTTTGGATAGGTATTTCAAAGATGCCCAGAACTGAGCTAAACTTGGTATGTCTCCAACTCCTAGAAATAACTTCATGCCCCATCTCCCTTACTTCCAGCTAGTAAGGATCACATAATTCCTAACAAAGATTTGACACCGATTCCCAATTCGGGCATTCAGAACATATAGCACGTTGCTGTAAGCAAGCACATTCTCATTCAAAGTTGCAAGTTACTATGTAGGAACAAGTGTGTATAGGTATTTCAAAGATGCCCAGAACTGAGCTAAACTTGGTATGTCTCCAACTCCTAGAAATAACTTCATGCCCCATCTCCCTTACTTCCAGCTAGTAAGGGTCACATAATTCCTAACAAAGTTTTGACACAGATTCCCAATTCGGGCATTCAGAACATATAGCACGTTGCTGTAAGCAAGCACATTCTCATTCAAAGTTGCAAGTTACTATGTAGGAACAAGTTTGTATAGGTATTTCAAAGATGCCCAGAACTGAGCTAAACTTGGTATGTCTCCAACTCCTAGAAATAACTTCATGCCCCATCTCCCTTACTTCCAGCTAGTAAGGATCACATAATTCCTAACAAAGATTTGACACAGATTCCCAATTCGGGCATTCAGAACATATAGCACGTTGCTGTAAGCAAGCACATTCTCATTCAAAGTTGCAAGTTACTATGTAGGAACAAGTTTGTATAGGTATTTCAAAGATGCCCAGAACTGTGCTAAACTTGGTATGTGTCCAACTCCTAGAAATTACTTCATGCCCAAACTCCCTTACTTACAGCTAGTAAGGATCACATAATTCCTAACAAAGTTTTGACACAGATTCCCAATTCGGGCATTCAGAACATATAGCACGTTGCTGTAATCAAGCACATTCTCATTCAAAGTTGCAAGTTACTATGTAGGAACAAGTTTGTATAGGTATTTCAAAGATGCCCAGTACTGAGCTAAAGTGGGTATGTCTCCAACTCCTAGAAATAACTTCATGCCCCATCTCCATTACTTCCAGCTAGTAAGGGTCACATAATTCCTAACAAAGTTTTGACACAGATTCCCAATTCGGGCATTCAGAACATGTAGCACGTTGCTGTAAGGAAGCACATTCTCATTCAAAGTTGCAAGTTACTATGTAGGAACAAGTTTGTATAGGTATTTCAAAGATGCCCAGAACTGAGCTAAACTTGGTATGTCTCCAACTCCTAGAAATAACTTCATGCCCCATCTCCCTTACTTCCAGCTAGTAAGGATCACATAATTCCTAACAAAGTTTTGACACAGATTCCCAATTCGGGCATTAAGAACATATAGCACGTTGCTGTAAGCAAGCACATTCTCATTCAAAGTTGCAAGTTACTATGTAGGAACAAGTTTGTATAGGTATTTCAAAGATGCCCAGAACTGAGCTAAACTTGGTATGTCTCCAACTCCTAGAAATAACTTCATGCCCCATCTCCCTTACTTCCAGCTAGTAAGGATCACATAATTCCTAACAAAGATTTGACACAGATTCCCAATTCGGGCATTCAGAACATATAGCACGTTGCTGTAAGCAAGCACATTCTCATTCAAAGTTGCAAGTTACTATGTAGGAACAAGTTTGTATAGGTATTTCAAAGATGCCCAGAACTGTGCTAAACTTGGTATGTGTCCAACTCCTAGAAATAACTTCATGCCCCAACTCCCTTACTTCCAGCTAGTAAGGATCACATAATTCCTAACAAAATTTTGACACAGATTCCCAATTCGGGCATTCAGAACATATAGCACGTTGCTGTAAGCAAGCACATTCTCATTCAAAGTTGCAAGTTACTATGTAGGAACAAGTTTGTATAGGTATTTCAAAGATGCCCAGAACTGAGCTAAACTTGGTATGTCTCCAACTCCTAGAAATAACTTCATGCCCCATCTCCCTTACTTCCAGCTAGTAAGGATCACATAATTCCTAACAAAATTTTGACACAGATTCCCAATTCGGGCATTCAGAACATATAGCACGTTGCTGTAAGCAAGCACATTCTCATTCAAAGTTGCAAGTTACTATGTAGGAACAAGTTTGTATAGGTTTTTCAAAGATGCCCAGAACTGAGCTAAACTTGGTATGTCTCCAACTCCTAGAAATAACTTCATGCCCCATCTCCCTTACTTCCAGCTAGTAAGGATCACATAATTCCTAACAAAGTTTTGACACAGATTCCCAATTCGGGCATTCAGAACATATAGCACGTTGCTGTAAGCAAGCACATTCTCATTCAAAGTTGCAAGTTACTATGTAGGAACAAGTTTGTATAGGTATTTCAAAGATGCCCAGACTGAGCTAAACTTGGTATGTCTCCAACTCATAGAAATAACTTCATGCCCCATCTCCATTACTTCCAGCTAGTAAGGGTCACATAATTCCTAACAAAGTTTTGACACAGATTCCCAATTCGGGCATTCAGAACATGTAGCACGTTGCTGTAAGCAAGCACATTCTCATTCAAAGTTGCAAGTTACTATGTAGGAACAAGTTTGTATAGGTATTTCAAAGATGCCCAGAACTGAGCTAAACTTGGTATGTCTCCAACTCCTAGAAATAACTTCATGCCCCATCTCCCTTACTTCCAGCTAGTAAGGATCACATAATTCCAAACAAAGTTTTGACACAGATTCCCAATTCGGGCATTCAGAACATATAGCACGTTGCTGTAAGCAAGCACATTTTCATTCAAAGTTGCAAGTTACTATGTAGGAACAAGTTTGTATAGGTATTTCAAAGATGCCCAGAACTGAGCTAAACTTGGTATGTCTCCAACTCCTAGAAATAACTTCATGCCCCATCTCCCTTACTTCCAGCTAGTAAGGATCACATAATTCCTAACAAAGATTTGACACATATTCCCAATTCGGGCATTCAGAACATATAGCACGTTGCTGTAAGCAAGCACATTCTCATTCAAAGTTGCAAGTTACTATGTAGGAACAAGTTTGGATAGGTATTTCAAAGATGCCCAGAACTGTGCTAAACTTGGTGTGTCTCCAACTCCTAGAAATAACTTCATGCCCCAACTCCCTTACTTCCAGCTAGTAAGGATCACATAATTCCTAACAAAATTTTGACACAGATTTCCAATTGGGCATTCAGAACATATAGCACGTTGCTGTAAGCAAGCACATTCTCATTCAAAGTTGCAAGTTACTATGTAGGAACAAGTTTGTATAGGTATTTCAAAGATGCCCAGAACTGTGCTAAACTTGGTATGTGTCCAACTCCTAGAAATAACTTCATGCCCCAACTCCCTTACTTCCAGCTAGTAAGGATCACATAATTCCTAACAAAGTTTTGACACAGATTCCCAATTCGGGCATTCAGAACATATAGGACGTTGCTGTAAGCAAGCACATTCTCATTCAAAGTTGCAAGTTTCTATGTAGGAACAAGTTTGTATAGGTATTTCAAAGATGCCCAGAACTGAGCTAAACTTGGTATGTCTCCAACTCCTAGAAATAACTTCATGCCCCATCTCCCTTACTTCCAGCTAGTAAGGATCAGTAATTCCTAACAAAGTTTTGACACAGATTCCCAATTCGGGCATTCAGAACATATAGCACGTTGCTGTAAGCAAGCACATTCTCATTCAAAGTTGCAAGTTACTATGTAGGAACAAGTTTGTATAGGTATTTCAAAGATGCCCAGTACTGAGCTAAAGTGGGTATGTCTCCAACTCCTAGAAATAACGTCATGCCCCATCTCCCTTACTTCCAGCTAGTAAGGATCACAAAATTCCTAACAAACTTTTGACACAGATTCCCAATTCGGGCATTCAGAACATATAGCACGTTGCTGTAAGCAAGCACATTCTCATTCAAAGTTGCAAGTTACTATGTAGGAACAAGTTTGTATAGGTATTTCAAAGATGCCCAGATCTGAGCTAACCTTGGTATGTCTCCAACTCCTAGAAATAACTTCATGCCCCATCTCCCTTACTTCCAGCTAGTAAGGGTCACACAATTCCTAACAAAGTTTTGACACAGATTCCCAATTCGGGCATTCAGAACATGTAGCACGTTGCTGTAAGCAAGCACATTCTCATTCAAAGTTGCAAGTTACTATGTAGGAACAAGTTTGTATAGGTATTTCAAAGATGCCCAGAACTGAGCTAAACTTGGTATGTCTCCAACTCCTAGAAATAACTTCATGCCCCATCTCCCTTACTTCCAGCTAGTAAGGATCACATAATTCCTAACAAAGTTTTGACACAGATTCCCAATTCGGGCATTCAGAACATATAGCACGTTGCTGTAAGCAAGCACATTCTCATTCAAAGTTGCAAGTTACTATGTAGGAACAAGTTTGTATAGGTATTTCAAAGATGCCCAGAACTGAGCTAAACTTGGTATGTCTCCAACTCCTAGAAATAACTTCATGCCCCATCTCCCTTACTTCCAGCTAGTAAGGATCACATAATTCCTAACAAAGATTTGACACAGATTCCCAATTCGGGCATTCAGAACATATAGCACGTTGCTGTAAGCAAGCACATTCTCATTCAAAGTTGCAAGTTACTATGTAGGAACAAGTTTGTATAGGTATTTCAAAGATGCCCGGAACTGAGCTAAACTTGGTATGTCTCCAACTCCTAGAAATAACTTCAGCCCCATCTCCCTTACTTCCAGCTAGTAAGGATCACATAATTCCTAACAAAGTTTTGACACAGATTCCCAATTCGGGCATTCAGAACATATAGCACGTTGCTGTAAGCAAGCACATTCTCATTCAAAGTTGCAAGTTACTATGTAGGAACAAGTTTGTATAGGTATTTCAAAAATGCCCAGAACTGAGCTAAACTTGGCATGTCTCCAACTCCTAGAAATAACTTCATGCCCCATCTCCCTTACTTCCAGCTAGTAAGGATCACATAATTCCTAACAAAGATTTGACACAGATTCCCAATTCGGGCATTCAGAACATATAGCACGTTGCTGTAAGCAAGCACATTCTCATTCAAAGTTGCAAGTTACTATGTAGGAACAAGTTTGTATAGGTATTTCAAAGATGTCCAGAACTGTGCTAAACTTGGTATGTGTCCAACTCCTAGAAATAACTTCATGCCCCAACTCCCTTACTTACAGCTAGTAAGGATCACATAATTCCTAAGAAAGTTTTGACACAGATTCCCAATTCGGGCATTCAGAACATATAGCACGTTGCTGTAAGCAAGCACATTCTCATTCAAATTTGCAAGTTACTATGTAGGAACAAGTTTGTATAGGTATTTCAAAGATGCCCAGAACTGAGCTAAACTTGGTATGTCTCCAACTCCTAGAAATAACTTCATGCCCCATCTCCCTTACTTCCAGCTAGTAAGGATCACATAATTCCTAACAAAGTTTTGACACAGATTCCCAATTCGGGCATTCAGAACATATAGCACGTTGCTGTAAGCAAGCACATTCTAATTCAAAGTTGCAAGTTACTATGTAGGAACAAGTTTGTATAGGTATTTCAAAGATGCCCAGTACTGAGCTAAAGTGGGTATGTCTCCAACTCCTAGAAATAACTTCATGCCCCATCTCCATTACTTCCAGCTAGTAAGGGTCACATATTTCCTAACAAAGTTTTGACACAGATTCCCAATTCGGGCATTCAGAACATGTAGCACGTTGCTGTAAGCAAGCACATTCTCATTCAAAGTTGCAAGTTACTATGTAGGAACAAGTTTGTATAGGTATTTCAAAGATGCCCAAAACTGAGCTAAACTTGGTATGTCTCCAACTCCTAGAAATAACTTCATGCCCCATCTCCCTTACTTCCAGCTAGTAAGGATCACATAATTCCTAACAAAGATTTGACACAGATTCCCAATTCGGGCATTCAGAACATATAGCACGTTGCTGTAAGCAAGCACATTCTAATTCAAAGTTGCAAGTTACTATGTAGGAACAAGTTTGTATAGGTATTTCAAAGATGCCCAGTACTGAGCTAAAGTGGGTATGTCTCCAACTCCTAGAAATAACTTCATGCCCCATCTCCATTACTTCCAGCTAGTAAGGGTCACATATTTCCTAACAAAGTTTTGACACAGATTCCCAATTCGGGCATTCAGAACATGTAGCACGTTGCTGTAAGCAAGCACATTCTCATTCAAAGTTGCAAGTTACTATGTAGGAACAAGTTTGTATAGGTATTTCAAAGATGCCCAGAACTGAGCTAAACTTGGTATGTCTCCAACTCCTAGAAATAACTTCATGCCCCATCTCCCTTACTTCCAGCTAGTAAGGATCACATAATTCCTAACAAAGATTTGACACAGATTCCCAATTCGGGCATTCAGAACATATAGCACGTTGCTGTAAGCAAGCACATTCTCATTCAAAGTTGCAAGTTACTATGTAGGAACAAGTTTGTATAGGTATTTCAAAGATGCCCAGAACTGTGCTAAACTTGGTATGTGTCCAACTCCTAGAAATAACTTCATGCCCCAACTCCCTTACTTCCAGCTAGTAAGGATCACATAATTCCTAACAAAATTTTGACACAGATTCCCAATTCGGGCATTCAGAACATATAGCACGTTGCTGTAAGCAAGCACATTCTCATTCAAAGTTGCAAGTTACTATGTAGGAACAAGTTTGTATAGGTATTTCAAAGATGCCCAGAACTGAGCTAAACTTGGTATGTCTCCAACTCCTAGAAATAACTTCATGCCCCATCTCCCTTACTTCCAGCTAGTAAGGATCACATAATTCCTAACAAAATTTTGACACAGATTCCCAATTCGGGCATTCAGAACATATAGCACGTTGCTGTAAGCAAGCACATTCTCATTCAAAGTTGCAAGTTACTATGTAGGAACAAGTTTGTATAGGTATTTCAAAGATGCCCAGAACTGAGCTAAACTTGGTATGTCTCCAACTCCTAGAAATAACTTCATGCCCCATCTCCCTTACTTCCAGCTAGTAAGGATCACATAATTCCTAACAAAGTTTTGACACAGATTCCCAATTCGGGCATTCAGAACATATAGCACGTTGCTGTAAGCAAGCACATTCTCATTCAAAGTTGCAAGTTACTATGTAGGAACAAGTTTGTATAGGTATTTCAAAGATGCCCAGAACTGAGCTAAACTTGGTATGTCTCCAACTCCTAGAAATAACTTCATGCCCCATCTCCCTTACTTCCAGCTAGTAAGGATCACATAATTCCTAACAAAGATTTGACACAGATTCCCAATTCGGGCATTCAGAACATATAGCACGTTGCTGTAAGCAAGCACATTCTCATTCAAAGTTGCAAGTTACTATGTAGGAACAAGTTTGTATAGGTATTTCAAAGATGCCCGGAACTGAGCTAAACTTGGTATGTCTCCAACTCCTAGAAATAACTTCAGCCCCATCTCCCTTACTTCCAGCTAGTAAGGATCACATAATTCCTAACAAAGTTTTGACACAGATTCCCAATTCGGGCATTCAGAACATATAGCACGTTGCTGTAAGCAAGCACATTCTCATTCAAAGTTGCAAGTTACTATGTAGGAACAAGTTTGTATAGGTATTTCAAAAATGCCCAGAACTGAGCTAAACTTGGCATGTCTCCAACTCCTAGAAATAACTTCATGCCCCATCTCCCTTACTTCCAGCTAGTAAGGATCACATAATTCCTAACAAAGATTTGACACAGATTCCCAATTCGGGCATTCAGAACATATAGCACGTTGCTGTAAGCAAGCACATTCTCATTCAAAGTTGCAAGTTACTATGTAGGAACAAGTTTGTATAGGTATTTCAAAGATGTCCAGAACTGTGCTAAACTTGGTATGTGTCCAACTCCTAGAAATAACTTCATGCCCCAACTCCCTTACTTACAGCTAGTAAGGATCACATAATTCCTAAGAAAGTTTTGACACAGATTCCCAATTCGGGCATTCAGAACATATAGCACGTTGCTGTAAGCAAGCACATTCTCATTCCAATTTGCAAGTTACTATGTAGGAACAAGTTTGTATAGGTATTTCAAAGATGCCCAGAACTGAGCTAAACTTGGTATGTCTCCAACTCCTAGAAATAACTTCATGCCCCATCTCCCTTACTTCCAGCTAGTAAGGATCACATAATTCCTAACAAAGTTTTGACACAGATTCCCAATTCGGGCATTCAGAACATATAGCACGTTGCTGTAAGCAAGCACATTCTAATTCAAAGTTGCAAGTTACTATGTAGGAACAAGTTTGTATAGGTATTTCAAAGATGCCCAGTACTGAGCTAAAGTGGGTATGTCTCCAACTCCTAGAAATAACTTCATGCCCCATCTCCATTACTTCCAGCTAGTAAGGGTCACATATTTCCTAACAAAGTTTTGACACAGATTCCCAATTCGGGCATTCAGAACATGTAGCACGTTGCTGTAAGCAAGCACATTCTCATTCAAAGTTGCAAGTTACTATGTAGGAACAAGTTTGTATAGGTATTTCAAAGATGCCCAAAACTGAGCTAAACTTGGTATGTCTCCAACTCCTAGAAATAACTTCATGCCCCATCTCCCTTACTTCCAGCTAGTAAGGATCACATAATTCCTAACAAAGTTTTGACACAGATTCCCAATTCGGGCATTCAGAACATATAGCACGTTGCTGTAAGCAAGCACATTCTCATTCAAAGTTGCAAGTTGCTATGTAGGAACAAGTTTGTATAGGTATTTCAAAGATGCCCAGAACTGAGCTAAACTTGGTATGTCTCCAACTCCTAGAAATAACTTCATGCCCCATCTCCCTTACTTCCAGCTAGTAAGGATCACATAATTCCTAACAAAGTTTTGACACAGATTCCCAATTCGGGCATTCAGAACATATAGCACGTTGCTGTAAGCAAGCACATTCTCATTCAAAGTTGCAAGTTACTATGTAGGAACAAGTTTGTATAGGTATTTCAAAGATGCCCAGAACTGAGCTAAACTTGGTATGTCTCCAACTCATAGAAATAACTTCATGCCCCATCTCCCTTACTTCCAGCTAGTAAGGATCACATAATTCCTAACAAAGATTTGACACAGATTCCCAATTCGGGCATTCAGAACATATAGCACGTTGCTGTAAGCAAGCACATTCTCATTCAAAGTTGCAAGTTACTATGTAGGAACAAGTTTGTATAGGTATTTCAAAGATGTCCAGAACTGTGCTAAACTTGGTATGTGTCCAACTCCTAGAAATAACTTCATGCCCCAACTCCCTTACTTACAGCTAGTAAGGATCACATAATTCCTAAGAAAGTTTTGACACAGATTCCCAATTCGGGCATTCACAACATATAGCACGTTGCTGTAAGCAAGCACATTCTCATTCAAATTTGCAAGTTACTATGTAGGAACAAGTTTGTATAGGTATTTCAAAGATGCCCAGAACTGAGCTAAACTTGGTATGTCTCCAACTCCTAGAAATAACTTCATGCCCCATCTCCCTTACTTCCAGCTAGTAAGGATCACATAATTCCTAACAAAGTTTTGACACAGATTCCCAATTCGGGCATTCAGAACATATAGCACGTTGCTGTAAGCAAGCACATTCTCATTCAAAGTTGCAAGTTACTATGTAGGAACAAGTTTGTATAGGTATTTCAAAGATGTCCAGAACTGTGCTAAACTTGGTATGTGTCCAACTCCTAGAAATAACTTCATGCCCCAACTCCCTTACTTACAGCTAGTAAGGATCACATAATTCCCAAGAAAGTTTTGACACAGATTCCCAATTCGGGCATTCAGAACATATAGCACGTTGCTGTAAGCAAGCACATTCTCATTCAAATTTGCAAGTTACTATGTAGGAACAAGTTTGTATAGGTATTTCAAAGATGCCCAGAACTGAGCTAAACTTGGTATGTCTCCAACTCCTAGAAATAACTTCATGCCCCATCTCCCTTACTTCCAGCTAGTAAGGATCACATAATTCCTAACAAAGTTTTGACACAGATTCCCAATTCGGGCATTCAGAACATATAGCACGTTGCTGTAAGCAAGCACATTCTAATTCAAAGTTGCAAGTTACTATGTAGGAACAAGTTTGTATAGGTATTTCAAAGATGCCCAGTACTGAGCTAAAGTGGGTATGTCTCCAACTCCTAGAAATAACTTCATGCCCCATCTCCATTACTTCCAGCTAGTAAGGGTCACATATTTCCTAACAAAGATTTGACACATATTCCCAATTCGGGCATTCAGAACATATAGCACGTTGCTGTAAGCAAGCACATTCTCATTCAAAGTTGCAAGTTACTATGTAGGAACAAGTTTGTATAGGTATTTCAAAGATGCCCAGAACTGAGCTAAACTTGGTATGTCTCCAACTGCTAGAAATAACTTCATGCCCCATCTCCCTTACTTCCAGCTAGTAAGGATCACATAATTCCTAACAAAATTTTGACACAGATTCCCAATTCGGGCCTTCAGAACATATAGCACGTTGCTGTAAGCAAGCACATTCTCATTCAAAGTTGCAAGTTACTATGTAGGAACAAGTTTGTATAGGTATTTCGAAGATGCCCAGAACTGAGCTAAACTTGGTATGTCTCCAACTCCTAGAAATAACTTCATGCCCCATCTCCCTTACTTCCAGCTAGTAAGGATCACATAATTCCTAACAAAGTTTTGACACAGATTCCCAATTCGGGCATTCAGAACATATAGCACGTTGCTGTAAGCAAGCACATTCTCATTCAAAGTTGCAAGTTACTATGTAGGAACAAGTTTGTATAGGTATTTCAAAGATGCCCAGAACTGAGCTAAACTTGGTATGTCTCCAACTCCTAGAAATAACTTCATGCCCCATCTCCCTTACTTCCAGCTAGTAAGGATCACATAATTCCTAACAAAGTTTTGACACAGATTCCCAATTCGGGGATTCAGAACATATAGCACGTTGCTGTAAGCAAGCACATTCTCATTCAAAGTTGCAAGTTACTATGTAGGAACAAGTTTGTATAGGTATTTCAAAGATGCCCAGTACTGAGCTAAAGTGGGTATGTCTCGAACTCCTAGAAATAACTTCATGCGCCATCTCCATTACTTCCAGCTAGTAAGGGTCACATAATTCCTAACAAAGTTTTGACACAGATTCCCAATTCGGGCATTCAGAACATGTAGCACGTTGCTGTAAGCAAGCACATTCTCATTCAAAGTTGCAAGTTACTATGTAGGAACAAGTTTGTATAGGTATTTCAATGATGCCCATAACTGAGCTAAATTTGGTATGTCTCCAACTCCTAGAAATAACTTCATGCCCCATCTCCCTTACTTCCAGCTAGTAAGGATCACATAATTCCTAACAAAGTTTTGACACAGATTCCCAATTCTGGCATTCAGAACATATAGCACGTTGCTGTAAGCAAGCACATTCTCATTCAAATTTGCAAGTTACTATGTAGGAACAAGTATGTATAGGTATTTCAAAGATGCCCAGAACTGAGCTAAACTTGGTATGTCTCCAACTCCTAGAAATAACTTCATGCCCCATCTCCCTTACTTCCAGCTAGTAAGGATCACATAATTCCTAACAAAGTTTTGACACAGATTCCCAATTCGGGCATTCAGAACATATAGCACGTTGCTGTAAGCAAGCACATTCTCATTCAAAGTTGCAAGTTACTATGTAGGAACAAGTTTGTATAGGTATTTCAAAGATGCCCAGAACTGAGCTAAACTTGGTATGTCTCCAACTCCTAGAAATAACTTCATGCCCCATCTCCCTTACTTCCAGCTAGTAAGGATCACATAATTCCTAACAAAGTTTTGACACAGATTCCCAATTCGGGCATTCAGAACATATAGCACGTTGCTGTAAGCAAGCACATTCTCATTCAAAGTTGCAAGTTACTATGTAGGAACAAGTTTGTATAGGTATTTCAAAGATGCCCAGAACTGAGCTAAACTTGGTATGTCTCCAACTCCTAGAAATAACTTCATGCCCCATCTCCCTTACTTCCAGCTAGTAAGGATCACATAATTCCTAACAAAGATTTGACACAGATTCCCAAATCGGGCATTCAGAACATATAGCACGTTGCTGTAAGCAAGCACATTCTCATTCAAAGTTGCAAGTTACTATGTAGGAACAAGTTTGGATAGGTATTTCAAAGATGCCCAGAACTGTGCTAAACTTGGTATGTGTCCAACTCCTAGAAATAACTTCATGCCCCAACTCCCTTACTTCCAGCTAGTAAGGATCACATAATTCCTAACAAAATTTTGACACAGATTCCCAATTCGGGCATTCAGAACATATAGCACGTTGCTGTAAGCAAGCACATTCTCATTCAAAGTTGCAAGTTACTATGTAGGAACAAGTTTGTATAGGTATTTCAAAGATGCCCAGAACTGAGCTAAACTTGGTATGTCTCCAACTCCTAGAAATAACTTCATGCCCCATCTCCCTTACTTCCAGCTAGTAAGGATCACATAATTCCTAACAAAGTTTTGACACAGATTCCCAATTCGGGCATTCAGAACATATAGCACGTTGCTGTAAGCAAGCACATTCTCATTCAAAGTTGCAAGTTACTATGTAGGAACAAGTTTGTATAGGTATTTCAAAGATGCCCAGAACTGTGCTAAACTTGGTATGTGTCCAACTCCTAGAAATAACTTCATGCCCAAATTCCCTTACTTACAGCTAGTAAGGATCACATAATTCCTAAGAAAGTTTTGACACAGATTCCCAATTCGGGCATTCAGAACATATAGCACGTTGCTGTAAGCAAGCACATTCTCATTCAAATTTGCAAGTTACTATGTAGGAACAAGTTTGTATAGGTATTTCAAAGATGCCCAGAACTGAGCTAAATTTGGGATGTCTCAAACTCCTAGAAATAACGTCATGCCCCATCTCCCTTACTTCCAGCTAGTAAGGATCACATAATTCCTAACAAAGTTTTGACACAGATTCCCAATTCGGGCATTCAGAACATATAGCACGTTGCTGTAAGCAAGCACATTCTCATTCAAAGTTGCAAGTTACTATGTAGGAACAAGTTTGTATAGGTATTTCAAAGATGCCCAGATCTGAGCTAACCTTGGTATGTCTCCAACTCCTAGAAATAACTTCATGCCCCATCTCCATTACTTCCAGCTAGTAATGGTCACACAATTCCTAACAAAGTTTTGACACAGATTCCCAATTCGGGCATTCAGAACATGTAGCACGTTGCTGTAAGCAAGCACATTCTCATTCAAAGTTGCAAGTTACTATGTAGGAACAAGTTTGTATAGGTATTTCAAACATGCCCAGAACTGAGCTAAACTTGGTATGTCTCCAACTCCTAGAAATAACTTCATGCCCCATCTCCCTTACTTCCAGCTAGTAAGGATCACATAATTCCTAACAAAGTTTTGACACAGATTCCCAATTCGGGCATTCAGAACATATAGCACGTTGCTGTAAGCAAGCACATTCTCATTCAAAGTTGCAAGTTACTATGTAGGAACAAGTTTGTATAGGTATTTCAAAGATGCCCAGAACTGAGCTAAACTTGGTATGTCTCCAACTCCTAGAAATAACTTCATGCCCCATCTCCCTTACTTCCAGCTAGTAAGGATCACATAATTCCTAACAAAGATTTGACACAGATTCCCAATTCGGGCATTCAGAACATATAACACGTTGCTGTAAGCAAGCACATTCTCATTCAAAGTTGCAAGTTACTATGTAGGAACAAGTTTGTATAGGTATTTCAAAGATGCCCGGAACTGAGCTAAACTTGGTATGTCTCCAACTCCTAGAAATAACTTCAAGCCCCATCTCCCTTACTTCCAGCTAGTAAGGATCACATAATTCCTAACAAAGTTTTGACACAGATTCCCAATTCGGGCATTCAGAACATATAGCACGTTGCTGTAAGCAAGCACATTCTCATTCAAAGTTGCAAGTTACTATGTAGGAACAAGTTTGTATAGGTATTTCAAAGATGCCCAGAACTGAGCTAAACTTGGTATGTCTCCAACTCCTAGAAATAACTTCATGCCCCATCTCCCTTACTTCCAGCTAGTAAGGATCACATAATTCCTAACAAAATTTTGACACAGATTCCCAATTCGGGCATTCAGAACATATAACACGTTGCTGTAAGCAAGCACATTCTCATTCAAAGTTGCAAGTTACTATGTAGGAACAAGTTTGTATAGGTATTTCAAAGATGCCCAGTACTGAGCTAAAGTGGGTATGTCTCCAACTCCTAGAAATAACTTCATGCCCCATCTCCATTACTTCCAGCTAGTAAGGGTCACATAATTCCTAACAAAGTTTTGACACAGATTCCCAATTCGGGCATTCAGAACATGTAGCACGTTGCTGTAAGCAAGCACATTCTCATTCAAAGTTGCAAGTTACTATGTAGGAACAAGTTTGTATAGGTATTTCAAAGATGCCCAGAACTGAGCTAAACTTGGTATGTCTCCAACTCCTAGAAATAACTTCATGCCCCATCTCCCTTACTTCCAGCTAGTAAGGATCACATAATTCCTAACAAAGATTTGACACAGATTCCCAATTCGGGCATTCAGAACATATAGCACGTTGCTGTAAGCAAGCACATTCTCATTCAAAGTTGCAAGTTACTATGTAGGAACAAGTTTGTATAGGTATTTCAAAGATGCCCAGAACTGAGCTAAACTTGGTATGTCTCCAACTCCTAGAAATAACTTCATGCCCCATCTCCCATACTTCCAGCTAGTAAGGATCACATAATTCCTAACAAAGATTTGACACCGATTCCCAATTCGGGCATTCAGAACATATAGCACGTTGGTGTAAGCAAGCACATTCTCATTCAAAGTTGCAAGTTACTATGTAGGAACAAGTTAGTATAGGTATTTCAAAGATGCCCAGAACTGTGCTAAACTTGGTATGTGTCCAACTCCTAGAAATAACTTCATGCCCCAACTCCCTTACTTCCAGCTAGTAAGGATCACATAATTCCTAACAAAATTTTGACACAGATTCCCAATTCGGGCATTCAGAACATAAGGCACGTTGCTGTAAGCAAGCACATTCTCATTCAAAGTTGCAAGTTACTATGTAGGAACCAGTTTGTATAGGTATTTCAAAGATGCCCGGAACTGAGCTAAACTTGGTATGTCTCCAACTCCTAGAAATAACTTCATGCCCCATCTCCCTTACTTTCAGCTAGTAAGGATCACATAATTCCTAAGAAACTTTTGACACAGATACCCAATTCGGGCATTCAGAACATATAGCACGTTGCTGTAAGCAAGCACATTCTCATTCAAAGTTGCAAGTTACTATGTAGGAACAAGTTTGTATAGGTATTTCAAAGATGCCCAGAAGTGAGCTAAACTTGGTATGTCTCCAACTCCTAGAAATAACTTCATGCCCCATCTCCCTTACTTCCAGCTAGTAAGGATCACATAATTCCTAACAAAATTTTGACACAGATTCCCAATTCGGGCATTCAGAACATATAGCACGTTGCTGTAAGCAAGCACATTCTCATTCAAAGTTGCAAGTTACTATGTAGGAACAAGTTTGTATAGGTATTTCAAAGATGCCCAGAACTGTGCTAAACTTGGTATGTGTCCAACTCCTAGAAATAACTTCATGCCCCAACTCCCTTACTTACAGCTAGTAAGGATCACATAATTCCTAACAAAGTTTTGACACAGATTCCCAATTTGGGCATTCAGAACATATAGCACGTTGCTGTAAGCAAGCACATTCTCTTTCAAATTTGCAAGTTACTATGTAGGAACAAGTTTTTATAGGTATTTCAAAGATGCAAAGAACTGAGCTAATCTTGGTATGTCTCCAACTCCTAGAAATAACTTCATGCCCCATCTCCCTTACTTCCAGCTAGTCAGGATCACATAATTCCTAACAAAGATTTGACACAGATTCCCAATTAGGGCATTCAGAACATATAGCACGTTGCTGTAAGCAAGCACATTCTCATTCAAAGTTGCAAGTTACTATGTAGGAACAAGTTTGTATAGGTATTTCAAAGATGCCCAGAACTGTGCTAAACTTGGTATGTGTCCAACTCCTAGAAATAACTTCATGCCCCAACTCCCTTACTTCCAGCTAGTAAGGATCACATATTTCCTAACAAAATTTTGACACAGATTCCCAATTCGGGCATTCAGAACATATAGCACGTTGCTGTAAGCAAGCACATTCTCATTCAAAGTTGCAAGTTACTCTGTAGGAACAAGTTTGTATAGGTATTTCAAAGATGCCCAGAACTGAGCTAAACTTGGTATGTCTCCAACTCCTAGAAATAACTTCATGCCCCATCTCCCTTACTTCCAGCTAGTAAGGATCACATAATTCCTAACAAAGTTTTAACACAGATTCCCAATTCGGGCATTCAGAACATATAGCACGTTGCTGTAAGCAAGCACATTCTCATTCAAAGTTGCAAGTTACTATGTAGGAACAAGTTTGTATAGGTATTTCAAAGATGCCCAGAACTGTGCTAAACTTGGTGTGTCTCCAACTCCTAGAAATAACTTCATGCCCCAACTCCCTTACTTCCAGCTAGTAAGGATCACATAATTCCTAAAAAAATTTTGACACAGATTCCCAATTCGGGCATTCAGAACATATAGCACGTTGCTGTAAGCAAGCACATTCTCATTCAAAGTTGAAAGTTACTATGTAGGAACAAGTTTGTATAGGTATTTCAAAGATGCCCAGAACTGAGCTAAACTTGGTATGTCTCCAACTCCTGGAAATAACTTCATGCCCCATCTCCCTTACTTCCAGCTAGTAAGGATCACATAATTCCTAACAAAGTTTTGACACAGATTCCCAATTCGGGCATTCAGAACATATAGCACGTTGCTGTAAGCAAGCACATTCTCATTCAAAGTTGCAAGTTACTCTGTAGGAACAAGTTTGTATAGGTATTTCAAAGATGCCCAGAACTGAGCTAAACTTGGTATGTCTCCAACTCCTAGAAATAACTTCATGCCCCATCTCCCTTACTTCCAGCTAGTAAGGATCACATAATTCCTAACAAAGATTTGACACAGATTCCCAATTCGGGCATTCAGAACATATAGCACGTTGCTGTAAGCAAGCACATTCTCATTCAAAGTTGCAAGTTACTATGTAGGAACAAGTTTGTATAGGTATTTCAAAGATGCCCAGAACTGTGCTAAACTTGGTATGTGTCCAACTCCTAGAAATAACTTCATGCCCCAACTCCCTTACTTACAGCTAGTAAGGATCACATAATTCCTAAGAAAGTTTTGACACAGATTCCCAATTCGGGCATTCAGAACATATAGCACGTTGCTGTAAGCAAGCACATTCTCATTCAAATTTGCAAGTTACTATGTAGGAACAAGTTTGTATAGGTATTTCAAAGATGCCCAGAACTGAGCTAAACTTGGTATGTCTCCAACTCCTAGAAATAACTTCATGCCCCATCTCCCTTACTTCCAGCTAGTAAGGATCACATAATTCCTAACAAAGTTTTGACACAGATTCCCAATTCGGGCATTCAGAACATATAGCACGTTGCTGTAAGCAAGCACATTCTAATTCAAAGTTGCAAGTTACTATGTAGGAACAAGTTTGTATAGGTATTTCAAAGATGCCCAGTACTGAGCTAAAGTGGGTATGTCTCCAACTCCTAGAAATAACTTCATGCCCCATCTCCCTTACTTCCAGCTAGTAAGGGTCACATATTTCCTAACAAAGATTTGACACATATTCCCAATTCGGGCATTCAGAACATATAGCACGTTGCTGTAAGCAAGCACATTCTCATTCAAAGTTGCAAGTTACTATGTAGGAACAAGTTTGTATAGGTATTTCAAAGATGCCCAGAACTGTGCTAAACTTGGTGTGTCTCCAACTCCTAGAAATAACTTCATGCCCCAACTCCCTTACTTCCAGCTAGTAAGGATCACATAATTCCTAACAAAATTTTGACACAGATTCCCAATTCGGGCATTCAGAACATATAGCACGTTGCTGTAAGCAAGCACATTCTCATTCAAAGTTGCAAGTTACTATGTAGGAACAAGTTTGTATAGGTATTTCAAAGATGCCCAGAACTGAGCTAAACTTGGTATGTCTCCAACTCCTAGAAATAACTTCATGCCCCATCTCCCTTACTTCCAGCTAGTAAGGATCACATAATTCCTAACAAAGTTTTGACACAGATTCCCAATTCGGGCATTCAGAACATATAGCACGTTGCTGTAAGCAAGCACATTCTCATTCAAAGTTGCAAGTTACTATGTAGGAACAAGTTTGTATAGGTATTTCAAAGATGCCCAGAACTGAGCTAAACTTGGTATGTCTCCAACTCCTAGAAATAACTTCATGCCCCATCTCCCTTACTTCCAGCTAGTAAGGATCACATAATTCCTAACAAAGATTTGACACAGATTCCCAATTCGGGCATTCAGAACATATAGCACGTTGCTGTAAGCAAGCACATTCTCATTCAAAGTTGCAAGTTACTATGTAGGAACAAGTTTGTATAGGTATTTCAAAGATGCCCAGAACTGTGCTAAACTTGGTATGTGTCCAACTCCTAGAAATAACTTCATGCCCAAACTCCCTTACTTACAGCTAGTAAGGATCACATAATTCCTAACAAAGTTTTGACACAGATTCCCAATTCGGGCATTCAGAACATATAGCACGTTGCTGTAATCAAGCACATTCTCATTCAAAGTTGCAAGTTACTATGTAGGAACAAGTTTGTATAGGTATTTCAAAGATGCCCAGTACTGAGCTAAAGTGGGTATGTCTCCAACTCCTAGAAATAACTTCATGCCCCATCTCCATTACTTCCAGCTAGTAAGGGTCACATAATTCCTAACAAAGTTTTGACACAGATTCCCAATTCGGGCATTCAGAACATGTAGCACGTTGCTGTAAGGAAGCACATTCTCATTCAAAGTTGCAAGTTACTATGTAGGAACAAGTTTGTATAGGTATTTCAAAGATGCCCAGAACTGAGCTAAACTTGGTATGTCTCCAACTCCTAGAAATAACTTCATGCCCCATCTCCCTTACTTCCAGCTAGTAAGGATCACATAATTCCTAACAAAGTTTTGACACAGATTCCCAATTCGGGCATTAAGAACATATAGCACGTTGCTGTAAGCAAGCACATTCTCATTCAAAGTTGCAAGTTACTATGTAGGAACAAGTTTGTATAGGTATTTCAAAGATGCCCAGAACTGAGCTAAACTTGGTATGTCTCCAACTCCTAGAAATAACTTCATGCCCCATCTCCCTTACTTCCAGCTAGTAAGGATCACATAATTCCTAACAAAGATTTGACACAGATTCCCAATTCGGGCATTCAGAACATATAGCACGTTGCTGTAAGCAAGCACATTCTCATTCAAAGTTGCAAGTTACTATGTAGGAACAAGTTTGTATAGGTATTTCAAAGATGCCCAGAACTGTGCTAAACTTGGTATGTGTCCAACTCCTAGAAATAACTTCATGCCCCAACTCCCTTACTTCCAGCTAGTAAGGATCACATAATTCCTAACAAAATTTTGACACAGATTCCCAATTCGGGCATTCAGAACATATAGCACGTTGCTGTAAGCAAGCACATTCTCATTCAAAGTTGCAAGTTACTATGTAGGAACAAGTTTGTATAGGTATTTCAAAGATGCCCAGAACTGAGCTAAACTTAGTATGTCTCCAACTCCTAGAAATAACTTCATGCCCCATCTCCCTTACTTCCAGCTAGTAAGGATCACATAATTCCTAACAAAATTTTGACACAGATTCCCAATTCGGGCATTCAGAACATATAGCACGTTGCTGTAAGCAAGCACATTCTCATTCAAAGTTGCAAGTTACTATGTAGGAACAAGTTTGTATAGGTATTTCAAAGATGCCCAGAACTGAGCTAAACTTGGTATGTCTCCAACTCCTAGAAATAACTTCATGCCCCATCTCCCTTACTTCCAGCTAGTAAGGATCACATAATTCCTAACAAAGTTTTGACACAGATTCCCAATTCGGGCATTCAGAACATATAGCACGTTGCTGTAAGCAAGCACATTCTCATTCAAAGTTGCAAGTTACTATGTAGGAACAAGTTTGTATAGGTATTTCAAAGATGCCCAGAACTGAGCTAAACTTGGTATGTCTCCAACTCATAGAAATAACTTCATGCCCCATCTCCATTACTTCCAGCTAGTAAGGGTCACATAATTCCTAACAAAGTTTTGACACAGATTCCCAATTCGGGCATTCAGAACATATAGCACGTTGCTGTAAGCAAGCACATTCTCATTCAAAGTTGCAAGTTACTATGTAGGAACAAGTTTGTATAGGTATTTCAAAGATGCCCAGAACTGTGCTAAACTTGGTATGTGTCCAACTCCTAGAAATAACTTCATGCCCCAACTCCCTTACTTCCAGCTAGTAAGGATCACATAATTCCTAACAAAATTTTGACACAGATTCCCAATTCGGGCATTCAGAACATATAGCACGTTGCTGTAAGCAAGCACATTCTCATTCAAAGTTGCAAGTTACTCTGTAGGAACAAGTTTGTATAGGTATTTCAAAGATGCCCAGAACTGAGCTAAACTTGGTATGTCTCCAACTCCTAGAAATAACTTCATGCCCCATCTCCCTTACTTCCAGCTAGTAAGGATCACATAATTCCTAACAAAGTTTTGACACAGATTCCCTATTCGGGCATTCAGAACATATAGCACGTTGCTGTAAGCAAGCACATTCTCATTCAAAGTTGCAAGTTACTATGTAGGAACAAGTTTGTATAGGTATTTCAAAGATGCCCAGAAGTGAGCTAAACTTGGTATGTCTTCAACTCCTAGAAATAACTTCATGCCCCATCTCCCTTACTTCCAGATAGTAAGGATCACATAATTCCTAACAAAGTTTTGACACAGATTCCCAATTCGGGCATTCAGAACATATAGCACGTTGCTGTAAGCAAGCACATTCTCATTCAAATTTGCAAGTTACTATGTAGGAACAAGTTTGTATAGGTATTTCAAAGATGCCCAGAACTGAGCTAAACTTGGTATGTCTCCAACTCCTAGAAATAACTTCATGCCCCATTTCCCTTACTTCCATCTAGAAAGGATCACATAATTCCTAAGAAAGTTTTGACACAGATTCCTAATTCGGGCATTCAGAACATATAGCACGTTGCTGTAAGCAAGCACATTCTCATTCAAAGTTGCAAATTACTATGTAGGAACAAGTTTGTATAGGTATTTCAAAGATGCCCAGAACTGAGCTAAACTTGGTATGTCTCCAACTCCTAGAAATAACTTCATGCCCCATCTCCCTTACTTCCAGCTAGTAAGGATCACATAATTCCTAACAAAGTTTTGACACAGATTCCCAATTCGGGCATTCAGAACATATAGCACGTTGCTGTAAGCAAGCACATTCTCATTCAAAGTTGCAAGTTACTATGTAGGAACAAGTTTGTATAGGTATTTCAAAGATGCCCAGTACTGAGCTAAAGTGGGTATGTCTCCAACTCCTAGAAATAACTTCATGCCCCATCTCCATTACTTCCAGCTAGTAAGGGTCACATAATTCCTAACAAAGTTTTGACACAGATTCCCAATTCGGGCATTCAGAACATGTAGCACGTTGCTGTAAGGAAGCACATTCTCATTCAAAGTTGCAAGTTACTATGTAGGAACAAGTTTGTATAGGTATTTCAAAGATGCCCAGAACTGAGCTAAACTTGGTATGTCTCCAACTCCTAGAAATAACTTCATGCCCCATCTCCCTTACTTCCAGCTAGTAAGGATCACATAATTCCTAACAAAGTTTTGACACAGATTCCCAATTCGGGCATTAAGAACATATAGCACGTTGCTGTAAGCAAGCACATTCTCATTCAAAGTTGCAAGTTACTATGTAGGAACAAGTTTGTATAGGTATTTCAAAGATGCCCAGAACTGAGCTAAACTTGGTATGTCTCCAACTCCTAGAAATAACTTCATGCCCCATCTCCCTTACTTCCAGCTAGTAAGGATCACATAATTCCTAACAAAGATTTGACACAGATTCCCAATTCGGGCATTCAGAACATATAGCACGTTGCTGTAAGCAAGCACATTCTCATTCAAAGTTGCAAGTTACTATGTAGGAACAAGTTTGTATAGGTATTTCAAAGATGCCCAGAACTGTGCTAAACTTGGTATGTGTCCAACTCCTAGAAATAACTTCATGCCCCAACTCCCTTACTTCCAGCTAGTAAGGATCACATAATTCCTAACAAAATTTTGACACAGATTCCCAATTCGGGCATTCAGAACATATAGCACGTTGCTGTAAGCAAGCACATTCTCATTCAAAGTTGCAAGTTACTATGTAGGAACAAGTTTGTATAGGTATTTCAAAGATGCCCAGAACTGAGCTAAACTTAGTATGTCTCCAACTCCTAGAAATAACTTCATGCCCCATCTCCCTTACTTCCAGCTAGTAAGGATCACATAATTCCTAACAAAATTTTGACACAGATTCCCAATTCGGGCATTCAGAACATATAGCACGTTGCTGTAAGCAAGCACATTCTCATTCAAAGTTGCAAGTTACTATGTAGGAACAAGTTTGTATAGGTATTTCAAAGATGCCCAGAACTGAGCTAAACTTGGTATGTCTCCAACTCCTAGAAATAACTTCATGCCCCATCTCCCTTACTTCCAGCTAGTAAGGATCACATAATTCCTAACAAAGTTTTGACACAGATTCCCAATTCGGGCATTCAGAACATATAGCACGTTGCTGTAAGCAAGCACATTCTCATTCAAAGTTGCAAGTTACTATGTAGGAACAAGTTTGTATAGGTATTTCAAAGATGCCCAGAACTGAGCTAAACTTGGTATGTCTCCAACTCATAGAAATAACTTCATGCCCCATCTCCATTACTTCCAGCTAGTAAGGGTCACATAATTCCTAACAAAGTTTTGACACAGATTCCCAATTCGGGCATTCAGAACATATAGCACGTTGCTGTAAGCAAGCACATTCTCATTCAAAGTTGCAAGTTACTATGTAGGAACAAGTTTGTATAGGTATTTCAAAGATGCCCAGAACTGTGCTAAACTTGGTATGTGTCCAACTCCTAGAAATAACTTCATGCCCCAACTCCCTTACTTCCAGCTAGTAAGGATCACATAATTCCTAACAAAATTTTGACACAGATTCCCAATTCGGGCATTCAGAACATATAGCACGTTGCTGTAAGCAAGCACATTCTCATTCAAAGTTGCAAGTTACTCTGTAGGAACAAGTTTGTATAGGTATTTCAAAGATGCCCAGAACTGAGCTAAACTTGGTATGTCTCCAACTCCTAGAAATAACTTCATGCCCCATCTCCCTTACTTCCAGCTAGTAAGGATCACATAATTCCTAACAAAGTTTTGACACAGATTCCCTATTCGGGCATTCAGAACATATAGCACGTTGCTGTAAGCAAGCACATTCTCATTCAAAGTTGCAAGTTACTATGTAGGAACAAGTTTGTATAGGTATTTCAAAGATGCCCAGAAGTGAGCTAAACTTGGTATGTCTTCAACTCCTAGAAATAACTTCATGCCCCATCTCCCTTACTTCCAGATAGTAAGGATCACATAATTCCTAACAAAGTTTTGACACAGATTCCCAATTCGGGCATTCAGAACATATAGCACGTTGCTGTAAGCAAGCACATTCTCATTCAAAGTTGCAAGTTACTATGTAGGAACAAGTTTGTATAGGTATTTCAAAGATTCCCAGAACTGAGCTAAACTTGGTATGTCTCCAACTCCTAGAAATAACTTCATGCCCCATTTCCCTTACTTCCATCTAGAAAGGATCACATAATTCCTAAGAAAGTTTTGACACAGATTCCTAATTCGGGCATTCAGAACATATAGCACGTTGCTGTAAGCAAGCACATTCTCATTCAAAGTTGCAAATTACTATGTAGGAACAAGTTTGTATAGGTATTTCAAAGATGCCCAGAACTGAGCTAAACTTGGTATGTCTCCAACTCCTAGAAATAACTTCATGCCCCATCTCCCTTACTTCCAGCTAGTAAGGATCACATAATTCCTAACAAAGTTTTGACACAGATTCCCAATTCGGGCATTCAGAACATATAGCACGTTGCTGTAAGCAAGCACATTCTCATTCAAAGTTGCAAGTTACTATGTAGGAACAAGTTTGTATAGGTTTTTCAAAGATGCCCAGAACTGTGCTAAACTTGGTATGTGTCCAACTCCTAGAAAAAACTTCATGCCCCAACTCCCTTACTTCCAGCTAGTAAGGATCACATAATTCCTAAGAAAGTTTTGACACAGATTCCCAATTCGGGCATTCAGACCATATAGCACGTTGCTGTAAGCAAGAACATTCTCATTCAAAGTTGCAAGTTACTATGTAGGAACAAGTTTGTATAGGTATTTCAAAGATGCCCAGAACTGAGCTAAACTTGGTATGTCTCCAACTCCTAGAAATAACTTCATGCCCCATCTCCATTACTTCCAGCTAGTAAGGATCACATAATTCCTAACAAAGTTTTGACACAGATGCCCAATTCGGGCATTCAGACCATATAGCACGTTGCTGTAAGCAAGCACATTCTCATTCAAAGTTGCAAGTTACTATGTAGGAACAAGTTTGTATAGGTATTTCAAAGATGCCCAGAACTGAGCTAAACTTGGTATGTCTCCAACTCCTAGAAATAACTTCATGCCCCATCTCCCTTACTTCCAGCTAGTAAGGATCACATAATTCCTAACAAAGTTTTGACACAGATTCCCAATTCGGGCATTCAGAACATATAGCACGTTGCTGTAAGCAAGCACATTCTCATTCAAAGTTGCAAGTTACTATGTAGGAACAAGTTTGTATAGGTATTTCAAAGATGCCCAGAACTGAGCTAAACTTGGTATGTCTCCAACTCCTAGAAATAACTTCATGCCCCATCTCCATTACTTCCAGCTAGTAAGGATCACATAATACCTAACAATTTTTGACACAGTTTCCCAATTCGGGCATTCAGAACATATAGCACGTTGCTGTAAGCAAGCACATTCTCATTCAAAGTTGCAAGTTACTATGTAGGAACAAGTTTGTATAGGTATTTCAAAGATGTCCAGAACTGAGCTAAAGTGGGTATGTCTCCAACTCCTAGAAATAACTTCATGCCCCATCTCCCTTACTTCCATCTAGTAAGGATCACATAATTCCTAACAAAGTTTTGACACAGATTCCCAATTCGGGCATTCAGAACATATAGCACGTTGCTGTAAGCAAGCACATTCTCATTCAAAGTTGCAAGTTACTATGTAGGAACAAGTTTGTATAGGTATTTCAAAGATGCCCAGAACTGAGCTAAACTTGGTATGTCTCCAACTCCTAGAAATAACTTCATGCCCCATCTCCATTACTTCCAGCTAGTAAGGATCACATAATTCCTAACAAAATTTTGACACAGTTTCCGAATTTGGGCATTAAGAACATATAGCACGTTGCTGTAAGCAAGCACATTCTCATTCAAAGTTGCAAGTTACTATGTAGGAACAAGTTTGTATAGTTATTTCAAAGATGTCCAGAACTGAGCTAAACTTGGTATGTCTCCAACTCCTAGAAATAACTTCATGCCCCATCTCACTTACTTCCAGCTAGTAAGGATCACATAATTCCTAACAAAGTTTTGACACAGATTCCCAATTCGGGCATTCAGAACATATAGCACGTTGCTGTAAGCAAGCACATTCTCATTCAAAGTTGCAAGTTACTATGTAGGAACAAGTTTGTATAGGTATTTCAAAGATTCCCAGAACTGAGCTAAACTTGGTATTTCTCTAACTCCTAGAAATAACTTCATGCCCCATCTCCCTTACTTCCAGCTAGTAAGGATCACATAATTCCTAAGAAAGTTTTGACACAGATTCCCAATTCGGTCGTTCAGAACATATAGCACGTTGCTGTAAGCAAGCACATTCTCATTCAAAGTTGCAAGTTACTATGTAGGAATTAGTTTGTATAGGTATTTCAAAGATGCCCAGACCTGAGCTAAACTTGGTATGTCTCCAACTCCTAGAAATAACTTCATGCCCCATCTCCCTTACTTCCAGCTAGTAAGGATCACATAATTCCTAACAAAGTTTTGACACAGATTCCCAATTCGGGCATTCAGAACATATAGCACGTTGCTGTAAGCAAGCACATTCTCATTCAAAGTTGCAAGTTACTATGTAGGAACAAGTTTGTATAGGTATTTCAAAGATGCCCAGAACTGAGCTAAACTTGGTAGGTCTCCAACTCTTAGAAATAACTTCATGCCCTATCTCCCTTACTTCCAGCTAGTAAGGATCACATAATTCCTAACAAAGTTTTGACACATTTTCCCAATTCGGGCATTCAGAACATATAGCACGTTGCTGTAAGCAAGCACATTCTCATTCAAAGTTGCAAGTTACTATGTAGGAACAAGTTTGTATAGGTATTTCAAAGATTCCCAGAACTGAGCTAAACTTGGTATTTCTCTAACTCCTAGAAATAACTTCATGCCCCAACTCCCTTACTTCCAGTTAGTAAGGATCACATAATTCCTAAGAATGTTTTGACACAGATTCCCAATTCGGGCGTTCAGAACATATAGCACGTTGTGTAAGCAAGCACATTCTCATTCAAAGTTGCAAGTTACTATGTAGGAATTAGTTTGTATAGGTATTTCAAAGATGCCCAGAACTGAGCTAAACTTGGTATGTCTCCAAGTCCTAGAAATAACTTCATGCCCCATCTCCCTTACTTCGAACTAGTAAGGATCACATAATTCCTAACAAAGTTTTGACACAGATTCCCAATTCGGGCATTCAGAACATATAGCACGTTGCTGTAAGCAAGCACATTCTCATTCAAAGTTCAAGTTACTATGTAGGAACAAGTTTGTATAGGTATTTCAAAGATGCCCAGAACTGAGCTAAACTTGCTATGTCTCCAACTCCCAGAAATAACTTCCTGCCCCATCTCCCTTACTTCCAGCTAGTAAGGATCACATAATTCCTAACAAAGTTTTGACACAGATGCCCAAATCGGGCATTCAGACCATATAGCACGTTGCTGTAAGCAAGCACATTCTCATTCAAAGTTGCAAGTTACTATGTAGGAACAAGTTTGTATAGGTATTTCAAAGATGCCCAGAACTGAGCTAAACTTGGTATGTCTCCAACTCCTAGAAATAACTTCATGCCCCATCTCCCTTACTTCCAGCTAGTAAGGATCACATAATTCCTAACAAAGTTTTGACACAGATTCCCAATTCGGGCATTCAGAACATATAGCACGTTGCTGTAAGCAAGCACATTCTCATTCAAAGTTGCAAGTTACTATGTAGGAACAAGTTTGTATAGGTATTTCAAAGATTCCCAGAACTGAGCTAAACTTGGTATTTCTCTAACTCCTAGAAATAACTTCATGCCCCAACTCCCTTACTTCCAGTTAGTAAGGATCACATAATTCCTAAGAAAGTTTTGACACAGATTCCCAATTCGGGCGTTCAGAACATATAGCACGTTGCTGTAAGCAAGCAGATTCTCATTCAACGTTGCAAGTTACTATGTAGGAACAAGTTTGTATAGGTATTTCAAAGATGCCCAGAACTGTGCTAAACTTGGTATGTGTCCAACTCCTAGAAATAACTTCATGCCCCAACTCCCTTACTTCCAGCTAGTAAGGATCACATAATTCCTAACAAAGTTTTGACACAGATTCCCAATTCGGGCAATCAGAACATATAGCACGTTGCTGTAAGCAAGAACATTCTCATTCAAAGTTGCAATTTACTATGTAGGAACAAGTTAGTATAGGTATTTCAAAGATGCCCAGAACTGAGCTAAAGTGGGTATGTCTCCAACTCCTAGAAATAACTTCATGCCCCATCTCCCTTACTTCCATCTAGTAAGGATCACATAATTCGCAACAAAGTTTTGACACAGATTCCCAATTCGGGCATTCAGAACATATAGCTCGTTGCTGTAAGCAAGCACATTCTCATTCAAAGTTGCAAGTTACTATGTAGGAACAAGTTTGTATAGGTATTTCAAAGATGCCCAGAACTGAGCTAAACTTGGTATGTCTCCAACTCCTAGAAATAACTTCATGCCCCATCTCCATTACTTCCAGCTAGTAAGGATCACATAATTCCTAACAAAGTTTTGACACAGTTTCCCAATTTGGGCATTAAGAACATATAGCACGTTGCTGTAAGCAAGCACATTCTCATTCAAAGTTGCAAGTTACTATGTAGGTTCAAGTTTGTATAGGTATTTCAAAGATGTCCTGAACTGAGCTAAACTTGGTATGTCTCCAACTCCTAGAAATAACTTCATGCCCCATCTCCCTTACTTCCAGCTAGTAAGGATCACATAATTCCTAACAAAGTTTTTAGACAGATTCCCAATTCGGGCATTCAGAACATATAGCACGTTGCTGTAAGCAAGCACATTCTCATTCAAAGTTGCAAGTTACTATGTAGGAACAAGTTTGTATAGGTATTTCAAATATTCCCAGAACTGAGCTAAACTTGGTATTTCTCTAACTCCTAGAAATAACTTCATGCCCCAACTCCCTTACTTCCAGCTACTAAGGATAACATAATTCCTAAGAAAGTTTTGACACAGATTCCCAATTCGGCATTCAGAACATATAGCACGTTGCTGTAAGCAAGCACATTCTCATTCAAAGTTGCAAGTTACTATGTAGGAATTAGTTTGTATAGGTATTTCAAAGATGCCCAGAACTGAGCTAAACTTGGTATGTCTCCAAGTCCTAGAAATAACTTCATGCCCCATCTCCCTTACTTCGAACTAGTAAGGATCACATAATTCCTAACAAAGTTTTGACACAGATTCCCAATTCGGGCATTCAGAACATATAGCACGTTGCTGTAAGCAAGCACATTCTCATTCAAAGTTCAAGTTACTATGTAGGAACAAGTTTGTATAGGTATTTCAAAGATGCCCAGAACTGAGCTAAACTTGCTATGTCTCCAACTCCCAGAAATAACTTCCTGCCCCATCTCCCTTACTTCCAGCTAGTAAGGATCACATAATTCCTAACAAAGTTTTGACACAGATGCCCAATTCGGGCATTCAGACCATATAGCACGTTGCTGTAAGCAAGCACATTCTCATTCAAAGTTGCAAGTTACTATGTAGGAACAAGTTTGTATAGGTATTTCAAAGATGCCCAGAACTGAGCTAAACTTGGTATGTCTCCAACTCCTAGAAATAACTTCATGCCCCATCTCCCTTACTTCCAGCTAGTAAGGATCACATAATTCCTAACAAAGTTTTGACACAGATTCCCAATTCGGGCATTCAGAACATATAGCACGTTGCTGTAAGCAAGCACATTCTCATTCAAAGTTGCAAGTTACTATGTAGGAACAAGTTTGTATAGGTATTTCAAAGATTCCCAGAACTGAGCTAAACTTGGTATTTCTCTAACTCCTAGAAACAACTTCATGCCCCAACTCCCTTACTTCCAGTTAGTAAGGATCACATAATTCCTAAGAAAGTTTTGACACAGATTACCAATTCGGGCGTTCAGAACATATAGCACGTTGCTGTAAGCAAGCACATTCTCATTCAAAGTTGCAAGTTACTATGTAGGAACAAGATTGTATAGGTATTTCAAAGATGCCCAGAACTGAGCTAAACTTGGTATGTCTCCAACTCCTAGAAATAACTTCATGCTCCATCTCCATTACTTCCAGCTAGTAAGGATCACATAATTCCTAACAAAGTTTTGACACAGTTTCCCAATTCGGGCATTCAGAACATATAGCACGTTGTTGTAAGCAAGCACATTCTCATTCAAAGTTGCAATTTACTATGTAGGAACAAGTTTGTATAGGTATTTCAAAGATGTCCAGAACTGAGCTAAACTTGGTATTTCTGCAACTCCTAGAAATAACTTCATGCCCCATCTCCCTTACTTCCAGCTAGTAAGGATCACATAATTCCTAACAAAGTTTTGACACAGATTCCCAATTCGGGCATTCAGAACATATAGCACGTTGCTGTAAGCAAGCACATTCTCATTCAAAGTTGCAAGTTACTATGTAGGAACAAGTTTGTATAGGTATTTCAAAGATTCCCAGAACTGAGCTAAACTTGGTATTTCTCTAACTCCTAGAAATAACTTCATGCCCCAACTCCCTTACTTCCAGTTAGTAAGGATCACATAATTCCTAAGAAAGTTTTGACACAGATTCCCAATTCGGGTGTTCAGAACATATAGCACGTTGCTGTAAGCAAGCACATTCTCATTCAAAGTTGCAAGTTACTATGTAGGAACAAGTTTGTATAGGTATTTCAAAGATGCCCAGAACTGAGCTAAACTTGGTATGTCTCCAACTCCTAGAAATAACTTCCTGCCCCATCTCCCTTACTTACAGCTAGTATGGATCACATAATTCCTAACAAAGTTTTGACACAGATGCCCAATTCGGGCATTCAGACCATATAGCACGTTGCTGTAAGCAAGCACATTCTCATTCAAAGTTGCAAGTTACTATGTAGGAACAAGTTTGTATAGGTATTTCAAAGATGCCCAGAACTGAGCTAAACTTGGTATGTCTCCAACTCCTAGAAATAACTTCATGCCCCATCTCCCTTACTTCCAGCTAGTAAGGATCACATAATTCCTAACAAAGTTTTGACACAGATTCCCAATTCGGGCATTCAGAACATATAGCACGTTGCTGTAAGCAAGCACATTCTCATTCAAAGTTGCAAGTTACTATGTAGGAACAAGTTTGTATAGGTATTTCAAAGATGCCCAGAAATGAGCTTAACTTGGTATGTCTCCAACTCCAAGAAATAACTTCATGCCCCATCTCCATTACTTCCAGCTAGTAAGGATCACATAATTCCTAACAAAGTTTTGACAGATTCCCAAATCGTGCATTCAGAACATATAGCACGCTGCTGTAAGCAAGCACATTCTCATTCAAAGTTGCAAGTTACTATGTAGGAACAAGTTTGTATAGGTATTTCAAAGATGTCCAGAACTGAGCTAAACTTGGTATGTCTCCAACTCCTAGAAATAACTTCATGCCCCATCTCCCTTACTTCCAGCTAGTAAGGATCACATAATTCCTAAGAAACTTTTGACACAGATTCCCAATTCGGGGATTCAGAACATATAGCACGTTGCTGTAAGCAAGCACATTCTCATTCAAAGTTGCAAGTTACTATGCAGGAATAAGTTTGTATAGGTATTTCAAAGATTCCCAGAACTGAGCTAAACTAGGTATTTCTCTAACTCCTAGAAATAACTTCATGCCCCAACTCCCTTACTTCCAGTTAGTAAGGATCACATAATTCCTAAGAAAGATTTGACACAGAATCCCAATTCGGGCGTTCAGAACATACAGCACGTTGCTGTAAGCAAGCACATTCTCATTCAAAGTTGCAAGTTACTATGTAGGAACAAGTTTGTATAGGTATTTCAAAGATGCCCAGAACTGTGCTAAACTTGGTATGTGTCCAACTCCTAGAAATAACTTCATGCCCCAACTCCCTTACTTCCAGCTAGTAAGGATCACATAATTCCTAACAAAGTTTTGACACAGATTCCCAATTCGGGCATTCAGACCATATAGCACGTTGCTGTAAGCAAGAACATTCTCATTCAAAGTTGCAAGTTACTATGTAGGAACAAGTTAGTATAGGTATTTCAAAGATGCCCAGAACTGAGCTAAAGTGGGTATGTCTCCAACTCCTAGAAATAACTTCATGCCCCATCTCCCTTACTTCCAGCTAGTAAGGATCACATAATTCCTAACAAAGTTTTGACACAGATTCCCAATTCGGGCATTCAGAACATATAGCACGTTGCTGTAAGCAAGCACATTCTCATTCAAAGTTGCAAGTTACTATGTAGGAACAAGTTTGTATAGGTATTTCAAAGATGCCCAGAACTGAGCTAAACTTGGTATGTCTCCAACTCCTAGAAATAACTTCATGCCCCATCTCCATTACTTCCAGCTGGTAAGGATCACATAATTCCTAACAAAGTTTTGACACAGTTTCCCAAATTGGGCATTAAGAACATATAGCACGTTGCTGTAAGCAAGCACATTCTCATTCTAAAGTTACAAGTTACTATGTAGGAACAAGTTTGTATAGGTATTTCAAAGATGCCCAGAACTGTGCCAAACTTGGTATGTGTCCAACTCCTAGAAATAACTTCATGCCCCAACTCCCTTTCTTCCAGCTAGTAAGGATCACATAATTCCTAACAAAGTTTTGACACAGATTCCCAATTCGGGCATTCAGACCATATAGCACGTTGCTGTAAGCAAGAACATTCTCATTCAAAGTTGCAATTTACTATGTAGGAACAAGTTAGTATAGGTATTTCAAAGATGCCCAGAACTGAGCTAAAGTGGGTATGTCTCCAACTCCTAGAAATAACTTCATGCCCCATCTCCCTTACTTCCATCTAGTAAGGATCACATTTCGTAACAAAGTTTTGACACAGATTCCCAATTCGGGCATTCAGAACATATAGCACGTTGCTGTAAGCAAGCACATTCTCATTCAAAGTTGCAAGTTACTATGTAGGATCAAGTTTGTATAGGTATTTCAAAGATTCCCAGAACTGAGCTAAACTTGGTATTTCTCTAACTCCTAGAAATAACTTCATGCCCCAACTCCCTTACTTCCAGCTACTAAGGATCACATAATTCCTAAGAAAGTTTTGACACAGATTCCCAATTCGGCATTCAGAACATATAGCACGTTGCTGTAAGCAAGCACATTCTCATTCAAAGTTGCAAGTTACTATGTAGGAATTAGTTTGTATAGGTATTTCAAAGATGCCCAGAACTGAGCTAAACTTGGTATGTCTCCAACTCCTAGAAATAACTTCATGCCCCATCTCCCTTACTTCCAGCTAGTAAGGATCACATAATTCCTAACAAAGTTTTGACACAGATTCCCAATTCGGGCATTCAGAACATATAGCACGTTGCTGTAAGCAAGCACATTCTCATTCAAAGTTCAAGTTACTATGTAGGAACAAGTTTGTATAGGTATTTCAAAGATGCCCAGAACTGAGCTAAACTTGGTATGTCTCCAACTCCTAGAAATAACTTCCTGCCCCATCTCCCTTACTTCCAGCTAGTATGGATCACATAATTCCTAACAAAGTTTTGACACAGATTTCCAATTCGGGCATTCAGAACATATAGCACGTTGCTGTAAGCAAGCACATTCTCATTCAAAGTTGCAAGTTACTATGTAGGAACAAGTTTGTATAGGTATTTCAAAGATGCCCAGAACTGAGCTAAACTTGGTATGTCTCCAACTCCTGGAAATAACTTCATGCCCCATCTCCCTTACTTCCAGCTAGTAAGGATCACATAAATCCTAACAAAGTTTTGACACAGATTCCCAATTCGGGCATTCAGAACATATAGCACGTTGCTCTAAGCAAGCACATTCTCATTCAAAGTTGCAAGTTACTATGTAGGAACAAGTTTGTATAGGTATTTCAAAGATGCCCAGAAATGAGCTAAACTTGGTATGTCTCCAACTCCTAGAAATAACTTCATGCCCCATCTCCATTACTTCCAGCTAGTAAGGATCACATAATTCCTAACAAAGTTTTGACACAGTTTCCCAATTCGGGCATTCAGAACATATAGCACGTTGCTGTAAGCAAGCACATTCTCATTCAAAGTTGCAAGTTACTATGTAGGAACAAGTTTGTATAGGTATTTCAAAGATGCCCAGAACTGAGCTAAACGTTGTATGTCTCCAACTCCTAGAAATAACTTAATGCCCCATCTCCCTTACTTCCAGCTAGTAAGGATCACATAATTCCTAACAAAGTTTTGACACAGATTCCCAATTCGGGCATTCAGAACATATAGCACGTTGCTGTAAGCAAGCACATTCTCATTCAAAGTTGCAAGTTACTATGTAGGAACAAGTTTGTATAGGTATTTCAAAGATGCCCAGAACTGAGCTAAACTTGGTATGTCTCCAACTCCTAGAAATAACTTCATGCCCCATCTCCCTTACTTCCAGCTAGTAAGGATCACATAATTCCTAACAAAGTTTTGACACAGATTCCCAATTCGGGCATTCAGAACATATAGCACGTTGCTGTAAGCAAGCACATTCTCATTCAAAGTTGCAAGTTACTATGTAGGAACAAGTTTGTATAGGTATTTCAAAGATGCCCAGAAATGAGCTTAACTTGGTATGTCTCCAACTCCAAGAAATAACTTCATGCCCCATCTCCATTACTTCCAGCTAGTAAGGATCACATAATTCCTAACAAAGTTTTGACAGATTCCCAAATCGTGCATTCAGAACATATAGCACGCTGCTGTAAGCAAGCACATTCTCATTCAAAGTTGCAAGTTACTATGTAGGAACAAGTTTGTATAGGTATTTCAAAGATGTCCAGAACTGAGCTAAACTTGGTATGTCTCCAACTCCTAGAAATAACTTCATGCCCCATCTCCCTTACTTCCAGCTAGTAAGGATCACATAATTCCTAAGAAACTTTTGACACAGATTCCCAATTCGGGGATTCAGAACATATAGCACGTTGCTGTAAGCAAGCACATTCTCATTCAAAGTTGCAAGTTACTATGCAGGAATAAGTTTGTATAGGTATTTCAAAGATTCCCAGAACTGAGCTAAACTAGGTATTTCTCTAACTCCTAGAAATAACTTCATGCCCCAACTCCCTTACTTCCAGTTAGTAAGGATCACATAATTCCTAAGAAAGATTTGACACAGAATCCCAATTCGGGCGTTCAGAACATACAGCACGTTGCTGTAAGCAAGCACATTCTCATTCAAAGTTGCAAGTTACTATGTAGGAACAAGTTTGTATAGGTATTTCAAAGATGCCCAGAACTGTGCTAAACTTGGTATGTGTCCAACTCCTAGAAATAACTTCATGCCCCAACTCCCTTACTTCCAGCTAGTAAGGATCACATAATTCCTAACAAAGTTTTGACACAGATTCCCAATTCGGGCATTCAGACCATATAGCACGTTGCTGTAAGCAAGAACATTCTCATTCAAAGTTGCAAGTTACTATGTAGGAACAAGTTAGTATAGGTATTTCAAAGATGCCCAGAACTGAGCTAAAGTGGGTATGTCTCCAACTCCTAGAAATAACTTCATGCCCCATCTCCCTTACTTCCAGCTAGTAAGGATCACATAATTCCTAACAAAGTTTTGACACAGATTCCCAATTCGGGCATTCAGAACATATAGCACGTTGCTGTAAGCAAGCACATTCTCATTCAAAGTTGCAAGTTACTATGTAGGAACAAGTTTGTATAGGTATTTCAAAGATGCCCAGAACTGAGCTAAACTTGGTATGTCTCCAACTCCTAGAAATAACTTCATGCCCCATCTCCATTACTTCCAGCTGGTAAGGATCACATAATTCCTAACAAAGTTTTGACACAGTTTCCCAAATTGGGCATTAAGAACATATAGCACGTTGCTGTAAGCAAGCACATTCTCATTCTAAAGTTACAAGTTACTATGTAGGAACAAGTTTGTATAGGTATTTCAAAGATGCCCAGAACTGTGCCAAACTTGGTATGTGTCCAACTCCTAGAAATAACTTCATGCCCCAACTCCCTTTCTTCCAGCTAGTAAGGATCACATAATTCCTAACAAAGTTTTGACACAGATTCCCAATTCGGGCATTCAGACCATATAGCACGTTGCTGTAAGCAAGAACATTCTCATTCAAAGTTGCAATTTACTATGTAGGAACAAGTTAGTATAGGTATTTCAAAGATGCCCAGAACTGAGCTAAAGTGGGTATGTCTCCAACTCCTAGAAATAACTTCATGCCCCATCTCCCTTACTTCCATCTAGTAAGGATCACATTTCGTAACAAAGTTTTGACACAGATTCCCAATTCGGGCATTCAGAACATATAGCACGTTGCTGTAAGCAAGCACATTCTCATTCAAAGTTGCAAGTTACTATGTAGGATCAAGTTTGTATAGGTATTTCAAAGATTCCCAGAACTGAGCTAAACTTGGTATTTCTCTAACTCCTAGAAATAACTTCATGCCCCAACTCCCTTACTTCCAGCTACTAAGGATCACATAATTCCTAAGAAAGTTTTGACACAGATTCCCAATTCGGCATTCAGAACATATAGCACGTTGCTGTAAGCAAGCACATTCTCATTCAAAGTTGCAAGTTACTATGTAGGAATTAGTTTGTATAGGTATTTCAAAGATGCCCAGAACTGAGCTAAACTTGGTATGTCTCCAACTCCTAGAAATAACTTCATGCCCCATCTCCCTTACTTCCAGCTAGTAAGGATCACATAATTCCTAACAAAGTTTTGACACAGATTCCCAATTCGGGCATTCAGAACATATAGCACGTTGCTGTAAGCAAGCACATTCTCATTCAAAGTTCAAGTTACTATGTAGGAACAATTTTGTATAGGTATTTCAAAGATGCCCAGAACTGAGCTAAACTTGGTATGTCTCCAACTCCTAGAAATAACTTCCTGCCCCATCTCCCTTACTTCCAGCTAGTATGGATCACATAATTCCTAACAAAGTTTTGACACAGATTTCCAATTCGGGCATTCAGAACATATAGCACGTTGCTGTAAGCAAGCACATTCTCATTCAAAGTTGCAAGTTACTATGTAGGAACAAGTTTGTATAGGTATTTCAAAGATGCCCAGAACTGAGCTAAACTTGGTATGTCTCCAACTCCTGGAAATAACTTCATGCCCCATCTCCCTTACTTCCAGCTAGTAAGGATCACATAAATCCTAACAAAGTTTTGACACAGATTCCCAATTCGGGCATTCAGAACATATAGCACGTTGCTCTAAGCAAGCACATTCTCATTCAAAGTTGCAAGTTACTATGTAGGAACAAGTTTGTATAGGTATTTCAAAGATGCCCAGAAATGAGCTAAACTTGGTATGTCTCCAACTCCTAGAAATAACTTCATGCCCCATCTCCATTACTTCCAGCTAGTAAGGATCACATAATTCCTAACAAAGTTTTGACACAGTTTCCCAATTCGGGCATTCAGAACATATAGCACGTTGCTGTAAGCAAGCACATTCTCATTCAAAGTTGCAAGTTACTATGTAGGAACAAGTTTGTATAGGTATTTCAAAGATGCCCAGAACTGAGCTAAACGTTGTATGTCTCCAACTCCTAGAAATAACTTAATGCCCCATCTCCCTTACTTCCAGCTAGTAAGGATCACATAATTCCTAACAAAGTTTTGACACAGATTCCCAATTCGGGCATTCAGAACATATAGCACGTTGCTGTAAGCAAGCACATTCTCATTCAAAGTTGCAAGTTACTATGTAGGAACAAGTTTGTATAGGTATTTCAAAGATGCCCAGAACTGAGCTAAACTTGGTATGTCTCCAACTCCTAGAAATAACTTCATGCCCCATCTCCATTACTTCCAGCTGGTAAGGATCACATAATTCCTAACAAAGTTTTGACACAGTTTCCCAATTTGGGCATTAAGAACATATAGCACGTTGCTGTAAGCAAGCACATTCTCATTCAAAGTTGCAAGTTACTATGTAGGAACAAGTTTGTATAGGTATTTCAAAGATGTCCAGAACTGAGCTAAAGTGGGTATGTCTCCAACTCCTAGAAATAACTTCATGCCCCATCTCCCTTACTTCCAGCTAGTAAGGATCACATAATTCCTAACAAAGTTTTGACACAGATTCCCAATTCGGGCATTCAGAACATATAGCACGTTGCTGTAAGCAAGCACATTCTCATTCAAAGTTGCAAGTTACTATGTAGGAACAAGTTTGTATAGGTATTTCAAAGATTCCCAGAACTGAGCTAAACTTGGTATTTCTCTAACTCCTAGAAATAACTTCATGCCCCAACTCCCTTACTTCCAGTTACTAAGGATCACATAATTCCTAAGAAAGTTTTGACACAGATTCCCAATTCGGCATTCAGAACATATAGCACGTTGCTGTAAGCAAGCACATTCTCATTCAAAGTTGCAAGTTACTATGTAGGAACAAGTTTGTATAGGTATTTCAAAGATTCCCAGAAATGAGCTAAATTTGGTATGTCTCCAACTCCTAGAAATAACTTCATGCCCCATCTCCCTTACTTCCAGCTAGTAAGGATCACATAATTCCTAACAAAGTTTTGACACAGATTCCCAATTCGGGCATTCAGAACATATAGCACGTTGCTGTAAGCAAGCACATTCTCATTCAAAGTTGCAAGTTACTATGTAGGAACAAGTTTGTATAGGTATTTCAAAGATGCCCAGAACTGAGCTAAACTTGGTATGTCTCCAACTCCTAGAAATAACTTCATGCCCCATCTCCATTACTTCCAGCTAGTAAGGATCACATAATTCCTAACAAAGTTTTGACACAGTTTCCCAATTCGGGCATTCAGAACATATAGCACGTTGCTGTAAGCAAGCACATTCTCATTCAAAGTTGCAAGTTACTATGTAGGAACTAGTTTGTATAGGTATTTCAAAGATGTCCAGAACTGAGCTAAACTTGGTATGTCTCCAACTCCTAGAAATAACTTCATGCCCCATCTCACTTACTTCCAGCTAGTAAGGATCACATAATTCCTAACAAAGTTTTGACACAGATTCCCAATTCGGGCATTCAGAACATATAGCACGTTGCTGTAAGCAAGCACATTCTCATTCAAAGTTGCAAGTTACTATGTAGGAACAAGTTTGTATAGGTATTTCAAAGATTCCCAGAACTGAGCTAAACTTGGTATTTCTCAACTCCTAGAAATAACTTCATGCCCCAACTCGCTTACTTCCAGTTAGTAAGGATCACATAATTCCTAAGAAAGTTTTGACACAGATTCCCAATTCGGGCGTTCAGAACATATAGCACGTTGCTGTAAGCAAGCACATTCTCATTCAAAGTTGCAAGTTACTATGTAGGAATTAGTTTGTATAGGTATTTCAAAGATGCCCAGATGTGAGCTAAACTTGGTATGTCTCCAACTCCTAGAAATAACTTAATGCCCCATCTCCCTTACATCCAACTAGTAAGGATCACATAATTCCTAACAAAGTTTTGACACAGATTCCCAATTCGGGCATTCAGAACATATAGCACGTTGCTGTAAGCAAGCACATTCTCATTCAAAGTTCAAGTTACTATGTAGGAACAAGTTTGTATAGGTATTTCAAAGATGCCCAGAACTGAGCTAAACTTGGTATGTCTCCAACTCCTAGAAATAACTTCCTGCCCCATCTCCCTTACTTCCAGCTAGTATGGATCACATAATTCCTAACAAAGTTTTGACACAGATGCCCAATTCGGGCATTCAGACCATATAGCACGTTGCTGTAAGCAAGCACATTCTCATTCAAAGTTGCAAGTTACTATGTAGGAACAGGTTTGTATAGGTATTTCAAAGATGTCCAGAACTGAGCTAAACTTGGTATGTCTCCAAATCCTAGAAATAACTTCATGCCCCATCTCCCTTACTTCCAGCTAGTAAGGATCACATAATTCCTAACAAAGTTTTGACACAGATTCCCAATTCGGGCATTCAGAACATATAGCACGTTGCTGTAAGCAAGCACATTCTCATTCAAAGTTGCAAGTTACTATGTAGGAACAAGTTTGTATAGGTATTTCAAAGATGCCCAGAACTGAGCTAAACTTGGTATTTCTCTAACTCCTAGAAATAACTTCATGCCCCAACTCCCTTACTTCCAGCTACTAAGGATCACATAATTCCTAAGAAAGTTTTGACACAGATTCCCAATTCGGCATTCAGAACATATAGCACGTTGCTGTAAGCAAGCACATTCTCATTCAAAGTTGCAAGTTACTATGTAGGAATTAGTTTGTATAGGTATTTCAAAGATGCCGAGAACTGAGCTATACTTGGTATGTCTCCAACTCCTAGAAATAACTTCATGCCCCATCTCCCTTACTTCCAGCTAGTAAGGATCACATAATTCCTAACAAAGTTTTGACACAGATTCCCAATTCGGGCATTCAGAACATATAGCACGTTGCTGTAAGCAAGCACATTCTCATTCAAAGTTGCAAGTTACTATGTAGGAACAAGTTTGTATAGGTATTTCAAAGATGCCCAGAACTGAGCTAAACATGGTATGTCTCCAACTCCTAGAAATAACTTCATGCCCCATCTCCCTTACTTCCAGCTAGTAAGGATCACATAATTCCTAACAAAGTTTTGACACAGATTCCCAATTCGGGCATTCAGAACATATAGCACGTTGTGTAAGCAAGCACATTCTCATTCAAAGTTGCAAGTTACTATGTAGGAACAAGTTTGTATAGGTATTTCAAAGATGCCCAGAACTGAGCTAAACTTGGTATGTCTCCAACTCCTAGAAATAACTTCATGCCCCATCTCCATTACTTCCAGCTAGTAAGGATCACATAATTCCTAACAAAGTTTTGACACAGTTTCCCAATTCGGGCATTCAGAACATATAGCACGTTGCTGTAAGCAAGCACATTCTCATTCAAAGTTGCAAGTTACTATGTAGGAACTAGTTTGTATAGGTATTTCAAAGATGTCCAGAACTGAGCTAAACTTGGTATGTCTCCAACTCCTAGAAATAACTTCATGCCCCATCTCCCTTACTTCCAGCTAGTAAGGATCACATAATTCCTAACAAAGTTTTGACACAGATTCCCAATTCGGCCATTCAGAACATATAGCACGTTGCTGTAAGCAAGCACATTCTCATTCAAAGTTGCAAGTTACTATGTAGGAACAAGTTTGTATAGGTATTTCAAAGATTCCCAGAACTGAGCTAAACTTGGTATTTCTCTAACTCCTAGAAATAACTTCATGCCCCAACTCCCTTACTTCCAGGTAGTAAGGATCACATAATTCCTAAGAAAGTTTTGACACAGATTCCCAATTCGGGCGTTCAGAACATATAGCACGTTGCTGTAAGCAAGCACATTCTCATTCAAAGTTGCAAGTTACTATGTAGGAACAAGTTAGTATAGGTATTTCAAAGATGCCCAGAACTGAGCTAAAGTGGGTATGTCTCCAACTCCTAGAAATAACTTCATGCCCCATCTCCCTTACTTCCATCTAGTAAGGATCACATAATTCCTAACAAAGTTTAGACACAGATTCCCAATTCGGGCATTCAGAACATATAGCACGTTGCTGTAAGCAAGCACATTCTCATTCAAAGTTGCAAGTTACTATGTAGGAACTAGTTTGTATAGGTATTTCAAAGATGTCCAGAAGTGAGCTAAACTTGGTATGTCTCCAACTCCTAGAAATAACTTCATGCCCCATCTCCCTTACTTCCAGCTAGTAAGGATCACATAATTCCTAAAAAAGTTTTGACACAGATTCCCAATTCGGGCATTCAGAACATATAGCACGTTGCTGTAAGCAAGCACATTCTCATTCAAAGTTGCAAGTTACTATGTAGGAACAAGTTTGTATAGGTATTTCAAAGATTCCCAGAACTGAGCTAAACTTGGTATTTCTCTAACTCCTAGAAATATCTTCATGCCCCAACTCGCTTACTTCCAGTTAGTAAGGATCACATAATTCCTAAGAAAGTTTTGACACAGATTCCGAATTCGGGCGTTCAGAACATATAGCACGTTGCTGTAAGCAAGCACATTCTCATTCAAAGTTGCATGTTACTATGTAGGAATTAGTTTGTATAGGTATTTCAAAGATGCCCAAAACTGAGCTAAACTTGGTATGTCTCCAACTCCTAGAAATAACTTCATGCCCCATCTCCCTTACTTCCAACTAGTAAGGATCACATAATTCCTAACAAAGTTTTGACACAGATTCCCAATTCGGGCATTCAGAACATATAGCACGTTGCTGTAAGCAAGCACATTCTCATTCAAAGTTCAAGTTACTATGTAGGAACAAGTTTGTATAGGTATTTCAAAGATGCCCAGAACTGAGCTAAACTTGGTATGTCTCCAACTCCTAGAAATAACTTCCTGCCCCATCTCCCTTACTTCCAGCTAGTATGGATCACATAATTCCTAACAAAGTTTTGACACAGATGCCCAATTCGGGCATTCAGACCATATAGCACGTTGCTGTAAGCAAGCACATTCTCATTCAAAGTTGCAAGTTACTATGTAGGAACAAGTTTGTATAGGTATTTCAAAGATGTCCAGAACTGAGCTAAACTTGGTATGTCTCCAAATCCTAGAAATAACTTCATGCCCCATCTCCCTTACTTCCAGCTAGTAAGGATCACATAATTCCTAACAAAGTTTTGACACAGATTCCCAATTCGGGCATTCAGAACATATAGCACGTTGCTGTAAGCAAGCACATTCTCATTCAAAGTTGCAAGTTACTATGTAGGAACAAGTTTGTATAGGTATTTCAAAGATTCCCAGAACTGAGCTAAACTTGGTATTTCTCTAACTCCTAGAAATATCTTCATGCCCCAACTCCCTTACTTCCAGCTACTAAGGATCACATAATTCCTAAGAAAGTTTTGACACAGATTCCCAATTCGGCATTCAGAACATATAGCACGTTGCTGTAAGCAAGCACATTCTCATTCAAAGTTGCAAGTTACTATGTAGGAATTAGTTTGTATAGGTATTTCAAAGATGCCCAGAACTGAGCTATACTTGGTATGTCTCCAACTCCTAGAAATAACATCATGCCCCATCTCCCTTACTTCCAGCTAGTAAGGATCACATAATTCCTAACAAAGTTTTGACACAGATTCCCAATTCGGGCATTCAGAACATATAGCACGTTGTGTAAGCAAGCACATTCTCATTCAAAGTTGCAAGTTACTATGTAGGAACAAGTTTGTATAGGTATTTCAAAGATGCCCAGAACTGAGCTAAACTTGGTATGTCTCCAACTCCTAGAAATAACTTCATGCCCCATCTCCATTACTTCCAGCTAGTAAGGATCACATAATTCCTAACAAAGTTTTGACACAGTTTCCCAATTCGGGCATTCAGAACATATAGCACGTTGCTGTAAGCAAGCACATTCTCATTCAAAGTTGCAAGTTACTATGTAGGAACTAGTTTGTATAGGTATTTCAAAGATGTCCAGAACTGAGCTAAACTTGGTATGTCTCCAACTCCTAGAAATAACTTCATGCCCCATCTCCCTTACTTCCAGCTAGTAAGGATCACATAATTCCTAACAAAGTTTTGACACAGATTCCCAATTCGGGCATTCAGATCATATAGCACGTTGCTGTAAGCAAGCACATTCTCATTCAAAGTTGCAAGTTACTATGTAGGAACAAGTTTGTATAGGTATTTCAAAGATTCCCAGAACTGAGCTAAACTTGGTATTTCTCTAACTCCTAGAAATAAATTCATGCCCCAACTCCCTTACTTCCAGGTAGTAAGGATCACATAATTCCTAAGAAAGTTTTGACACAGATTCCCAATTCGGGCGTTCAGAACATATAGCACGTTGCTGTAAGCAAGCACATTCTCATTCAAAGTTGCAAGTTACTATGTAGGAACAAGTTTGTATAGGTATTTCAAAGATGCCCAGAACTGAGCTAAACTTGGTATGTCTCCAACTCCTAGAAATAACTTCATGCCCCATCTCCATTACTTCCAGCTGGTAAGGATCACATAATTCCTAACAAAGTTTTGACACAGTTTCCCAATTTGGGCATTAAGAACATATAGCACGTTGCTGTAAGCAAGCACATTCTCATTCAAAGTTGCAAGTTACTATGTAGGAATTAGTTTGTATAGGTATTTCAAAGATGCCCAGAACTGAGCTAAACTTGGTATGTCTCCAACTCCTAGAAATAACTTCATGCCCCATCTCCCTTACTTCCAGCTAGTAAGGATCACATAATTCCTAACAAAGTTTTGACACAGATTCCCAATTCGGGCATTCAGAACATATAGCACGTTGCTGTAAGCAAGCACATTCTCATTCAAAGTTGCAAGTTACTATGTAGGAACTAGTTTGTATAGGTATTTCAAAGATGTCCAGAACTGAGCTAAACTTGGTATGTCTCCAACTCCTAGAAATAACTTCATGCCCCATCTCACTTACTTCCAGCTAGTAAGGATCACATAATTCCTAACAAAGTTTTGACACAGATTCCCAATTCGGGCATTCAGAACATATACCACGTTGCTGTAAGCAAGCACATTCTCATTCAAAGTTGCAAGTTACTATGTAGGAACAAGTTTGTATAGGTATTTCAAAGATTCCCAGAACTGAGCTAAACTTGGTATTTCTCTAACTCCTAGAAATAACTTCATGCCCCAACTCGCTTACTTCCAGTTAGTAAGGATCACATAATTCCTAAGAAAGTTTTGACACAGATTCCCAATTCGGGCGTTCAGAACATATAGCACGTTGCTGTAAGCAAGCACATTCTCATTCAAAGTTGCATGTTACTATGTAGGAATTAGTTTGTATAGGTATTTCAAAGATGCCCAAAACTGAGCTAAACTTGGTATGTCTCCAACTCCTAGAAATAACTTCATGCCCCATCTCCCTTACTTCCAACTAGTAAGGATCACATAATTCCTAACAAAGTTTTGACACAGATTCCCAATTCTGGCATTCAGAACATATAGCACGTTGCTGTAAGCAAGCACATTCTCATTCAAAGTTCAAGTTACTATGTAGGAACAAGTTTGTATAAGTATTTCAAAGATGCCCAGAACTGAGCTAAACTTGGTATGTCTCCAACTCCTAGAAATAACTTCATGCCCCATCTCCATTACTTCCAGCTAGTAAGGATCACATAATTCCTAACAAAGTTTTGACACAGTTTCCCAATTCGGGCATTCAGAACATATAGCACGTTGCTGTAAGCAAGCACATTCTCATTCAAAGTTGCAAGTTACTATGTAGGAACTAGTTTGTATAGGTATTTCAAAGATGTCCAGAACTGAGCTAAACTTGGTATGTCTCCAACTCCTAGAAATAACTTCATGCCCCATCTCACTTACTTCCAGCTAGTAAGGATCACATAATTCCTAACAAAGTTTTGACACAGATTCCCAATTCGGGCATTCAGAACATATACCACGTTGCTGTAAGCAAGCACATTCTCATTCAAAGTTGCAAGTTACTATGTAGGAACAAGTTTGTATAGGTATTTCAAAGATTCCCAGAACTGAACTAAACTTGGTATTTCTCTAACTCCTAGAAATAACTTCATGCCCCAACTCGCTTACTTCCAGTTAGTAAGGATCACATAATTCCTAAGAAAGTTTTGACACAGATTCCCAATTCGGGCGTTCAGAACATATAGCACGTTGCTGTAAGCAAGCACATTCTCATTCAAAGTTGCATGTTACTATGTAGGAATTAGTTTGTATAGGTATTTCAAAGATGCCCAAAACTGAGCTAAACTTGGTATGTCTCCAACTCCTAGAAATAACTTCATGCCCCATCTCCCTTACTTCCAACTAGTAAGGATCACATAATTCCTAACAAAGTTTTGACACAGATTCCCAATTCTGGCATTCAGAACATATAGCACGTTGCTGTAAGCAAGCACATTCTCATTCAAAGTTCAAGTTACTATGTAGGAACAAGTTTGTATAGGTATTTCAAAGATGCCCAGAACTGAGCTAAACTTGGTATGTCTCCAACTCCTAGAAATAACTTCATGCCCCATCTCCATTACTTCCAGCTAGTAAGGATCACATAATTCCTAACAAAGTTTTGACACAGTTTCCCAATTCGGGCATTCAGAACATATAGCACGTTGCTGTAAGCAAGCACATTCTCATTCAAAGTTGCAAGTTACTATGTAGGAACTAGTTTGTATAGGTATTTCAAAGATGTCCAGAACTGAGCTAAACTTGGTATGTCTCCAACTCCTAGAAATAACTTCATGCCCCATCTCCCTTACTTCCAGCTAGTAAGGATCACATAATTCCTAACAAAGTTTTGACACAGATTCCCAATTCGGGCATTCAGATCATATAGCACGTTGCTGTAAGCAAGCACATTCTCATTCAAAGTTGCAAGTTACTATGTAGGAACAAGTTTGTATAGGTATTTCAAAGATTCCCAGAACTGAGCTAAACTTGGTATTTCTCTAACTCCTAGAAATAACTTCATGCCCCAACTCCCTTACTTCCAGCTAGTAAGGATCACATAATTCCTAAGAAACTTTTGACACAGATTCCCAATTCGGGCGTTCAGAACATATAGCACGTTGCTGTAAGCAAGCACATTCTCATTCAAAGTTGCAAGTTACTATGTAGGAACAAGTTTGTATAGGTATTTCAAAGATGCCCAGAACTGTGCTAAACTTGGTATGTGTCCAACTCCTAGAAATAACTTCATGCCCCAACTCCCTTACTTCCAGCTAGTAAGGATCACATAATTCCTAACAAAGTTTTGACACAGATTCCCAATTCGGGCATTCAGACAATATAGCACGTTGCTGTAAGCAAGAACATTCTCATTCAAAGTTGCAAGTTACTATGTAGGAACAAGTTAGTATAGGTATTTCAAAGATGCCCAGAACTGAGCTAAAGTGGGTATGTCTCTAACTCCTAGAAATAACTTCATGCCCCATCTCCCTTACTTCCATCTAGTAAGGATCACATAATTCCTAACAAAGTTTAGACACAGATTCCCAATTCGGGCATTCAGAACATATAGCACGTTGCTGTAAGCAAGCACATTCTCATTCAAAGTTGCAAGTTACTATGTAGGAACAAGTTTGTATAGGTATTTCAAAGATGCCCAGAACTGAGCTAAACTTGGTATGTCTCCAACTCCTAGAAATAACTTCATGCCCCATCTCCATTACTTCCAGCTGGTAAGGATCACATAATTCCTAACAAAGTTTTGACACAGTTTCCCAATTTGGGCATTAAGAACATATAGCACGTTGCTGTAAGCAAGCACATTCTCATTCAAAGTTGCAAGTTACTATGTAGGAATTAGTTTGTATAGGTATTTCAAAGATGCCCAGAACTGAGCTAAACTTGGTATGTCTCCAACTCCTAGAAATAACTTCATGCCCCATCTCCCTTACTTCCAGCTAGTAAGGATCACATAATTCCTAACAAAGTTTTGACACAGATTCCCAATTCGGGCATTCAGAACATATAGCACGTTGCTGTAAGCAAGCACATTCTCATTCAAAGTTGCAAGTTACTATGTAGGAACTAGTTTGTATAGGTATTTCAAAGATGTCCAGAACTGAGCTAAACTTGGTATGTCTCCAACTCCTAGAAATAACTTCATGCCCCATCTCACTTACTTCCAGCTAGTAAGGATCACATAATTCCTAACAAAGTTTTGACACAGATTCCCAATTCGGGCATTCAGAACATATACCACGTTGCTGTAAGCAAGCACATTCTCATTCAAAGTTGCAAGTTACTATGTAGGAACAAGTTTGTATAGGTATTTCAAAGATTCCCAGAACTGAGCTAAACTTGGTATTTCTCTAACTCCTAGAAATAACTTCATGCCCCAACTCGCTTACTTCCAGGTAGTAAGGATCACATAATTCCTAAGAAAGTTTTGACACAGATTCCCAATTCGGGCGTTCAGAACATATAGCACGTTGCTGTAAGCAAGCACATTCTCATTCAAAGTTGCATGTTACTATGTAGGAATTAGTTTGTATAGGTATTTCAAAGATGCCCAAAACTGAGCTAAACTTGGTATGTCTCCAACTCCTAGAAATAACTTCATGCCCCATCTCCCTTACTTCCAACTAGTAAGGATCACATAATTCCTAACAAAGTTTTGAGACAGATTCCCAATTCTGGCATTCAGAACATATAGCACGTTGCTGTAAGCAAGCACATTCTCATTCAAAGTTCAAGTTACTATGTAGGAACAAGTTTGTATAAGTATTTCAAAGATGCCCAGAACTGAGCTAAACTTGGTATGTCTCCAACTCCTAGAAATAACTTCATGCCCCATCTCCATTACTTCCAGCTAGTAAGGATCACATAATTCCTAACAAAGTTTTGACACAGTTTCCCAATTCGGGCATTCAGAACATATAGCACGTTGCTGTAAGCAAGCACATTCTCATTCAAAGTTGCAAGTTACTATGTAGGAACTAGTTTGTATAGGTATTTCAAAGATGTCCAGAACTGAGCTAAACTTGGTATGTCTCCAACTCCTAGAAATAACTTCATGCCCCATCTCACTTACTTCCAGCTAGTAAGGATCACATAATTCCTAACAAAGTTTTGACACAGATTCCCAATTCGGGCATTCAGAACATATACCACGTTGCTGTAAGCAAGCACATTCTCATTCAAAGTTGCAAGTTACTATGTAGGAACAAGTTTGTATAGGTATTTCAAAGATTCCCAGAACTGAGCTAAACTTGGTATTTCTCTAACTCCTAGAAATAACTTCATGCCCCAACTCGCTTACTTCCAGTTAGTAAGGATCACATAATTCCTAAGAAAGTTTTGACACAGATTCCCAATTCGGGCGTTCAGAACATATAGCACGTTGCTGTAAGCAAGCACATTCTCATTCAAAGTTGCATGTTACTATGTAGGAATTAGTTTGTATAGGTATTTCAAAGATGCCCAAAACTGAGCTAAACTTGGTATGTCTCCAACTCCTAGAAATAACTTCATGCCCCATCTCCCTTACTTCCAACTAGTAAGGATCACATAATTCCTAACAAAGTTTTGACACAGATTCCCAATTCTGGCATTCAGAACATATAGCACGTTGCTGTAAGCAAGCACATTCTCATTCAAAGTTCAAGTTACTATGTAGGAACAAGTTTGTATAAGTATTTCAAAGATGCCCAGAACTGAGCTAAACTTGGTATGTCTCCAACTCCTAGAAATAACTTCATGCCCCATCTCCATTACTTCCAGCTAGTAAGGATCACATAATTCCTAACAAAGTTTTGACACAGTTTCCCAATTCGGGCATTCAGAACATATAGCACGTTGCTGTAAGCAAGCACATTCTCATTCAAAGTTGCAAGTTACTATGTAGGAACAAGTTTGTATAGGTATTTCAAAGATGTCCAGAACTGAGCTAAACTTGGTATGTCTCCAACTCCTAGAAATAACTTCATGCCCCATCTCCCTTACTTCCAGCTAGTAAGGATCACATAATTCCTAACAAAGTTTTGACACAGATTCCCAATTCGGGCATTCAGAACATATAGCACGTTGCTGTAAGCAAGCACATTCTCATTCAAAGTTGCAAGTTACTGTGTAGGAACAAGTTTGTATAGGTATTTCAAAGATTCCCAGAACTGAGCTAAACTTGGTATTTCTCAAACTCCTAGAAATAACTTCATGCCCCAACTCCCTTACTTCCAGTTAGTAAGGATCACATAATTCCTAAGAAAGTTTTGACACAGATTCCCAATTCGGGCGTTCAGAACATATAGCACGTTGCTGTAAGCAAGCACATTCTCATTCAAAGTTGCAAGTTACTATGTAGGAATTAGTTTGTATAGGTATTTCAAAGATGCCCAGAACTGAGCTAAACTTGGTATGTCTCCAACTCCTAGAAATAACTTCATGCCCCATCTCCCTTACTTCCAGCTAGTAAGGATCACATAATTCCTAACAAAGTTTTGACACAGATTCCCAATTCGGGCATTCAGAACATATAGCACGTTGCTGTAAGCAAGCACATTCTCATTCAAAGTTGCAAGTTACTATGTAGGAACAAGTTTGTATAGGTATTTCAAAGATGCCCAGAACTGAGCTAAACTTGGTATGTCTCCAACTCCTAGAAATAACTTCATGCCCCATCTCCCTTACTTCCAGCTAGTAAGGATCACATAATTCCTAACAAAGTTTTGACACAGATTCCCAATTCGGGCATTCAGAACATATAGCACGTTGCTGTAAGCAAGCACATTCTCATTCAAAGTTGCAAGTTACTATGTAGGAACTAGTTTGTATAGGTATTTCAAAGATGTCCAGAACTGAGCTAAACTTGGTATGTCTCCAACTCCTAGAAATAACTTCATGCCCCATCTCACTTACTTCCAGCTAGTAAGGATCACATAATTCCTAACAAAGTTTTGACACAGATTCCGAATTCGGGCATTCAGAACATATAGCACGTTGCGCTAAGCAAGCACATTCTCATTCAAAGTTGCAAGTTACTATGTAGGAACAAGTTTGTATAGGTATTTCAAAGATTCCCAGAACTGAGCTAAACTTGGTATTTCTCTAACTCCTAGAAATAACTTCATGCCCCAACTCCCTTACTTCCAGTTAGTAAGGATCACATAATTCCTAAGAAAGTTTTGACACACATTCCCAAAGTTTTGACACAGATTCCCAATTCGGGCGTTCAGAACATATAGCACGTTGCTGTAAGCAAGCACATTCTCATTCAAAGTTGCAAGTTACTATGTAGGAATTAGTTTGTATAGGTATTTCAAAGATTCCCAGAACTGAGCTAAACTTGGTATGTCTCCAACTCCAAAAATAACTTCATGCCCCATCTCACTTACTTCCAACTAGTAAGGATCACATAATTCCTAACAAAGTTTTGACACAGATTCCCAATTCTGGCATTCAGAACATATAGCACGTTGCTGTAAGCAAGCACATTCTCATTCAAAGGTCAAGTTACTATGTAGGAACAAGTTTGTATAGGTATTTCAAAGATGCCCAGAACTGAGCTAAACTTGGTATGTCTCCAACTCCTAGAAATAACTTCCTGCCCCATCTCCCTTACTTCCAGCTAGTAAGGATCACATAATTCCTAACAAAGTTTTGACACAGATTCCCAATTCGGGCATTCATAACATATAGCACGTTGCTGTAAGCAAGCACATTCTCATTCAAAGTTGCAAGTTACTATGTAGGAACAAGTTTGTATAGGTATTTCAAAGATGCCCAGAACTGAGCTAAACTTGGTATGTCTCCAACTCCTAGAAATAACTTCATGCCCCATCTCCCTTACTTCCAGCTAGTAAGGATCACATAATTCCTAACAAAGTTTTGACACAGATTCCCAATTCGGGCATTCAGAACATATAGCACGTTGCTGTAAGCAAGCACATTCTCATTCAAAGTTGCAAGTTACTATGTAGGAACTAGTTTGTATAGGTATTTCAAAGATGTCCAGAACTGAGCTAAACTTGGTATGTCTCCAACTCCTAGAAATAACTTCATGCCCCATCTCACTTACTTCCAGCTAGTAAGGATCACATAATTCCTAACAAAGTTTTGACACAGATTCCGAATTCGGGCATTCAGAACATATAGCACGTTGCTGTAAGCAAGCACATTCTCATTCAAAGTTGCAAGTTACTATGTAGGAACAAGTTTGTATAGGTATTTCAAAGATTCCCAGAACTGAGCTAAACTTGGTATTTCTCTAACTCCTAGAAATAACTTCATGCCCCAACTCCCTTACTTCCAGTTAGTAAGGATCACATAATTCCTAAGAAAGTTTTGACACACATTCCCAAAGTTTTGACACAGATTCCCAATTCGGGCGTTCAGAACATATAGCACGTTGCTGTAAGCAAGCACATTCTCATTCAAAGTTGCAAGTTACTATGTAGGAATTAGTTTGTATAGGTATTTCAAAGATTCCCAGAACTGAGCTAAACTTGGTATGTCTCCAACTCCTAGAAATAACTTCATGCCCCATCTCCCTTACTTCCAACTAGTAAGGATCACATAATTCCTAACAAAGTTTTGACACAGATTCCCAATTCTGGCATTCAGAACATATAGCACGTTGCTGTAAGCAAGCACATTCTCATTCAAAGGTCAAGTTACTATGTAGGAACAAGTTTGTATAGGTATTTCAAAGATGCCCAGAACTGAGCTAAACTTGGTATGTCTCCAACTCCTAGAAATAACTTCCTGCCCCATCTCCCTTACTTCCAGCTAGTAAGGATCACATAATTCCTAACAAAGTTTTGACACAGATTCCCAATTCGGGCATTCAGAACATATAGCACGTTGCTGTAAGCAAGCACATTCTCATTCAAAGTTGCAAGTTACTATGTAGGAACAAGTTTGTATAGGTATTTCAAAGATTCCCAGAACTGAGATAAACTTGGTATTTCTCTAACTCCTAGAAATAACTTCATGCCCCAACTCCCTTACTTCCAGTTAGTAAGGATCACATAATTCCTAAGAAAGTTTTGACACAGATTCCCAATTCGGGCGTTCAGAATATATAGCACGTTGCTGTAAGCAAGCACATTCTCATTCAAAGTTGCAAGTTACTATGTAGGAACAAGTTTGTATAGGTATTTCAAAGATGCCCAGAACTGTGCTAAACTTGGTATGTCTCCAACTCCTAGAAATAACTTCATGCCCCATCTCCATTACTTCCAGCTAGTAAGGATCACATAATTCCTAACAAAGTTTTGACACACTTTCCCAATTCGGACATTCAGAACATATAGCACGTTGCTGTAAGCAAGCACATTCTCATTCAAAGTTGCAAGTTACTATGTAGGAACAAGTTTGTATAGGTATTTCAAAGATGCCCAGAACTGTGCTAAACTTGGTATGTGTCCAACTCCTAGAAATAACTTCATGCCCCAACTCCCTTACTTCCAGCTAGTAAGGATCACATAATTCCTAAAAAAGTTTTGACACAGATTCCCAATTCGGGCATTCAGACCACATAGCACTTTGCTGTAAGCAAGCACATTCTCATTCAAAGTTGCAAGTTACAATGTAGGAACAAGTTAGTATAGGTATTTCAAAGATGCCAAGAACTGAGCTAAAGTGGGTATGTCTCCAACTCCTAGAAATAACTTCATGCCCCATCTCCCTTACTTCCATCTAGTAAGGATCACATAATTCCTAACAAAGTTTTGACACAGATTCCCAATTCGGGCATTCAGAACATATAGCACGTTGCTGTAAGCAAGCACATTCTCATTCAAAGTTGCAAGTTACTATGTAGGAACAAGTTTGTATAGGTATTTCAAAGATGCCCAGAACTGAGCTAAACTTGGTATGTCTCCAACTCCTAGAAATAACTTCATGCCCCATCTCCATTACTTCCAGCTAGTAAGGATCACATAATTCCTAACAAAGTTTTGACACAGTTTCCCAATTTGGGCATTCAGAACATATAGCACGTTGCTGTAAGCAAGCACATTCTCATTCAAAGTTGCAAGTTACTATGTAGGATCAAGTTTGTATAGGTATTTCAAAGATGTCCAGAACTGAGCTAAACTTGGTATGTCTCCAACTCCTAGAAATAACTTCATGCCCCATCTCCCTTAATTCCAGCTAGTAAGGATCACATAATTCCTAACAAAGTTTTGACACAGATTCCCAATTCGGGCATTCAGAACATATAGCACGTTGCTGTAAGCAAGCACATTCTCATTCAAAGTTGCAAGTTACTATGTAGGAACAAGTTTGTATAGGTATTTCAAAGATTCCCAGAACTGAGCTAAACTTGGTATTTCTCTAACTCCTAGAAATAACTTCATGCCCCAACTCCCTTACTTCCAGCTAGTAAGGATCACATAATTCCTAAGAAACTTTTGACACAGATTCCCAATTCGGGCGTTCAGAACATATAGCACGTTGCTGTAAGCAAGCACATTCTCATTCAAAGTTGCAAGTTACTATGTAGGAACAAGTTTGTATAGGTATTTCAAAGATGCCCAGAACTGAGCTAAACTTGGTATGTCTCCAACTCCTAGAAATAACTTCCTGCCCCATCTCCCTTACTTCCAGCTAGTAAGGATCACATAATTCCTAACAAAGTTTTGACACAGATGCCCAATTCGGGCATTCAGACCATATAGCACGTTGCTGTAAGCAAGCACATTCTCATTCAAAGTTGCAAGTTACTATGTAGGAACAAGTTTGTATAGGTATTTCAAAGATGCCCAGAACTGAGCTAAACTTGGTATGTCTCCAACTCCTAGAAATAACTTCATGCCCCATCTCCCTTACTTCCAGCTAGTAAGGATCACATAATTCGTAATAAAGTTTTGACACAGATTCCCAGTTCGGGCATTCAGAACATATAGCACGTTGCTGTAAGCAAGCACATTCTCATTCAAAGTTGCAAGTTACTATGTAGATACAAGTTTGTATAGGTATTTCAAAGATGCCCAGAACTGAGCTAAACTTGGTATGTCTCCAACTCCTAGAAATAACTTCATGCCCCATCTCACTGACTTCCAGCTAGTAAGGATCACATAATTCCTAACAAAGTTTTGACACAGTTTCCCAATTCGGGCATTCTGAACATATAGCACGTTGCTGTAAGCAAGCACATTCTCATTCAAAGTTGCAAGTTACTATGTAGGAACAAGTTTGTATAGGTATTTCAGAGATATCCAGAACTGAGCTAAACTTGGTATGTCTCCAACTCCTAGAAATAACTTCATGCCCCATCTCCCTTACTTCCAGCTAGAAAGGATCACATAATTCCTAACAAAGTTTTGACACAGATTACCAATTCGGGCATTCAGAACATATAGCACGTTGCTGTAAGCAAGCACATTCTCATTCAAAGTTGCAAGTTACTATGTAGGAACAAGTTTGTATAGGTATTTCAAAGATTCCCAGAACTGAGCTAAACTTGGTGTTTCTCTAACTCCTAGAAATAACTTCATGCCCCAACTCCCTTACTTCCAGTTAGTAAGGATCACATAATTCCTAAGAAAGTTTTGACACAGATTCCCAATTCGGGCGTTCAGAACATATAGCACGTTGCTGTAAGCAAGCACATTCTCATTCAAAGTTGCAAGTTACTATGTAGGAACAAGTTTGTATAGGTATTTCAAAGATGCCCAGAACTGTGCTAAACTTGGTATGTGTCCAACTCCTAGAAATAACTTAATGCCCCAACTCACTTACTTCCAGCTAGTAAGGATCACATAATTCCTAACAAAGTTTTGACACACTTTCCCAATTCGGGCATTCAGACCATATAGCACGTTGCTGTAAGCAAGAACATTCTCATTCAAAGTTGCAAGTTACTGTGTAGGAACAAGTTAGTATAGGTATTTCAAAGATGCCCAGAACTGAGCTAAAGTGGGTATGTCTCCAACTCCTAGAAATAACTTCATGCCCCATCTCCCTTACTTCCATCTAGTAAGGATCACATAATTCCTAACAAAGTTTTGACACAGATTCCCAATTCGGGCATTCAGAACATGTAGCACGTTGCTGTAAGCAAGCACATTCTCATTCAAAGTTGCAAGTTACTATGTAGGAACATGTTTGTATAGGTATTTCAAAGATGCCCAGAACAGAGCTAAACTCGGTATGTCTCCAACTCCTAGAAATAACTTCATGCCCCATCTCCATTACTTCCTGCTAGTAAGGATCACATAATTCCTAACAAAGTTTTGACACAGTTTCCCAATTTGGGCATTAAGAACATATAGCACGTTGCTGTAAGCAAGCACATTCTCATTCAAAGTTGCAAGATACTACGTAGGAACAAGTTTGTATAGGTATTTCAAAGATTCCCAGAACTGAGCTAAACTTGGTATTTCTCTAACTCCTAGAAATAACTTCATGCCCCAACTCCCTTACTTCCAGCTAGTAAGGATCACATAATTCCTAAGAAAGTTTTGACACAGATTCCCAATTCGGCATTCAGAACATATAGCACGTTGCTGTAAGCAAGCACATTCTCATTCAAAGTTGCATGTTACTATGTAGGAATTAGTTTGTATAGGTATTTCAAAGATGCCCAAAACTGAGCTAAACTTGGTATGTCTCCAACTCCTAGAAATAACTTCATGCCCCATCTCCCTTACTTCCAACTAGTAAGGATCACATAATTCCTAACAAAGTTTTGACACAGATTCCCAATTCTGGCATTCAGAACATATAGCACGTTGCTGTAAGCAAGCACATTCTCATTCAAAGTTCAAGTTACTATGTAGGAACAAGTTTGTATAAGTATTTCAAAGATGCCCAGAACTGAGCTAAACTTGGTATGTCTCCAACTCCTAGAAATAACTTCATGCCCCATCTCCATTACTTCCAGCTAGTAAGGATCACATAATTCCTAACAAAGTTTTGACACAGTTTCCCAATTCGGGCATTCAGAACATATAGCACGTTGCTGTAAGCAAGCACATTCTCATTCAAAGTTGCAAGTTACTATGTAGGAACAAGTTTGTATAGGTATTTCAAAGATGTCCAGAACTGAGCTAAACTTGGTATGTCTCCAACTCCTAGAAATAACTTCATGCCCCATCTCCCTTACTTCCAGCTAGTAAGGATCACATAATTCCTAACAAAGTTTTGACACAGATTCCCAATTCGGGCATTCAGAACATATAGCACGTTGCTGTAAGCAAGCACATTCTCATTCAAAGTTGCAAGTTACTGTGTAGGAACAAGTTTGTATAGGTATTTCAAAGATTCCCAGAACTGAGCTAAACTTGGTATTTCTCAAACTCCTAGAAATAACTTCATGCCCCAACTCCCTTACTTCCAGTTAGTAAGGATCACATAATTCCTAAGAAAGTTTTGACACAGATTCCCAATTCGGGCGTTCAGAACATATAGCACGTTGCTGTAAGCAAGCACATTCTCATTCAAAGTTTCAAGTTACTATGTAGGAACAAGTTTGTATAGGTATTTCAAAGATGCCCAGAACTGTGCTAAACTTGGTATGTGTCCAACTCCTAGAAATAACTTCATGCCCCAACTCCCTTACTTCCAGCTAGTAAGGATCACATAATTCCTAACAAAGTTTTGACACAGATTCCCAATTCGGGCATTCAGACAATATAGCACGTTGCTGTAAGCAAGAACATTCTCATTCAAAGTTGCAAGTTACTATGTAGGAACAAGTTAGTATAGGTATTTCAAAGATGCCCAGAACTGAGCTAAAGTGGGTATGTCTCCAACTCCTAGAAATAACTTCATGCCCCATCTCCCTTACTTCCATCTAGTAAGGATCACATAATTCCTAACAAAGTTTTGACACAGATTCCCAATTCGGGCATTCAGAACATATAGCACGTTGCTGTAAGCAAGCACATTCTCATTCAAAGTTGCAAGTTACTATGTAGGAACAAGTTTGTATAGGTATTTCAAAGATACCCAGAACTGAGCTAAACTTGGTATGTCTCCAACTCCTAGAAATAACTTCATGCCCCATCTCCATTACTTCCAGCTGGTAAGGATCACATAATTCCTAACAAAGTTTTGACACAGTTTCCCAATTTGGGCATTAAGAACATATAGCACGTTGCTGTAAGCAAGCACATTCTCATTCAAAGTTGCAAGTTACTATGTAGGAATTAGTTTGTATAGGTATTTCAAAGATGCCCAGAACTGAGCTAAACTTGGTATGTCTCCAACTCCTAGAAATAACTTCATGCCCCATCTCCCTTACTTCCAGCTAGTAAGGATCACATAATTCCTAACAAAGTTTTGACACAGATTCCCAATTCGGGCATTCAGAACATATAGCACGTTGCTGTAAGCAAGCACATTCTCATTCAAAGTTGCAAGTTACTATGTAGGAACAAGTTTGTATAGGTATTTCAAAGATGCCCAGAACTGAGCTAAACTTGGTATGTCTCCAACTCCTAGAAATAACTTCATGCCCCATCTCCCTTACTTCCAGCTAGTAAGGATCACATAATTCCTAACAAAGTTTTGACACAGATTCCCAATTCGGGCATTCAGAACATATAGCACGTTGCTGTAAGCAAGCACATTCTCATTCAAAGTTGCAAGTTACTATGTAGGAACTAGTTTGTATAGGTATTTCAAAGATGTCCAGAACTGAGCTAAACTTGGTATGTCTCCAACTCCTAGAAATAACTTCATGCCCCATCTCCCTTACTTCCAGCTAGTAAGGATCACATAATTCCTAACAAAGTTTTGACACAGATTCCGAATTCGGGCATTCAGAACATATAGCACGTTGCGCTAAGCAAGCACATTCTCATTCAAAGTTGCAAGTTACTATGTAGGAACAAGTTTGTATAGGTATTTCAAAGATTCCCAGAACTGAGCTAAACTTGGTATTTCTCTAACTCCTAGAAATAACTTCATGCCCCAACTCCCTTACTTCCAGTTAGTAAGGATCACATAATTCCTAAGAAAGTTTTGACACACATTCCCAAAGTTTTGACACAGATTCCCAATTCGGGCGTTCAGAACATATAGCACGTTGCTGTAAGCAAGCACATTCTCATTCAAAGTTGCAAGTTACTATGTAGGAATTAGTTTGTATAGGTATTTCAATGATTCCCAGAACTGAGCTAAACTTGGTATGTCTCCAACTCCAAAAATAACTTCATGCCCCATCTCCCTTACTTCCAACTAGTAAGGATCACATAATTCCTAACAAAGTTTTGACACAGATTCCCAATTCTGGCATTCAGAACATATAGCACGTTGCTGTAAGCAAGCACATTCTCATTCAAAGGTCAAGTTACTATGTAGGAACAAGTTTGTATAGGTATTTCAAAGATGCCCAGAACTGAGCTAAACTTGGTATGTCTCCAACTCCTAGAAATAACTTCCTGCCCCATCTCCCTTACTTCCAGCTAGTAAGGATCACATAATTCCTAACAAAGTTTTGACACAGATTCCCAATTCGGGCATTCAGAACATATAGCACGTTGCTGTAAGCAAGCACATTCTCATTCAAAGTTGCAAGTTACTATGTAGGAACAAGTTTGTATAGGTATTTCAAAGATGCCCAGAACTGAGCTAAACTTGGTATGTCTCCAACTCCTAGAAATAACTTCATGCCCCATCTCCCTTACTTCCAGCTAGTAAGGATCACATAATTCCTAACAAAGTTTTGACACAGATTCCCAATTCGGGCATTCAGAACATATAGCACGTTGCTGTAAGCAAGCACATTCTCATTCAAAGTTGCAAGTTACTATGTAGGAACAAGTTTGTATAGGTATTTCAAAGATTCCCAGAACTGAGCTAAACTTGGTATTTCTCTAACTCCTAGAAATAACTTCATGCCCCAACTCCCTTACTTCCAGTTAGTAAGGATCACATAATTCCTAAGAAAGTTTTGACACACATTCCCAAAGTTTTGACACAGATTCCCAATTCGGGCGTTCAGAACATATAGCACGTTGCTGTAAGCAAGCACATTCTCATTCAAAGTTGCAAGTTACTATGTAGGAATTAGTTTGTATAGGTATTTCAAAGATTCCCAGAACTGAGCTAAACTTGGTATGTCTCCAACTCCTAGAAATAACTTCATGCCCCATCTCCCTTACTTCCAACTAGTAAGGATCACATAATTCCTAACAAAGTTTTGACACAGATTCCCAATTCTGGCATTCAGAACATATAGCACGTTGCTGTAAGCAAGCACATTCTCATTCAAAGGTCAAGTTACTATGTAGGAACAAGTTTGTATAGGTATTTCAAAGATGCCCAGAACTGAGCTAAACTTGGTATGTCTCCAACTCCTAGAAATAACTTCCTGCCCCATCTCCCTTACTTCCAGCTAGTAAGGATCACATAATTCCTAACAAAGTTTTGACACAGATTCCCAATTCGGGCATTCAGAACATATAGCACGTTGCTGTAAGCAAGCACATTCTCATTCAAAGTTGCAAGTTACTATGTAGGAACAAGTTTGTATAGGTATTTCAAAGATTCCCAGAACTGAGATAAACTTGGTATTTCTCTAACTCCTAGAAATAACTTCATGCCCCAACTCCCTTACTTCCAGTTAGTAAGGATCACATAATTCCTAAGAAAGTTTTGACACAGATTCCCAATTCGGGCGTTCAGAATATATAGCACGTTGCTGTAAGCAAGCACATTCTCATTCAAAGTTGCAAGTTACTATGTAGGAACAAGTTTGTATAGGTATTTCAAAGATGCCCAGAACTGTGCTAAACTTGGTATGTCTCCAACTCCTAGAAATAACTTCATGCCCCATCTCCCTTACTTCCAGCTAGTAAGGATCACATAATTCCTAACAAAGTTTTGACACAGATTCCCAATTCGGGCATTCAGAACATATAGCACGTTGCTGTAAGCAAGCACATTCTCATTCAAAGTTGCAAGTTACTATGTAGGAACAAGTTTGTATAGGTATTTCAAAGATGCCCAGAACTGAGCTAAACTTGGTATGTCTCCAACTCCTAGAAATAACTTCATGCCCCATCTCCCTTACTTCCAGCTAGTAAGGATCACATAATTCCTAACAAAGTTTTGACACAGATTCCCAATTCGGGCATTCAGAACATATAGCACGTTGCTGTAAGCAAGCACATTCTCATTCAAAGTTGCAAGTTACTATGTAGGAACTAGTTTGTATAGGTATTTCAAAGATGTCCAGAACTGAGCTAAACTTGGTATGTCTCCAACTCCTAGAAATAACTTCATGCCCCATCTCACTTACTTCCAGCTAGTAAGGATCACATAATTCCTAACAAAGTTTTGACACAGATTCCGAATTCGGGCATTCAGAACATATAGCACGTTGCGCTAAGCAAGCACATTCTCATTCAAAGTTGCAAGTTACTATGTAGGAACAAGTTTGTATAGGTATTTCAAAGATTCCCAGAACTGAGCTAAACTTGGTATTTCTCTAACTCCTAGAAATAACTTCATGCCCCAACTCCCTTACTTCCAGTTAGTAAGGATCAAATAATTCCTAAGAAAGTTTTGACACACATTCCCAAAGTTTTGACACAGATTCCCAATTCGGGCGTTCAGAACATATAGCACGTTGCTGTAAGCAAGCACATTCTCATTCAAAGTTGCAAGTTACTATGTAGGAATTAGTTTGTATAGGTATTTCAAAGATTCCCAGAACTGAGCTAAACTTGGTATGTCTCCAACTCCAAAAATAACTTCATGCCCCATCTCCCTTACTTCCAACTAGTAAGGATCACATAATTCCTAACAAAGTTTTGACACAGATTCCCAATTCTGGCATTCAGAACATATAGCACGTTGCTGTAAGCAAGCACATTCTCATTCAAAGGTCAAGTTACTATGTAGGAACAAGTTTGTATAGGTATTTCAAAGATGCCCAGAACTGAGCTAAACTTGGTATGTCTCCAACTCCTAGAAATAACTTCCTGCCCCATCTCCCTTACTTCCAGCTAGTAAGGATCACATAATTCCTAACAAAGTTTTGACACAGATTCCCAATTCGGGCATTCAGAACATATAGCACGTTGCTGTAAGCAAGCACATTCTCATTCAAAGTTGCAAGTTACTATGTAGGAACAAGTTTGTATAGGTATTTCAAAGATGCCCAGAACTGAGCTAAACTTGGTATGTCTCCAACTCCTAGAAATAACTTCATGCCCCATCTCCCTTACTTCCAGCTAGTAAGGATCACATAATTCCTAACAAAGTTTTGACACAGATTCCCAATTCGGGCATTCAGAACATATAGCACGTTGCTGTAAGCAAGCACATTCTCATTCAAAGTTGCAAGTTACTATGTAGGAACAAGTTTGTATAGGTATTTCAAAGATTCCCAGAACTGAGCTAAACTTGGTATTTCTCTAACTCCTAGAAATAACTTCATGCCCCAACTCCCTTACTTCCAGTTAGTAAGGATCACATAATTCCTAAGAAAGATTTGACACACATTCCCAAAGTTTTGACACAGATTCCCAATTCGGGCGTTCAGAACATATAGCACGTTGCTGTAAGCAAGCACATTCTCATTCAAAGTTGCAAGTTACTATGTAGGAATTAGTTTGTATAGGTATTTCAAAGATTCCCAGAACTGAGCTAAACTTGGTATGTCTCCAACTCCTAGAAATAACTTCATGCCCCATCTCCCTTACTTCCAACTAGTAAGGATCACATAATTCCTAACAAAGTTTTGACACAGATTCCCAATTCTGGCATTCAGAACATATAGCACGTTGCTGTAAGCAAGCACATTCTCATTCAAAGGTCAAGTTACTATGTAGGAACAAGTTTGTATAGGTATTTCAAAGATGCCCAGAACTGAGCTAAACTTGGTATGTCTCCAACTCCTAGAAATAACTTCCTGCCCCATCTCCCTTACTTCCAGCTAGTAAGGATCACATAATTCCTAACAAAGTTTTGACACAGATTCCCAATTCGGGCATTCAGAACATATAGCACGTTGCTGTAAGCAAGCACATTCTCATTCAAAGTTGCAAGTTACTATGTAGGAACAAGTTTGTATAGGTATTTCAAAGATTCCCAGAACTGAGATAAACTTGGTATTTCTCTAACTCCTAGAAATAACTTCATGCCCCAACTCCCTTACTTCCAGTTAGTAAGGATCACATAATTCCTAAGAAAGTTTTGACACAGATTCCCAATTCGGGCGTTCAGAATATATAGCACGTTGCTGTAAGCAAGCACATTCTCATTCAAAGTTGCAAGTTACTATGTAGGAACAAGTTTGTATAGGTATTTCAAAGATGCCCAGAACTGTGCTAAACTTGGTATGTCTCCAACTCCTAGAAATAACTTCATGCCCCATCTCCATTACTTCCAGCTAGTAAGGATCACATAATTCCTAACAAAGTTTTGACACACTTTCCCAATTCGGACATTCAGAACATATAGCACGTTGCTGTAAGCAAGCACATTCTCATTCAAAGTTGCAAGTTACTATGTAGGAACAAGTTTGTATAGGTATTTCAAAGATGCCCAGAACTGTGCTAAACTTGGTATGTGTCCAACTCCTAGAAATAACTTCATGCCCCAACTCCCTTACTTCCAGCTAGTAAGGATCACATAATTCCTAAAAAAGTTTTGACACAGATTCCCAATTCGGGCATTCAGACCACATAGCACTTTGCTGTAAGCAAGCACATTCTCATTCAAAGTTGCAAGTTACAATGTAGGAACAAGTTAGTATAGGTATTTCAAAGATGCCAAGAACTGAGCTAAAGTGGGTATGTCTCCAACTCCTAGAAATAACTTCATGCCCCATCTCCCTTACTTCCATCTAGTAAGGATCACATAATTCCTAACAAAGTTTTGACACAGATTCCCAATTCGGGCATTCAGAACATATAGCACGTTGCTGTAAGCAAGCACATTCTCATTCAAAGTTGCAAGTTACTATGTAGGAACAAGTTTGTATAGGTATTTCAAAGATGCCCAGAACTGAGCTAAACTTGGTATGTCTCCAACTCCTAGAAATAACTTCATGCCCCATCTCCATTACTTCCAGCTAGTAAGGATCACATAATTCCTAACAAAGTTTTGACACAGTTTCCCAATTTGGGCATTCAGAACATATAGCACGTTGCTGTAAGCAAGCACATTCTCATTCAAAGTTGCAAGTTACTATGTAGGATCAAGTTTGTATAGGTATTTCAAAGATGTCCAGAACTGAGCTAAACTTGGTATGTCTCCAACTCCTAGAAATAACTTCATGCCCCATCTCCCTTAATTCCAGCTAGTAAGGATCACATAATTCCTAACAAAGTTTTGACACAGATTCCCAATTCGGGCATTCAGAACATATAGCACGTTGCTGTAAGCAAGCACATTCTCATTCAAAGTTGCAAGTTACTATGTAGGAACAAGTTTGTATAGGTATTTCAAAGATTCCCAGAACTGAGCTAAACTTGGTATTTCTCTAACTCCTAGAAATAACTTCATGCCCCAACTCCCTTACTTCCAGCTAGTAAGGATCACATAATTCCTAAGAAACTTTTGACACAGATTCCCAATTCGGGCGTTCAGAACATATAGCACGTTGCTGTAAGCAAGCACATTCTCATTCAAAGTTGCAAGTTACTATGTAGGAACAAGTTTGTATAGGTATTTCAAAGATGCCCAGAACTGAGCTAAACTTGGTATGTCTCCAACTCCTAGAAATAACTTCCTGCCCCATCTCCCTTACTTCCAGCTAGTAAGGATCACATAATTCCTAACAAAGTTTTGACACAGATGCCCAATTCGGGCATTCAGACCATATAGCACGTTGCTGTAAGCAAGCACATTCTCATTCAAAGTTGCAAGTTACTATGTAGGAACAAGTTTGTATAGGTATTTCAAAGATGCCCAGAACTGAGCTAAACTTGGTATGTCTCCAACTCCTAGAAATAACTTCATGCCCCATCTCCCTTACTTCCAGCTAGTAAGGATCACATAATTCGTAATAAAGTTTTGACACAGATTCCCAGTTCGGGCATTCAGAACATATAGCACGTTGCTGTAAGCAAGCACATTCTCATTCAAAGTTGCAAGTTACTATGTAGATACAAGTTTGTATAGGTATTTGAAAGATGCCCAGAACTGAGCTAAACTTGGTATGTCTCCAACTCCTAGAAATAACTTCATGCCCCATCTCACTGACTTCCAGCTAGTAAGGATCACATAATTCCTAACAAAGTTTTGACACAGTTTCCCAATTCGGGCATTCTGAACATATAGCACGTTGCTGTAAGCAAGCACATTCTCATTCAAAGTTGCAAGTTACTATGTAGGAACAAGTTTGTATAGGTATTTCAGAGATATCCAGAACTGAGCTAAACTTGGTATGTCTCCAACTCCTAGAAATAACTTCATGCCCCATCTCCCTTACTTCCAGCTAGAAAGGATCACATAATTCCTAACAAAGTTTTGACACAGATTACCAATTCGGGCATTCAGAACATATAGCACGTTGCTGTAAGCAAGCACATTCTCATTCAAAGTTGCAAGTTACTGTGTAGGAACAAGTTTGTATAGGTATTTCAAAGATGCCCAGAACTGAGCTAAACTTGGTATTTCTCTAACTCCTAGAAATAACTTCATGCCCCAACTCCCTTACTTCCAGTTAGTAAGGATCACATAATTCCTAAGAAAGTTTTGACACAGATTCCCAATTCGGGCGTTCAGAACATATAGCACGTTGCTGTAAGCAAGCACATTCTCATTCAAAGTTGCAAGTTACTATGTAGGAACAAGTTTGTATAGGTATTTCAAAGATGCCCAGAACTGTGCTAAACTTGGTATGTGTCCAACTCCTAGAAATAACTTCATGCCCCAACTCACTTACTTCCAGCTAGTAAGGATCACATAATTCCTAACAAAGTTTTGACACACTTTCCCAATTCGGGCATTCAGACCATATAGCACGTTGCTGTAAGCAAGAACATTCTCATTCAAAGTTGCAAGTTACTGTGTAGGAACAAGTTTGTATAGGTATTTCAAAGATTCCCAGAACTGAGCTAAACTTGGTATTTCTCTAACTCCTAGAAATAACTTCATGCCCCAACTCCCTTACTTCCAGTTAGTAAGGATCACATAATTCCTAAGAAAGATTTGACACACATTCCCAAAGTTTTGACACAGATTCCCAATTCGGGCGTTCAGAACATATAGCACGTTGCTGTAAGCAAGCACATTCTCATTCAAAGTTGCAAGTTACTATGTAGGAATTAGTTTGTATAGGTATTTCAAAGATTCCCAGAACTGAGCTAAACTTGGTATGTCTCCAACTCCTAGAAATAACTTCATGCCCCATCTCCCTTACTTCCAACTAGTAAGGATCACATAATTCCTAACAAAGTTTTGACACAGATTCCCAATTCTGGCATTCAGAACATATAGCACGTTGCTGTAAGCAAGCACATTCTCATTCAAAGGTCAAGTTACTATGTAGGAACAAGTTTGTATAGGTATTTCAAAGATGCCCAGAACTGAGCTAAACTTGGTATGTCTCCAACTCCTAGAAATAACTTCCTGCCCCATCTCCCTTACTTCCAGCTAGTAAGGATCACATAATTCCTAACAAAGTTTTGACACAGATTCCCAATTCGGGCATTCAGAACATATAGCACGTTGCTGTAAGCAAGCACATTCTCATTCAAAGTTGCAAGTTACTATGTAGGAACAAGTTTGTATAGGTATTTCAAAGATTCCCAGAACTGAGATAAACTTGGTATTTCTCTAACTCCTAGAAATAACTTCATGCCCCAACTCCCTTACTTCCAGTTAGTAAGGATCACATAATTCCTAAGAAAGTTTTGACACAGATTCCCAATTCGGGCGTTCAGAATATATAGCACGTTGCTGTAAGCAAGCACATTCTCATTCAAAGTTGCAAGTTACTATGTAGGAACAAGTTTGTATAGGTATTTCAAAGATGCCCAGAACTGTGCTAAACTTGGTATGTCTCCAACTCCTAGAAATAACTTCATGCCCCATCTCCATTACTTCCAGCTAGTAAGGATCACATAATTCCTAACAAAGTTTTGACACACTTTCCCAATTCGGACATTCAGAACATATAGCACGTTGCTGTAAGCAAGCACATTCTCATTCAAAGTTGCAAGTTACTATGTAGGAACAAGTTTGTATAGGTATTTCAAAGATGCCCAGAACTGTGCTAAACTTGGTATGTGTCCAACTCCTAGAAATAACTTCATGCCCCAACTCCCTTACTTCCAGCTAGTAAGGATCACATAATTCCTAAAAAAGTTTTGACACAGATTCCCAATTCGGGCATTCAGACCACATAGCACTTTGCTGTAAGCAAGCACATTCTCATTCAAAGTTGCAAGTTACAATGTAGGAACAAGTTAGTATAGGTATTTCAAAGATGCCAAGAACTGAGCTAAAGTGGGTATGTCTCCAACTCCTAGAAATAACTTCATGCCCCATCTCCCTTACTTCCATCTAGTAAGGATCACATAATTCCTAACAAAGTTTTGACACAGATTCCCAATTCGGGCATTCAGAACATATAGCACGTTGCTGTAAGCAAGCACATTCTCATTCAAAGTTGCAAGTTACTATGTAGGAACAAGTTTGTATAGGTATTTCAAAGATGCCCAGAACTGAGCTAAACTTGGTATGTCTCCAACTCCTAGAAATAACTTCATGCCCCATCTCCATTACTTCCAGCTAGTAAGGATCACATAATTCCTAACAAAGTTTTGACACAGTTTCCCAATTTGGGCATTCAGAACATATAGCACGTTGCTGTAAGCAAGCACATTCTCATTCAAAGTTGCAAGTTACTATGTAGGATCAAGTTTGTATAGGTATTTCAAAGATGTCCAGAACTGAGCTAAACTTGGTATGTCTCCAACTCCTAGAAATAACTTCATGCCCCATCTCCCTTAATTCCAGCTAGTAAGGATCACATAATTCCTAACAAAGTTTTGACACAGATTCCCAATTCGGGCATTCAGAACATATAGCACGTTGCTGTAAGCAAGCACATTCTCATTCAAAGTTGCAAGTTACTATGTAGGAACAAGTTTGTATAGGTATTTCAAAGATTCCCAGAACTGAGCTAAACTTGGTATTTCTCTAACTCCTAGAAATAACTTCATGCCCCAACTCCCTTACTTCCAGCTAGTAAGGATCACATAATTCCTAAGAAACTTTTGACACAGATTCCCAATTCGGGCGTTCAGAACATATAGCACGTTGCTGTAAGCAAGCACATTCTCATTCAAAGTTGCAAGTTACTATGTAGGAACAAGTTTGTATAGGTATTTCAAAGATGCCCAGAACTGAGCTAAACTTGGTATGTCTCCAACTCCTAGAAATAACTTCCTGCCCCATCTCCCTTACTTCCAGCTAGTAAGGATCACATAATTCCTAACAAAGTTTTGACACAGATGCCCAATTCGGGCATTCAGACCATATAGCACGTTGCTGTAAGCAAGCACATTCTCATTCAAAGTTGCAAGTTACTATGTAGGAACAAGTTTGTATAGGTATTTCAAAGATGCCCAGAACTGAGCTAAACTTGGTATGTCTCCAACTCCTAGAAATAACTTCATGCCCCATCTCCCTTACTTCCAGCTAGTAAGGATCACATAATTCGTAATAAAGTTTTGACACAGATTCCCAGTTCGGGCATTCAGAACATATAGCACGTTGCTGTAAGCAAGCACATTCTCATTCAAAGTTGCAAGTTACTATGTAGATACAAGTTTGTATAGGTATTTGAAAGATGCCCAGAACTGAGCTAAACTTGGTATGTCTCCAACTCCTAGAAATAACTTCATGCCCCATCTCACTGACTTCCAGCTAGTAAGGATCACATAATTCCTAACAAAGTTTTGACACAGTTTCCCAATTCGGGCATTCTGAACATATAGCACGTTGCTGTAAGCAAGCACATTCTCATTCAAAGTTGCAAGTTACTATGTAGGAACAAGTTTGTATAGGTATTTCAGAGATATCCAGAACTGAGCTAAACTTGGTATGTCTCCAACTCCTAGAAATAACTTCATGCCCCATCTCCCTTACTTCCAGCTAGAAAGGATCACATAATTCCTAACAAAGTTTTGACACAGATTACCAATTCGGGCATTCAGAACATATAGCACGTTGCTGTAAGCAAGCACATTCTCATTCAAAGTTGCAAGTTACTGTGTAGGAACAAGTTTGTATAGGTATTTCAAAGATTCCCAGAACTGAGCTAAACTTGGTATTTCTCTAACTCCTAGAAATAACTTCATGCCCCAACTCCCTTACTTCCAGTTAGTAAGGATCACATAATTCCTAAGAAAGTTTTGACACAGATTCCCAATTCGGGCGTTCAGAACATATAGCACGTTGCTGTAAGCAAGCACATTCTCATTCAAAGTTGCAAGTTACTATGTAGGAACAAGTTTGTATAGGTATTTCAAAGATGCCCAGAACTGTGCTAAACTTGGTATGTGTCCAACTCCTAGAAATAACTTCATGCCCCAACTCACTTACTTCCAGCTAGTAAGGATCACATAATTCCTAACAAAGTTTTGACACACTTTCCCAATTCGGGCATTCAGACCATATAGCACGTTGCTGTAAGCAAGAACATTCTCATTCAAAGTTGCAAGTTACTGTGTAGGAACAAGTTAGTATAGGTATTTCAAAGATGCCCAGAACTGAGCTAAAGTGGGTATGTCTCCAACTCCTAGAAATAACTTCATGCCCCATCTCCCTTACTTCCATCTAGTAAGGATCACATAATTCCTAACAAAGTTTTGACACAGATTCCCAATTCGGGCATTCAGAACATGTAGCACGTTGCTGTAAGCAAGCACATTCTCATTCAAAGTTGCAAGTTACTATGTAGGAACATGTTTGTATAGGTATTTCAAAGATGCCCAGAACAGAGCTAAACTCGGTATGTCTCCAACTCCTAGAAATAACTTCATGCCCCATCTCCATTACTTCCTGCTAGTAAGGATCACATAATTCCTAACAAAGTTTTGACACAGTTTCCCAATTTGGGCATTAAGAACATATAGCACGTTGCTGTAAGCAAGCACATTCTCATTCAAAGTTGCAAGATACTACGTAGGAACAAGTTTGTATAGGTATTTCAAAGATTCCCAGAACTGAGCTAAACTTGGTATTTCTCTAACTCCTAGAAATAACTTCATGCCCCAACTCCCTTACTTCCAGCTAGTAAGGATCACATAATTCCTAAGAAAGTTTTGACACAGATTCCCAATTCGGCATTCAGAACATATAGCACGTTGCTGTAAGCAAGCACATTCTCATTCAAAGTTGCAAGTTACTATGTAGGAATTAGTTTGTATAGGTATTTCAAAGATGCCCAGAACTGAGCTAAACTTGGTATGTCTCCAACTCCTAGAAATAACTTCATGCCCCATCTCCCTTACTTCCAGCTAGTAAGGATCACATAATTCCTAACAAAGTTTTGACACAGTTTCCCAATTCGGGCATTCAGAACAAATAGCACGTTGCTGTAAGCAAGCACATTCTCATTCAAAGTTGCAAGTTACTATGTAGGAACAAGTTTGTATAGGTATTTCAAAGATGTCCAGAACTGAGCTAAACTTGGTATGTCTCCAACTCCTAGAAATATCTTCATGCCCCATCTCCCTTACTTCCAGCTAGTAAGGATCACATAATTCCTAACAAAGTTTTGACACAGATTCCCAATTCGGGCATTCAGAACATATAGCACGTTGCTGTAAGCAAGCACATTCTCATTCAAAGTTGCAAGTTACTATGTAGGAACAAGTTTGTATAGGTATTTCAAAGATGCCCAGAACTGAGCTAAACTTGGTATGTCTCCAACTCCTAGAAATAACTTCATGCCCCATCTCCATTACTTCCAGCTAGTAAGGATCACATAATTCCTAACAAAGTTTTGACACACTTTCCCAATTCGGACATTCAGAACATATAGCACGTTGCTGTAAGCAAGCACATTCTCATTCAAAGTTGCAAGTTACTATGTAGGAACAAGTTTGTATAGGTATTTCAAAGATGTCCAGAACTGAGCTAAACTTGGTATGTCTCCAACTCCTAGAAATAACTTCATGCCCCATCTCCCTTACTTCCAGCTAGTAAGGATCACATAATTCCTAACAAAGTTTTGACACAGATTCCCAATTCGGGCATTCAGAACATATAGCACGTTGCTGTAAGCAAGCACATTCTCATTCAAAGTTGCAAGTTACTATGTAGGAACAAGTTTGTATAGGTATTTCAAAGATGCCCATAACTGAGCTAAACTTGGTATGTCTCCAACTCCTAGAAATAACTTCATGCCCCATCTCCCTTACTTCCATCTAGTAAGGATCACATAATTCCTAACAAAGTTTTGACACAGATTCCCAATTCGGGCATTCAGAACATATAGCACGTTGCTGTAAGCAAGCACATTCTCATTCAAAGTTGCAAGTTACTATGTAGGAACAAGTTTGTATAGGTATTTCAAAGATGCCCAGAACTGAGCTAAACTTGGTATGTCTCCAACTCCTAGAAATAACTTCATGCCCCATCTCCATTACTTCCAGCTAGTAAGGATCACATAATTCCTAACAAAGTTTTGACACAGTTTCCCAATTTTGGCATTAAGAACATATAGCACGTTGCTGTAAGCAAGCACATTCTCATTCAAAGTTGCAAGTTACTATGTAGGAACAAGTTTGTATAGGTATTTCAAAGATGTCCAGAACTGAGCTAAACTTGGTATGTCTCCAACTCCTAGAAATAACTTCATGCCCCATCTCCCTTACTTCCAGCTAGTAAGGATCACATAATTCCTAACAAAGTATTGACACAGATTCCCAATTCAGTCATTCAGAACATATAGCACGTTGCTGTAAGCAAGCACATTCTCATTCAAAGTTGCAAGTTACTATGTAGGAACAAGTTTGTATAGGTATTTCAAAGATTCCCAGAACTGAGCTAAACTTGGTATTTCTCTAACTCCTAGAAATAACTTCATGCCCCAACTCCCTTACTTCCAGCTAGTAAGGATCACATAATTCCTAAGAAAGTTTTGACACAGATTCCCAATTCGGCATTCAGAACATATACCACGTTGCTGTAAGCAAGCACATTCTCATTCAAAGTTGCAAGTTACTATGTAGGAATTAGTTTGTATAGGTATTTCAAAGATGCCCAGAACTGAGCTAAACTTGGTATGTCTCCAACTCCTAGAAATAACTTCATGCCCCATCTCCCTTACTTCCAGCTAGTAAGGATCACATAATTCCTAACAAAGTTTTGACACAGATTCCCAATTCGGGCATTCAGAACATATAGCACGTTGCTGTAAGCAAGCACATTCTCATTCAAAGTTGCAAGTTACTATGTAGGAACAAGTTTGTATAGGTATTTCAAAGATGCCCAGAACTGAGCTAAACTTGGTATGTCTCCAACTCCTAGAAATAACTTCATGCCCCATCTCCCTTACTTCCAGCTAGTAAGGATCACATAATTCCTAACAAAGTTTTGACACAGATTCCCAATTCGGGCATTCAGAACATATAGCACGTTGCTGTAAGCAAGCACATTCTCATTCAAAGTTGCAAGTTACTATGTAGGAACAAGTTTGTATAGGTATTTCAAAGATGTCCAGAACTGAGCTAAACTTGGTATGTCTCCAACTCCTAGAAATAACTTCATGCCCCATCTCCCTTACTTCCAGCTAGTAAGGATCACATAATTCCTAACAAAGTTTTGACACAGATTCCCAATTCGGGCATTCAGAACATATAGCACGTTGCTGTAAGCAAGCACATTCTCATTCAAAGTTGCAAGTTACTATGTAGGAACAAGTTTGTATAGGTATTTCAAAGATTCCCAGAACTGAGCTAAACTTGGTATTTTTCTAACTCCTACAAATAACTTCATGCCCTAACTCCCTTACTTCCAGTTAGTAAGGATCACATAATTCCTAAGAAAGTTTTGACACAGATTCCCAATTCGGGCGTTCAGAACATATAGCACGTTGCTGTAAGCAAGCACATTCTCATTCAAAGTTGCAAGTTACTATGTAGGAATTAGTTTGTATAGGTGTTTCAAAGATGCCCAGAACTGAGCTAAACTTGGTATGTCTCCAACTCCTAGAAATAACTTCATGCCCCATCTCCCTTACTTCCAACTAGTAAGGATCACATAATTCCTAACAAAGTTTTGACACAGATTCCCAATTCGGGCATTCAGAACATATAGCACGTTGCTGTAAGCAAGCACATTCTCATTCAAAGTTGCAAGTTACTATGTAGGAACAAGTTTGTATAGGTATTTCAAAGATGCCCAGAACTGAGCTAAACGTTGTATGTCTCCAACTCCTAGAAATAACTTCCTGCCCCATCTCCCTTACTTCCAGCTAGTAAGGATCACATAATTCCTAACAAAGTTTTGACACAGATTCCCAATTCGGGCATTCAGAACATATAGCACGTTGCTGTAAGCAAGCACATTCTCATTCAAAGTTGCAAGTTACTATGTAGGAACAAGTTTGTATAGGTATTTCAAAGATGTCCAGAACTGAGCTAAACTTGGTATGTCTCCAACTCCTAGAAATAACTTCATGCCCCATCTCCCTTACTTCCAGCTAGTAAGGATCACATAATTCCTAACAAAGTTTTGACACAGATTCCCAATTCGGGCATTCAGAACATATAGCACGTTGCTGTAAGCAAGCACATTCTCATTCAAAGTTGCAAGTTACTATGTAGGAACAAGTTTGTATAGGTATTTCAAAGATGTCCAGAACTGAGCTAAACTTGGTATGTCTCCAACTCCTAGAAATAACTTCATGCCCCATCTCCCTTACTTCCAGCTAGTAAGGATCACATAATTCCTAACAAAGTTTTGACACAGATTCCCAATTCGGGCATTCAGAACATATAGCACGTTGCTGTAAGCAAGCACATTCTCATTCAAAGTTGCAAGTTACTATGTAGGAACAAGTTTGTATAGGTATTTCAAAGATGCCCAGAACTGAGCTAAACTTGGTATGTCTCCAACTCCTAGAAATAACTTCATGCCCCATCTCCCTTACTTCCAGCTAGTAAGGATCACATAATTCCTAACAAAGTTTTGACACAGATTCCCAATTCGGGCATTCAGAACATATAGCACGTTGCTGTAAGCAAGCACATTCTCATTCAAAGTTGCAAGTTACTATGTAGGAACAAGTTTGTATAGGTATTTCAAAGATGTCCAGAACTGAGCTAAACTTGGTATGTCTCCAACTCCTAGAAATAACTTCATGCCCCATCTCCCTTACTTCCAGCTAGTAAGGATCACATAATTCCTAACAAAGTTTTGACACAGATTCCCAATTCGGGCATTCAGAACATATAGCACGTTGCTGTAAGCAAGCACATTCTCATTCAAAGTTGCAAGTTACTATGTAGGAACAAGTTTGTATAGGTATTTCAAAGATTCCCAGAACTGAGCTAAACTTGGTATTTTTCTAACTCCTACAAATAACTTCATGCCCTAACTCCCTTACTTCCAGTTAGTAAGGATCACATAATTCCTAAGAAAGTTTTGACACAGATTCCCAATTCGGGCGTTCAGAACATATAGCACGTTGCTGTAAGCAAGCACATTCTCATTCAAAGTTGCAAGTTACTATGTAGGAATTAGTTTGTATAGGTGTTTCAAAGATGCCCAGAACTGAGCTAAACTTGGTATGTCTCCAACTCCTAGAAATAACTTCATGCCCCATCTCCCTTACTTCCAACTAGTAAGGATCACATAATTCCTAACAAAGTTTTGACACAGATTCCCAATTCGGGCATTCAGAACATATAGCACGTTGCTGTAAGCAAGCACATTCTCATTCAAAGTTGCAAGTTACTATGTAGGAACAAGTTTGTATAGGTATTTCAAAGATGCCCAGAACTGAGCTAAACGTTGTATGTCTCCAACTCCTAGAAATAACTTCCTGCCCCATCTCCCTTACTTCCAGCTAGTAAGGATCACATAATTCCTAACAAAGTTTTGACACAGATTCCCAATTCGGGCATTCAGAACATATAGCACGTTGCTGTAAGCAAGCACATTCTCATTCAAAGTTGCAAGTTACTATGTAGGAACAAGTTTGTATAGGTATTTCAAAGATGTCCAGAACTGAGCTAAACTTGGTATGTATCCAACTCCTAGAAATAACTTCATGCCCCATCTCCCTTACTTCCAGCTAGTAAGGATCACATAATTCCTAACAAAGTTTTGACACAGATTCCCAATTCGGGCATTCAGAACATATAGCACGTTGCTGTAAGCAAGCACATTCTCATTCAAAGTTGCAAGTTACTATGTAGGAACAAGTTTGTATAGGTATTTCAAAGATTCCCAGAACTGAGCTAAACTTGGTATTTTTCTAACTCCTACAAATAACTTCATGCCCTAACTCCCTTACTTCCAGTTAGTAAGGATCACATAATTCCTAAGAAAGTTTTGACACAGATTCCCAATTCGGGCGTTCAGAACATATAGCACGTTGCTGTAAGCAAGCACATTCTCATTCAAAGTTGCAAGTTACTATGTAGGAATTAGTTTGTATAGGTGTTTCAAAGATGCCCAGAACTGAGCTAAACTTGGTATGTCTCCAACTCCTAGAAATAACTTCATGCCCCATCTCCCTTACTTCCAGCTAGTAAGGATCACATAATTCCTAAGAAAGTTTTGACACAGATTCCCAATTCGGGCATTCAGAACATATAGCACGTTGCTGTAAGCAAGCACATTCTCATTCAAAGTTGCAAGTTACTATGTAGGAACAAGTTTGTATAGGTATTTCAAAGATGCCCAGAACTGAGCTAAACGTTGTATGTCTCCAACTCCTAGAAATAACTTCCTGCCCCATCTCCCTTACTTCTATCTAGTAAGGATCACATAATTCCTAACAAAGTTTTGACACAGATTCCCAATTCGGGCATTCAGAACATATAGCACGTTGCTGTAAGCAAGCACATTCTCATTCAAAGTTGCAAGTTACTATGTAGGAACAAGTTTGTATAGGTATTTCAAAGATGCCCAGAACTGAGCTAAACTTGGTATGTCTCCAACTCCTAGAAATAACTTCATGCCCCATCTCCCTTACTTCCAGCTAGTAAGGATCACATAATTCCTAACAAAGTTTTGACACAGATTCCCAATTCGGGCATTCAGAACATATAGCACGTTGCTGTAAGCAAGCACATTCTCATTCAAAGTTGCAAGTTACTATGTAGGAACAAGTTTGTATAGGTATTTCAAAGATGCCCAGAACTGAGCTAAACTTGGTATGTCTCCAACTCCTAGAAATAACTTCATGCCCCATCTCCCTTACTTCCAGCTAGTAAGGATCACATAATTCCTAACAAAGTTTTGACACAGATTCCCAATTCGGGCATTCAGAACATATAGCACGTTGCTGTAAGCAAGCACATTCTCATTCAAAGTTGCAAGTTACTATGTAGGAACAAGTTTGTATAGGTATTTCAAAGATGTCCAGAACTGAGCTAAACTTGGTATGTCTCCAACTCCTAGAAATAACTTCATGCCCCATCTCCCTTACTTCCAGCTAGTAAGGGTCACATAATTCCTAACAAAGTTTTGACACAGATTCCCAATTCGGGCATTCAGAACATATAGCACGTTGCTGTAAGCAAGCACATTCTCATTCAAAGTTGCAAGTTACTATGTAGGAACAAGTTTGTATAGGTATTTCAAAGATTCCCAGAACTGAGCTAAACTTGGTATTTTTCTAACTCCTACAAATAACTTCATGCCCTAACTCCCTTACTTCCAGTTAGTAAGGATCACATAATTCCTAAGAAAGTTTTGACACAGATTCCCAATTCGGGCGTTCAGAACATATAGCACGTTGCTGTAAGCAAGCACATTCTCATTCAAAGTTGCAAGTTACTATGTAGGAATTAGTTTGTATAGGTGTTTCAAAGATGCCCAGAACTGAGCTAAACTTGGTATGTCTCCAACTCCTAGAAATAACTTCATGCCCCATCTCCCTTACTTCCAACTAGTAAGGATCACATAATTCCTAACAAAGTTTTGACACAGATTCCCAATTCGGGCATTCAGAACATATAGCACGTTGCTGTAAGCAAGCACATTCTCATTCAAAGTTGCAAGTTACTATGTAGGAACAAGTTTGTATAGGTATTTCAAAGATGCCCAGAACTGAGCTAAACGTTGTATGTCTCCAACTCCTAGAAATAACTTCCTGCCCCATCTCCCTTACTTCCAGCTAGTAAGGATCTCATAATTCCTAACAAAGTTTTGACACAGATTCCCAATTCGGGCATTCAGAACATATAGCACGTTGCTGTAAGCAAGCACATTCTCATTCAAAGTTGCAAGTTACTATGTAGGAACAAGTTTGTATAGGTATTTCAAAGATGTCCAGAACTGAGCTAAACTTGGTATGTCTCCAACTCCTAGAAATAACTTCATGCCCCATCTCCCTTACTTCCAGCTAGTAAGGATCACATAATTCCTAACAAAGTTTTGACACAGATTCCCAATTCGGGCATTCAGAACATATAGCACGTTGCTGTAAGCAAGCACATTCTCATTCAAAGTTGCAAGTTACTATGTAGGAACAAGTTTGTATAGGTATTTCAAAGATTCCCAGAACTGAGCTAAACTTGGTATTTTTCTAACTCCTACAAATAACTTCATGCCCTAACTCCCTTACTTCCAGTTAGTAAGGATCACATAATTCCTAAGAAAGTTTTGACACAGATTCCCAATTCGGGCGTTCAGAACATATAGCACGTTGCTGTAAGCAAGCACATTCTCATTCAAAGTTGCAAGTTACTATGTAGGAATTAGTTTGTATAGGTGTTTCAAAGATGCCCAGAACTGAGCTAAACTTGGTATGTCTCCAACTCCTAGAAATAACTTCATGCCCCATCTCCCTTACTTCCAACTAGTAAGGATCACATAATTCCTAACAAAGTTTTGACACAGATTCCCAATTCGGGCATTCAGAACATATAGCACGTTGCTGTAAGCAAGCACATTCTCATTCAAAGTTGCAAGTTACTATGTAGGAACAAGTTTGTATAGGTATTTCAAAGATGCCCAGAACTGAGCTAAACGTTGTATGTCTCCAACTCCTAGAAATAACTTCCTGCCCCATCTCCCTTACTTCTATCTAGTAAGGATCACATAATTCCTAACAAAGTTTTGACACAGATTCCCAATTCGGGCATTCAGAACATATAGCACGTTGCTGTAAGCAAGCACATTCTCATTCAAAGTTGCAAGTTACTATGTAGGAACAAGTTTGTATAGGTATTTCAAAGATGCCCAGAACTGAGCTAAACTTGGTATGTCTCCAACTCCTAGAAATAACTTCATGCCCCATCTCCATTACTTCCAGCTAGTAATGATCACATAATTCCTAACAAAGTTTTGACACAGTTTCCCAATTTTGGCATTAAGATCATATAGCACGTTGCTGTAAGCAAGCACATTCTCATTCAAAGTTGCAAGTTACTATGTAGGAACAAGTTTGTATAGGTATTTCAAAGATGCCCAGAACTGAGCTAAACGTTGTATGTCTCCAACTCCTAGAAATAACTTCCTGCCCCATCTCCCTTACTTCCAGCTAGTAAGGATCACATAATTCCTAACAAAGTTTTGACACAGATTCCCAATTCGGGCATTCAGAACATATAGCACGTTGCTGTAAGCAAGCACATTCTCATTCAAAGTTGCAAGTTACTATGTAGGAACAAGTTTGTATAGGTATTTCAAAGATGTCCAGAACTGAGCTAAACTTGGTATGTCTCCAACTCCTAGAAATAACTTCATGCCCCATCTCACTTACTTCCAGCTAGTAAGGATCACATAATTCCTAACAAAGTTTTGACACAGATTCCCAATTCGGGCATTCAGAACATATAGCACGTTGCTGTAAGCAAGCACATTCTCATTCAAAGTTGCAAGTTACTATGTAGGAACAAGTTTGTATAGGTATTTCAAAGATTCCCAGAACTGAGCTAAACTTGGTATTTTTCTAACTCCTACAAATAACTTCATGCCCTAACTCCCTTACTTCCAGTTAGTAAGGATCACATAATTCCTAAGAAAGTTTTGACACAGATTCCCAATTCGGGCGTTCAGAACATATAGCACGTTGCTGTAAGCAAGCACATTCTCATTCAAAGTTGCACGATACTATGTAGGAATTAGTTTGTATAGGTGTTTCAAAGATGCCCAGAACTGAGCTAAACTTGGTATGTCTCCAACTCCTAGAAATAACTTCATGCCCCATCTCCCTTACTTCCAACTAGTAAGGATCACATAATTCCTAACAAAGTTTTGACACAGATTCCCAATTCGGGCATTCAGAACATATAGCACGTTGCTGTAAGCAAGCACATTCTCATTCAAAGTTGCAAGTTACTATGTAGGAACAAGTTTGTATAGGTATTTCAAAGATGCCCAGAACTGAGCTAAACGTTGTATGTCTCCAACTCCTAGAAATAACTTCCTGCCCCATCTCCCTTACTTCTATCTAGTAAGGATCACATAATTCCTAACAAAGTTTTGACACAGATTCCCAATTCGGGCATTCAGAACATATAGCACGTTGCTGTAAGCAAGCACATTCTCATTCAAAGTTGCAAGTTACTATGTAGGAATTAGTTTGTATAGGTGTTTCAAAGATGCCCAGAACTGAGCTAAACTTGGTATGTCTCCAACTCCCAGAAATAACTTCATGCCCCATCTCCCTTACTTCCAACTAGTAAGGATCACATAATTCCTAACAAAGTTTTGACACAGATTCCCAATTCGGGCATTCAGAACATATAGCACGTTGCTGTAAGCAAGCACATTCTCATTCAAAGTTGCAAGTTACTATGTAGGAACAAGTTTGTATAGGTATTTCAAAGATGCCCAGAACTGAGCTAAACGTTGTATGTCTCCAACTCCTAGAAATAACTTCCTGCCCCATCTCCCTTACTTCTATCTAGTAAGGATCACATAATTCCTAACAAAGTTTTGACACAGATTCCCAATTCGGGCATTCAGAACATATAGCACGTTGCTGTAAGCAAGCACATTCTCATTCAAAGTTGCAAGTTACTATGTAGGAACAAGTTTGTATAGGTATTTCAAAGATGTCCAGAACTGAGCTAAACTTGGTATGTCTCCAACTCCTAGAAATAACTTCATGCCCCATCTCCCTTACTTCCAGCTAGTAAGGATCACATAATTCCTAACAAAGTTTTGACACAGATTCCCAATTCGGGCATTCAGAACATATAGCACATTGCTGTAAGCAAGCACATTCTCATTCAAAGTTGCAAGTTACTATGTAGGAACAAGTTTGTATAGGTATTTCAAAGATTCCCAGAACTGAGCTAAACTTGGTATTTTTCTAACTCCTACAAATAACTTCATGCCCTAACTCCCTTACTTCCAGTTAGTAAGGATCACATAATTCCTAAGAAAGTTTTGACACAGATTCCCAATTCGGGCGTTCAGAACATATAGCACGTTGCTGTAAGCAAGCACATTCTCATTCAAAGTTGCAAGTTACTATGTAGGAATTAGTTTGTATAGGTGTTTCAAAGATGCCCAGAACTGAGCTAAACTTGGTATGTCTCCAACTCCTAGAAATAACTTCATGCCCCATCTCCCTTACTTCCAACTAGTAAGGATCACATAATTCCTAACAAAGTTTTGACACAGATTCCCAATTCGGGCATTCAGAACATATAGCACGTTGCTGTAAGCAAGCACATTCTCATTCAAAGTTGCAAGTTACTATGTAGGAACAAGTTTGTATAGGTATTTCAAAGATGCCCAGAACTGAGCTAAACGTTGTATGTCTCCAACTCCTAGAAATAACTTCCTGCCCCATCTCCCTTACTTCTATCTAGTAAGGATCACATAATTCCTAACAAAGTTTTGACACAGATTCCCAATTCGGGCATTCAGAACATATAGCACGTTGCTGTAAGCAAGCACATTCTCATTCAAAGTTGCAAGTTACTATGTAGGAACAAGTTTGTATAGGTATTTCAAAGATGCCCAGAACTGAGCTAAACTTGGTATGTCTCCAACTCATAGAAATAACTTCCTGCCCCATCTCCCTTACTTCCAGCTAGTAAGGATCACATAATTCCTAACAAAGTTTTGACACAGATGCCCAATTCGGGCATTCAGACCATATAGCACGTTGCTGTAAGCAAGCACATTCTCATTCAAAGTTGCAAGTTACTATGTAGGAACAAGTTTGTATAGGTATTTCAAAGATGCCCAGAACTGAGCTAAACGTTGTATGTCTCCAACTCCTAGAAATAACTTCATGCCCCATCTCCCTTACTTCCAGCTAGTAAGGATCACATAATTCCTAACAAAGTTTTGACACAGATTCCCAATTCGGGCATTCAGAACATATAGCACGTTGCTGTAAGCAAGCACATTCTCATTCAAAGTTGCAAGTTACTATGTAGGAACAAGTTTGTATAGGTATTTCAAAGATGCCCAGAACTGAGCTAAACTTGGTATGTCTCCAACTCCTAGAAATAACTTCATGCCCCATCTCCATTACTTCCAGCTAGTAATGATCACATAATTCCTAACAAAGTTTTGACACAGTTTCCCAATTTTGGCATTAAGATCATATAGCACGTTGCTGTAAGCAAGCACATTCTCATTCAAAGTTGCAAGTTACTATGTAGGAACAAGTTTGTATAGGTATTTCAAAGATGTCCAGAACTGAGCTAAACTTGGTATGTCTCCAACTCCTAGAAATAACTTCATGCCCCATCTCCCTTACTTCCAGCTAGTAAGGATCACATAATTCCTAACAAAGTATTGACACAGATTCCCAATTCAGTCATTCAGAACATATAGCACGTTGCTGTAAGCAAGCACATTCTCATTCAAAGTTGCAAGTTACTATGTAGGAACAAGTTTTTATAGGTATTTCAAAGATTCCCAGAACTGAGCTAAACTTGGTATTTCTCTAACTCCTAGAAATAACTTCATGCCCCAACTCCCTTACTTCCAGCTAGTAAGGATCACATAATTCCTAAGAAAGTTTTGACACAGATTCCCAATTCGGCATTCAGAACATATAGCACGTTGCTGTAAGCAAGCACATTCTCATTCAAAGTTGCAAGTTACTATGTAGGAACAAGTTTGTATAGGTATTTCAAAGATGCCCAGAACTGAGCTAAACTTGGTATGTCTCCAACTCTTATAAATAACTTCATGCCCCATCTCCCTTACTTCCAGCTAGTAAGGATCACATAATTCCTAACAAAGTTTTGACACAGATTCCCAATTCGGGCATTCAGAATATATAGCACGTTGCTGTAAGCAAGCACATTCTCATTCAAAGTTGCAAGTTACTATGTAGGAACAAGTTTGTATAGGTATTTCAAAGATGCCCAGAACTGAGCTAAACGTTGTATGTCTCCAACTCCTAGAAATAACTTCATGCCCCATCTCCATTACTTCCAGCTAGTAAGGATCACATAATTCCTAACAAAGTTTTGACACAGTTTCCCAATTCGGGCATTCAGAACATATAGCACGTTGCTGTAAGCAAGAACATTCTCATTCAAAGTTGCAAGTTACTATGTAGGAACAAGTTTGTATAGGTATTTAAAAGATGTCCAGAACTGAGCTAAACTTGGTATGTCTCCAACTCCTAGAAATAACTTCATGCCCCATCTCCCTTACTTCCAGCTAGTAAGGATCACATAATTCCTAACAAAGTTTTGACACAGATTCCCAATTCGGGCATTCAGAACATATAGCACGTTGCTGTAAGCAAGCACATTCTCATTCAAAGTTGCAAGTTACTATGTAGGAACAAGTTTGTATAGGTATTTCAAAGATTCCCAGAACTGAGCTAAACTTGGTATTTTTCTAACTCCTACAAATAACTTCATGCCCTAACTCCCTTACTTCCAGTTAGTAACGATCACATAATTCATAAGAAAATTTTGACACAGATTCCAAATTCGGGCGTTCAGAACATATAGCACGTTGCTGTAAGCAAGCACATTCTCATTCAAAGTTGCAAGTTACTATGTAGGAATTAGTTTGTATAGGTTTTTCAAAGATGCCCAGAACTGAGCTAAACTTGGTATGTCTCCAACTCCTAGAAATAACTTCATGCCCCATCTCCCTTACTTCCAACTAGTAAGGATCACATAATTCCTAACAAAGTTTTGACACAGATTCCCAATTCGGGCATTCAGAACATATAGCACGTTGCTGTAAGCAAGCACATTCTCATTCAAAGTTCAAGTTACAATGTAGGAACAAGTTTGTATAGGTATTTCAAAGATGCCCAGAACTGAGCTAAACTTGGTATGTCTCCAACTCATAGAAATAACTTCCTGCCCCATCTCCCTTACTTCCAGCTAGTAAGGATCACATAATTCCTAACAAAGTTTTGACACAGATGCCCAATTCGGGCATTCAGACCATATAGCACGTTGCTGTAAGCAAGCACATTTTCATTCAAAGTTGCAAGTTACTATGTAGGAACAAGTTTGTATAGGTATTTCAAAGATGTCCAGAACTGAGCTAAACTTGGTATGTCTCCAACTCCTAGAAATAACTTCATGCCCCATCTCCATTACTTCCAGCTAGTAAGGATCACATAATTCCTAACAAAGTTTTGACACAGTTTCCCAATTTTGGCATTAAGAACATATAGCACGTTGCTGTAAGCAAGCACATTCTCATTCAAAGTTGCAAGTTACTATGTAGGAACAAGTTTGTATAGGTATTTCAAAGATGCCCAGAACTGAGCTAAACTTGGTATGTCTCCAACTCCTAGAAATAACTTCATGCCCCATCTCCCTTACTTCCAGCTAGTAAGGATCACATAATTCCTAACAAAGTTTTGACACAGATTCCCAATTCGGGCATTCAGAACATATAGCACGTTGCTGTAAGCAAGCACATTCTCATTCAAAGTTGCAAGTTACTATGTAGGAACAAGTTTGTATAGGTATTTCAAAGATGCCCAGAACTGAGCTAAACGTTGTATGTCTCCAACTCCTAGAAATAACTTCATGCCCCATCTCCAATACTTCCAGCTACTAAGGATCACATAATTCCTAACAAAGTTTTGACACAGTTTCCCAATTCGGGCATTCAGAACATATAGCACGTTGCTGTAAGCAAGCACATTCTCATTCAAAGTTGCAAGTTACTATGTAGGAACAAGTTTGTATAGGTATTTCAAAGATGTCCAGAACTGAGCTAAACTTGGTACGTCTCCAACTCCTAGAAATAACTTCATGCCCCATCTCCCTTACTTCCAGCTAGTAAGGATCACATAATTCCTAACAAAGTTTTGACACAGATTCCCAATTCGGGCATTCAGAACATATAGCACGTTGCTGTAAGCAAGCACATTCTCATTCAAAGTTGCAAGTTACTATGTAGGAACAAGTTTGTATAGGTATTTCAAATATTCCCAGAACTGAGCTAAACTTGGTATTTCTCTAACTCCTAGAAATAACTTGATGCCCCAACTCCCTTACTTCCAGTTAGTAAGGATCACATAATTCCTAAGAAAGTTTTGACACAGATTCCCAATTCGGGCGTTCAGAACATATAGCACGTTGCTGTAAGCAAGCACATTCTCATTCAAAGTTGCAAGTTACTATGTAGGAATTAGTTTGTATAGGTGTTTCAAAGATGCCCAGAACTGAGCTAAACTTGGTATGTCTCCAACTCCTAGAAATAACTTCATGCCCCATCTCCCTTACTTCCAACTAGTAAGGATCACATAATTGCTAACAAAGTTTTAACACAGATTCCCAATTCGGGCATTTAGAACATATAGCACGTTGCTGTAAGCAAGCACATTCTCATTCAAAGTTCAAGTTACTATGTAGGAACAAGTTTGTATAGGTATTTCAAAGATGCCCAGAACTGAGCTAAACTTGGTATGTCTCCAACTCCTAGAAATAACTTCCTGCCCCATCTCCCTTACTTCCAGCTAGTAAGGATCACATAATTCCTAACAAAGTTTTGACACAGATGCCCAATTCGGGCATTCAGACCATATAGTACGTTGCTGTAAGCAAGCACATTCTCATTCAAAGTTTCAAGTTACTATGTAGGAACAAGTTTGTATAGGTATTTCAAAGATGCCCAGAACTGAGCTAAACTTGGTATGTCTCCAACTCCTAGAAATAACTTCATGCCCCATCTCCAATACTTCCAGCTAGTAAGGATCACATAATTCCTAACAAAGTTTTGACACAGATTCCCAATTCGGGCATTCAGAACATATAGCACGTTGCTGTAAGCAAGCACATTCTCATTCAAAGTTGCAAGTTACTATGTAGGAACAAGTTTGTATAGGTATTTCAAAGATGCCCAGAACTGAGCTAAACTTGGTATGTCTCCAACTCCTAGAAATATCTTCATGCCCCATCTCCATTACTTCCATCTAGTAAGGATCACATAATTCCTAACAAAGATTTGACACAGTTTCCCAATTCGGGCATTCAGAACATATAGCACGTTGGTGTAAGCAAGCACATTCTCATTCAAAGTTGCAAGTTACTATGTAGGAACAAGTTTGTATAGGTATTTCAAAGATGCCCAGAACTGTGCTAAACTAGGTATGTGTCCAACTCCTAGAAATAACTTCATGCCCCAACTCCCTTACTTCCAGCTAGTAAGGATCACATAATTCCTAACAAAATTTTGACACAGATTCCCAATTCGGGCATTCAGAACATAAGGCACGTTGCTGTAAGCAAGCACATTCTCATTCAAAGTTGCAAGTTACTATGTAGGAACCAGTTTGTATAGGTATTTCAAAGATGCCCAGAACTGAGCTAAACTTGGTATGTCTCCAACTCCTAGAAATAACTTCATGCCCCATCTCCCTTACTTCCAGCTAGTAAGGATCACATAATTCCTAAGAAACTTTTGACACAGATTCCCAATTCGGGCATTCAGAACATATAGCACGTTGCTGTAAGCAAGCACATTTTCATTCAAAGTTGAAAGTTACTATGTAGGAACAAGTTTGTATAGGTATTTCAAAGATGCCCAGAACTGTGCTAAACTTGGTATGTGTCCAACTCCTAGAAATAACTTCATGCCCCAACTCCCTTACTTCCAGTTAGTAAGGATCACATAATTCCTAAGAAAGTTTTGACACAGATTCCCAATTCGGGCGTTCAGAACATATAGCACGTTGCTGTAAGCAAGCACATTCTCATTCAAAGTTGCAAGTTACTATGTAGGAACAAGTTTGTATAGGAATTTCAAAGATGCCCAGAACTGTGCTAAACTTGGTATGTGTCCAACTCCTAGAAATAACTTCATGCCCCAACTCCCTTACTTCCAGCTAGTAAGGATCACATAATTCCTAACAAAGTTTTGACACAGATTCCCAATTCGGGCATTCAGACCATATAGCACATTGCTGTAAGCAAGAACATTCTCATTCAAAGTTGCAAGTTACTATGTAGGAACAAGTTTGTATAGGTATTTCAAAGATGCCCAGAACTGAGCTAAAGTGGGTATGTCTCCAACTCCTAGAAATAACTTCATGCCCCATCTCCCTTACTTCCATCTAGTAAGGATCACATAATTCCTAACAAAGTTTTGACACAGATTCCCAATTCGGGCATTCAGAACATATAGCACGTTGCTGTAAGCAAGCACATTCTCATTCAAAGTTGCAAGTTACTATGTAGGAACAAGTTTGTATAGGTATTTCAAAGATGCCCAGAACTGAGATAAACTTGGTATGTCTCCAACTCCTAGAAATAACTTCATGCCCCATCTCCATTACTTCCAGCTAGTAAGGATCACATAATTCCTAACAAAGTTTTGACACAGTTTCCCAATTTGGGCATTAAGAACATATAGCACGTTGCTGTAAGCAAGCACATTCTCATTCAAAGTTGCAAGTTGCTATGTAGGAACAAGTTTGTTTAGGCATTTCAAAGATGTCCAGAACTGAGCTAAACTTGGTATGTCTCCAACTCCTAGAAATAACTTCATGCCCCATCTCCCTTACTTCCAGCTAGTAAGGATCACATAATTCCTAACAAAGTTTTGACACAGATTCCCAATTCGGGCGTTCAGAACATATAGCACGTTGCTGTAAGCAAGCACATTCTCATTCAAAGTTGCAAGTTACTATGTAGGAATTAGTTTGTATAGGTATTTCAAAGATGCCCAGAACTGAGCTAAACTTGGTATGTCTCCAACTCCTAGAAATAACTTCATGCCCCATCTACCTTACTTCCAACTAGTAAGGATCACATAATTCCTAACAAAGTTTTCACACAGATTCCCAATTCGGGCATTCAGAACATTTAGCACGTTGCTGTAAGCAAGCACATTCTCATTCAAAGTTCAAGTTACTATGTAGGAACAAGTTTGTATAGGTATTTCAAAGATGCCCAGAACTGAGCTAAACTTGGTATTTCTCTAACTCCTAGAAATAACTTCATGCCCCAACTCCCTTACTTCCAGCTAGTAAGGATCACATAATTCCTAAGAAAGTTTTGACACAGATTCCCAATTCGGCATTCAGAACATATAGCACGTTGCTGTAAGCAAGCACATTCTCATTCAAAGTTGCAAGTTACTATGTAGGAATTAGTTTGTATAGGTATTTCAAAGATGCCCAGAACTGAGCTAAACTTGGTATGTCTCCAACTCCTAGAAATAACTTCATGCTCCATCTCCCTTACTTCCAGCTAGTAAGCATAACATAATTCCTAACAAAGTTTTGACACAGATTCCCAATTCGGGCATTCAGAACATAGAGCACGTTGCTGTAAGCAAGCACATTCTCATTCAAAGTTGCAAGTTACTATGTAGGAACAAGTTTGTATAGGTATTTCAAAGATGCCCAGAACTGAGCTAAACTTGGTATGTCTCCAACTCCTAGAAATAACTTCATGCCCCATCTCCATTACTTCCAGCTAGTAAGGATCACATAATTCCTAACAAAGTTTTGACACAGTTTCCCAATTCGGGCATACAGAACATATAGCACGTTGCTGTAAGCAAGCACATTCTCATTCAAAGTTGCAAGTTACTATGTAGGAACAAGTTTGTATAGGTATTTCAAAGATGTCCAGAACTGAGCTAAACTTGGTATGTCTCCAACTCCTAGAAATAACTTCATGCCCCATCTCCCTTACTTCCAGCTAGTAAGGATCACATAATTCCTAAGAAAGTTTTGACACAGATTCCCAATTCGGGCATTCAGAACATATAGCACGTTGCTGTAAGCAAGCACATTCTCATTCAAAGTTGCAAGTTACTATGTAGGAACAAGTTTGTATAGGTATTTCAAAGATTCCCAGAACTGAGGTAAACTTGGTATTTCTCTAACTCCTAGAAATAACTTCATGCCCCAACTCCCTTACATCCAGTTAGTAAGGATCACATAATTCCTAAGAAAGTTTTGACACAGATTCCCAATTCGGGCGTTCAGAACATATAGCACGTTGCTGTAAGCAAGCACATTCTCATTCAAAGTTGCAAGTTACTATGTAGGAATTAGTTTGTATAGGTATTTCAAAGATGCCCAGAACTGAGCTAAACTTGGTATGTCTCCAACTCCTAGAAATAACTTCATGCCCCATCTCCCTTACTTCCAACTAGTAAGGATCACATAATTCCTAACAAAGTTTTCACACAGATTCCCAATTCGGGCATTCAGAACATATAGCACGTTGCTGTAAGCAAGCACATTCTCATTCAAAGTTCAAGTTACTATGTAGGAACAAGTTTGTATAGGTATTTCAAAGATGCCCAGAACTGAGCTAAACTTGGTATGTCTCCAACTCCTAGAAATAACTTCCTGCCCCATCTCCCTTACTTCCAGCTAGTAAGGATCACATAATTCCTAACAAAGTATTGACACAGATTCCCAATTAGGTCATTCAGAACATATAGCACGTTGCTGTAAGCAAGCACATTCTCATTCAAAGTTGCAAGATACTATGTAGGAACAAGTTTGTATAGGTATTTCAAAGATTCCCAGAACTGAGCTAAACTTGGTATTTCTCTAACTCCTAGAAATAACTTCATGCCCCAACTCCCTTACTTCCAGCTAGTAAGGATCACATAATTCCTAAGAAAGTTTTGACACAGATTCCCAATTCGGCATTCAGAACATATAGCACGTTGCTGTAAGCAAGCACATTCTCATTCAAAGTTGCAAGTTACTATGTAGGAATTAGTTTGTATAGGTATTTCAAAGATGCCCAGAACTGAGCTAAACTTGGTATGTCTCCAACTCCTAGACATAACTTCATGCCCCATCTCCCTTACTTCCAGCTAGTAAGGATCACATAATTCCTAACAAAGTTTTGACACAGATTCCCAATTCGGGCATTCAGAACATATAGCACGTTGCTGTAAGCAAGCACATTCTCATTCAAAGTTGCAAGTTACTATGTAGGAACAAGTTTGTATAGGTATTTCAAAGATGCCCAGAACTGAGCTAAACTTGGTATGTCTCCAACTCCTAGAAATAACTTCATGCCCCATCTCCATTACTTCCAGCTAGTAAGGATCACATAATTCCTAACAAAGTTTTGACACAGTTTCCCAATTTGGGCATTAAGATCATATAGCACGTTGCTGTAAGCAAGCACATTCTCATTCAAAGTTGCAAGTTACTATGTAGGATCAAGATTGTATAGGTATTTCAAAGATGTCCAGAACTGAGCTAAACTTGGTATGTCTCCAACTCCTAGAAATAACTTCATGCCCCATCTCCCTTACTTCCAGCTAGTAAGGATCACATAATTCCTAACAAAGTTTTGACACAGATTCCCAATTCGGGCATTCAGAACCTAAGGCACGTTGCTGTAAGCAAGCACATTCTCATTCAAAGTTGCAAGTTACTATGTAGGAACCAGTTTGTATAGGTATTTCAAAGATGCCCAGAACTGAGCTAAACTTGGTATGTCTCCAACTCCTAGACATAACTTCATGCCCCATCTCCCTTACTTCCAGCTAGTAAGGATCACATAATTCCTAACAAAGTTTTGACACAGATTCCCAATTCGGGCATTCAGAACATATAGCACGTTGCTGTAAGCAAGCACATTCTCATTCAAAGTTGCAAGTTACTATGTAGGAACAAGTTTGTATAGGTATTTCAAAGATGCCCAGAACTGAGCTAAACGTTGTATGTCTCCAACTCCTAGAAATAACTTCATGCCCCATCTCCATTACTTCCAGCTAGTAAGGATCACATAATTCCTAACAAAGTTTTGACACAGATTCCCAATTTTGGCATTAAGAACATATAGCACGTTGCTGTAAGCAAGCACATTCTCATTCAAAGTTGCAAGTTACTATGTAGGAACAAGTTTGTATAGGTATTTCAAAGATGCCCAGAACTGAGCTAAACTTGGTATGTCTCCAACTCCTAGAAATAACTTCATGCCCCATCTCCCTTACTTCCAGCTAGTAAGGATCACATAATTCCTAACAAAGTTTTGACACAGATTCCCAATTCGGGCATACAGAACATATAGCACGTTGCTGTAAGCAAGCACATTCTCATTCAAAGTTGCAAGTTACTATGTAGGAACAAGTTTGTATAGGTATTTCAAAGATGCCCAGAACTGAGCTAAACGTTGTATGTCTCCAACTCCTAGAAATAACTTCATGCCCCATCTCCAATACTTCCAGCTAGTAAGGATCACATAATTCCTAACAAAGTTTTGACACAGTTTCCCAATTCGGGCATTCAGAACATATAGCACGTTGCTGTAAGCAAGCACATTCTCATTCAAAGTTGCAAGTTACTATGTAGGAACAAGTTTGTATAGGTATTTCAAAGATGTCCAGAACTGAGCTAAACTTGGTATGTCTCCAACTCCTAGAAATAACTTCATGCCCCATCTCCCTTACTTCCAGCTAGTAAGGATCACATAATTCCTAAGAAAGTTTTGACACAGATTCCCAATTCGGGCATTCAGAACATATAGCACGTTGCTGTAAGCAAGCACATTCTCATTCAAAGTTGCAAGTTACTATGTAGGAACAAGTTTGTATAGGTATTTCAAATATTCCCAGAACTGAGCTAAACTTGGTATTTCTCTAACTCCTAGAAATAACTTGATGCCCCAACTCCCTTACTTCCAGTTAGTAAGGATCACATAATTCCTAAGAAAGTTTTGACACAGATTCCCAATTCGGGCGTTCAGAACATATAGCACGTTGCTGTAAGCAAGCACATTCTCATTCAAAGTTGCAAGTTACTATGTAGGAATTAGTTTGTATAGGTGTTTCAAAGATGCCCAGAACTGAGCTAAACTTGGTATGTCTCCAACTCCTAGAAATAACTTCATGCCCCATCTCCCTTACTTCCAACTAGTAAGGATCACATAATTCCTAACAAAGTTTTAACACAGATTCCCAATTCGGGCATTTAGAACATATAGCACGTTGCTGTAAGCAAGCACATTCTCATTCAAAGTTCAAGTTACTATGTAGGAACAAGTTTGTATAGGTATTTCAAAGATGCCCAGAACTGAGCTAAACTTGGTATGTCTCCAACTCCTAGAAATAACTTCATGCCCCATCTCCCTTACTTCCAGCTAGTAAGGATCACATAATTCCTAACAAAGTTTTGACACAGATTCCCAATTCGGGCATTCAGAACATATAGCACGTTGCTGTAAGCAAGCACATTCTCATTCAAAGTTGCAAGTTACTATGTAGGAACAAGTTTGTATAGGTATTTCAAAGATGCCCAGAACTGAGCTAAACTTGGTATGTCTCCAACTCCTAGAAATAACTTCATGCCCCATCTCCATTACTTCCATCTAGTAAGGATCACATAATTCTTAACAAAGATTTGACACAGTTTCCCAATTCGGGCATTCAGAACATATAGCACGTTGGTGTAAGCAAGCACATTCTCATTCAAAGTTGCAAGTTACTATGTAGGAACCAGTTTGTATAGGTATTTCAAAGATGCCCAGAACTGTGCTAAACTTGGTATGTGTCCAACTCCTAGAAATAACTTCATGCCCCAACTCCCTTACTTCCAGCTAGTAAGGATCACATAATTCCTAACAAAATTTTGACACAGATTCCCAATTCGGGCATTCAGAACATAAGGCACGTTGCTGTAAGCAAGCACATTCTCATTCAAAGTTGCAAGTTACTATGTAGGAACCAGTTTGTATAGGTATTTCAAAGATGCCCAGAACTGAGCTAAACTTGGTATGTCTCCAACTCCTAGAAATAACTTCATGCCCCATCTCCCTTACTTCCAGCTAGTAAGGATCACATAATTCCTAAGAAAGTTTTGACACAGATTCCCAATTCGGGCATTCAGAACATATAGCACGTTGCTGTAAGCAAGCACATTCTCATTCAAAGTTGCAAGTTACTATGTAGGAACAAGTTTGTATAGGTATTTCAAAGATGCCCAGAACTGTGCTAAACTTGGTATGTGTCCAACTCCTAGAAATAACTTCATGCCCCAACTCCCTTACTTCCAGTTAGTAAGGATCACATAATTCCTAAGAAAGTTTTGACACAGATTCCCAATTCGGGCGTTCAGAACATATAGCACGTTGCTGTAAGCAAGCACATTCTCATTCAAAGTTGCAAGTTACTATGTAGGAACAAGTTTGTATAGGAATTTCAAAGATGCCCAGAACTGTGCTAAACTTGGTATGTGTCCAACTCCTAGAAATAACTTCTTGCCCCAACTCCCTTACTTCCAGCTAGTAAGGATCACATAATTCCTAACAAAGTATTGACACAGATTCCCAATTCGGGCATTCAGACCATATAGCACGTTGCTGTAAGCAAGAACATTCTCATTCAAAGTTGCAAGTTACTATGTAGGAACAAGTTAGTATAGGTATTTCAAAGATGCCCAGAACTGAGCTAAAGTGGGTATGTCTCCAACTCCTAGAAATAACTTCATGCCCCATCTCCCTTACTTCCATCTAGTAAGGATCACATAATTCCTAACAAAGTTTTGACACAGATTCCCAATTCGGGCATTCAGAACATATAGCACGTTGCTGTAAGCAAGCACATTCTCATTCAAAGTTGCAAGTTACTATGTAGGAACAAGTTTGTATAGGTATTTCAAAGATGCCCAGAACTGAGATAAACTTGGTATGTCTCCAACTCCTAGAAATAACTTCATGCCCCATCTCCATTACTTCCAGCTAGTAAGGATCACATAATTCCTAACAAAATTTTGACACAGTTTCCCAATTTGGGCATTAAGAACATATAGCACGTTGCTGTAAGCAAGCACATTCTCATTCAAAGTCGCAAGTTACTATGTAGGAACAAGTTTGTTTAGGTATTTCAAAGATGTCCAGAACTGAGCTAAACTTGGTATGTCTCCAACTCCTAGAAATAACTTCATGCCCCATCTCCCTTACTTCCAGCTAGTAAGGATCACATAATTCCTAACAAAGTTTTGACACAGATTCCCAATTCGGGCGTTCAGAACATATAGCACGTTGCTGTAAGCAAGCACATTCTCATTCAAAGTTGCAAGTTACTATGTAGGAATTAGTTTGTATAGGTATTTCAAAGATGCCCAGAACTGAGCTAAACTTGGTATGTCTCCAACTCCTAGAAATAACTTCATGCCCCATCTCCCTTACTTCCAACTAGTAAGGATCACATAATTCCTAACAAAGTTTTCACACAGATTCCCAATTCGGGCATTCAGAACATATAGCACGTTGCTGTAAGCAAGCACATTCTCATTCAAAGTTCAAGTTACTATGTAGGAACAAGTTTGTATAGGTATTTCAAAGATGCCCAGAACTGAGCTAAACTTGGTATTTCTCTAATTCCTAGAAATAACTTCATGCCCCAACTCCCTTACTTCCAGCTTGTAAGGATCACATAATTCCTAACAAAGTTTTGACACAGATTCCCAATTTGGCATTCAGAACATATAGCACGTTGCTGTAAGCAAGCACATTCTCATTCAAAGTTGCAAGTTACTATGTAGGAATTAGTTTGTATAGGTATTTCAAAGATGCCCAGAACTGAGCTAAACTTGGTATGTCTCCAACTCCTAGAAATAACTTCATGCCCCATCTCCCTTACTTCCAGCTAGTAAGGATAACATAATTCCTAACAAAGTTTTGACACAGATTCCCAATTCGGGCATTCAGAACATAGAGCACGTTGCTGTAAGCAAGCACATTCTCATTCAAAGTTGCAAGTTACTATGTAGGAACAAGTTTGTATAGGTATTTCAAAGATGCCCAGAACTGAGCTAAACTTGGTATGTCTCCAACTCCTAGAAATAACTTCATACCCCATCTCCATTACTTCCAGCTAGTAAGGATCACATAATTCCTAACAAAGTTTTGACACAGTTTCCCAATTCGGGCATTCAGAACATATAGCACGTTGCTGTATGCAAGCACATTCTCATTCAAATTTGCAAGTTACTATGTAGGAACATGTTTGTATAGGTATTTCAAAGATGTCCAGAACTGAGCTAAACTTGGTATGTCTCCAACTCCTAGAAATAACTTCATGCCCCATCTCCCTTACTTCCAGCTAGTAAGGATCACATAATTCCTAACAAAGATTTGACACAGATTCCCAATTCGGGCGTTCAGAACATATAGCACGTTGCTGTAAGCAAGCACATTCTCATTCAAAGTTGCAAGTTACTATGTAGGAATTAGTTTGTATAGGTGTTTCAAAGATGCCCAGAACTGAGCTAAACTTGGTATGTCTCCAACTCCTAGAAATAACTTCATACCCCATCTCCATTACTTCCAGCTAGTAAGGATCACATAATTCCTAACAAAGTTTTGACACAGTTTCCCAATTCGGGCATTCAGAACATATAGCACGTTGCTGTATGCAAGCACATTCTCATTCAAAGTTGCAAGTTACTATGTAGGAACAAGTTTGTATAGGTATTTCAAAGATGTCCAGAACTGAGCTAAACTTGGTATGTCTCCAACTCCTAGAAATAACTTCATGCCCCATCTCCCTTACTTCCAGCTAGTAAGGATCACATAATTCCTAACAAAGATTTGACACAGATTCCCAATTCGGGCGTTCAGATCATATAGCACGTTGCTGTAAGCAAGCACATTCTCATTCAAAGTTGCAAGTTACTATGTAGGAATTAGTTTGTATAGGTGTTTCAAAGATGCCCAGAACTGAGCTAAACTTGGTATGTCTCCAACTCCTAGAAATAACTTCATGCCCCATCTCCCTTACTTCCAACTAGTAAGGATCACATAATTCCTAACAAAGTTTTGACACAGATTCCCAATTCGGGCATTCAGAACATATAGCACGTTGCTGTAAGCAAGCACATTCTCATTCAAAGTTCAAGTTACTATGTAGGAACAAGTTTGTATAGGTATTTCAAAGATGCCCAGAACTGAGCTAAACTTGGTATGTCTCCAACTCCTAGAAATAACTTCCTGCCCCATCTCCCTTACTTCCAGCTAGTAAGGATCACATAATTCCTAACAAAGTATTGACACAGATTCCCAATTCAGTCATTCAGAACATATAGCACGTTGCTGTAAGCAAGCACATTCTCATTCAAAGTTGCAAGTTACTATGTAGGAACAAGTTTGTATAGGTATTTCAAAGATTCCCAGAACTGAGCTAAACTTGGTATTTCTCTAACTCCTAGAAATAACTTCATGCCCCAACTCCCTTACTTCCAGCTAGTAAGGATCACATAATTCCTAAGAAAGTTTTGACACAGATTCCCAATTCGGCATTCAGAACATATAGCACGTTGCTGTAAGCAAGCACATTCTCATTCAAAGTTGCAAGTTACTATGTAGGAATTAGTTTGTATAGGTATTTCAAAGATGCCCAGAACTGAGCTAAACTTGGTATGTCTCCAACTCCTAGAAATAACTTCATGCCCCATCTCCCTTACTTCCAGCTAGTAAGGATCACATAATTCCTAACAAAGTTTTGACACAGATTCCCAATTCGGGCATTCAGAACATATAGCACGTTGCTGTAAGCAAGCACATTCTCATTCAAAGTTGCAAGTTACTATGTAGGAACAAGTTTGTATAGGTATTTCAAAGATGTCCAGAACTGAGCTAAACTTGGTATGTCTCCAACTCCTAGAAATAACTTCATGCCCCATCTCCCTTACTTCCAGCTAGTAAGGATCACATAATTCCTAACAAAGTTTTGACACAGATTCCCAATTCGGGCATTCAGACCATATAGCACGTTGCTGTAAGCAAGCACATTCTCATTCAAAGTTGCAAGATACTATGTAGGAACAAGTTAGTATAGGTATTTCAAAGATGTCCAGAACTGAGCTAAACTTGGTATTTCTCTAACTCCTAGAAATAACTTCATGCCCCAACTCCCTTACTTCCAGTTAGTAAGGATCACATAATTCCTAAGAAAGTTTTGACACAGATTCCCAATTCGGGCGTTCAGAACATATAGCACGTTGCTGTAAGCAAGCACATTCTCATTCAAAGTTGCAAGTTACTATGTAGGAACAAGTTTGTATAGGTATTTCAAAGATGCCCAGAACTGTGCTAAACTTGGTATGTGTCCAACTCCTAGAAATAACTTCATGCCCCAACTCCCTTACTTCCAGCTAGTAAGGATCACATAATTCCTAACAAAGTTTTGACACAGATTCCCAATTCGGGCATTCAGACCATGTAGCACGTTGCTGTAAGCAAGAACATTCTCATTCAAAGTTGCAAGTTACTATGTAGGAACAAGTTAGTATAGGTACTTCAAAGATGCCCAGAACTGAGCTAAGGTGGGTATGTCTCCAACTCCTAGAAATAACTTCATGCCCCATCTCCCTTACATCCATCTAGTAAGGAGCACATAATTCCTAACAAAGTTTTGACACAGTTTCCCAATTCGGGCATTCAGAACATATAGCACGTTGCTGTAAGCAAGCACATTCTCATTCAAATTGCAAGTTACTATGTAGCAACAAGTTTGTATAGGTATTTCAAAGATGTCCAGAACTGAGCTAAACTTGGTATGTCTCCAACTCCTAGAAATAACTTCATGCCCCATCTCCCTTACTTCCAGCTAGTAAGGATCACATAATTCCTAAGAAAGTTTTGACACAGATTCCCAATTCGGGCGTTCAGAACATATAGCACGTTGCTGTAAGCAAGCACATTCTCATTCAAAGTTGCAAGTTACTATGTAGGAATTAGTTTGTATAGGTATTTCAAAGATGCCCAGAAGTGAGCTAAACTTGGTATGTCTCCAACTCCTAGAAATAACTTCATGCCCCATCTCCCTTACTTCAAACTAGTAAGGATCATATAATTCCTAACAAAGTTTTCACACAGATTCCCAATTCGGGCATTCAGAACATATAGCACGTTGCTGTAAGCAAGCACATTCTCATTCAAAGTTCAAGTTACTATGTAGGAACAAGTTTGTGTAGGTATTTCAAAGATGCCCAGAACTGAGCTAAACTTGGTATGTCTCCAACTCCTAGAAATAACTTCCTGCCCCATCTCCCTTACTTCCAGCTAGTAAGGATCACATAATTCCTAACAAAGTTTTGACACAGATTCCCAATTCGGGCATTCAGACCATATAGAACGTTGCTGTAAGCAAGCACATTCTCATTCAAAGTTGCAAGTTACTATGTAGGAACAAGTTTGTATAGGTATTTCAAAGATGCCCAGAACTGAGCTAAACTTGGTATGTCTCCAACTCCTAGAAATAACTTCATGCCCCATCTCCCTTACTTCCAGCTAGTAAGGATCACATAATTCCTAACAAAGTTTTGACACAGATTCCCAATTCTGGCATTCAGAACATATAGCACGTTGCTGTAAGCAAGCACATTCTCATTCAAAGTTGCAAGTTACTATGTAGGAACAAGTTTGTATAGGTATTTCAAAGATGCCCAGAACTGAGCTAAACTTGGTATGTCTCCATCTCCTAGAAATAACTTCATGCCCCATCTCCCTTACTTCCAGCTAGTAAGGATCACATAATTCCTAACAAAGTTTTGACACAGATTCCCAATTCGGGCATTCAGAACATATAGCACGTTGCTGTAAGCAAGCACATTCTCATTCAAAGTTGCAAGTTACTATGTAGGAACAAGTTTGTATAGGTATTTCAAAGATGCCCAGAACTGAGCTAAACTTGGTATTTCTCTAACTCCTAGAAATAACTTCATGCCCCAACTCCCTTACTTCCAGTTAGTAAGGATCACATAATTCCTAAGAAAGTTTTGACACAGATTCCCAATTCGGGCGTTCAGAACATATAGCACGTTGCTGTAAGCAAGCACATTCTCATTCAAAGTTGCAAGTTACTATGTAGGAATTAGTTTGTATAGGTATTTCAAAGATGCCCAGAACTGAGCTAAACTTGGTATGTCTCCAACTCCTAGAAATAACTTCATGCCCCATCTCCCTTACTTCCAACTAGTAAGGATCACATAATTCCTAACAAAGTTTTCACACAGATTCCCAATTCGTGCATTCAGAACATATAGCACGTTGCTGTAAGCAAGCACATTCTCATTCAAAGTTCAAGTTACTATGTAGGAACAAGTTTGTATAGGTATTTCAAAGATGCCCAGAACTGAGCTAAACTTGGTATGTCTCCAACTCCTAGAAATAACTTCCTGCCCCATCTCCCTTACTTCCAGCTAGTAAGGATCACATAATTCCTAACAAAGTTTTGACACAGTTTCCCAATTCGGGCATTCAGAACATATAGCACGTTGCTGTAAGCAAGCACATTCTCATTCAAAGTTGCAAGTTACTATGTAGGAACAAGTTTGTATAGGTATTTCAAAGATGTCCAGAACTGAGCTAAACTTGGTATGTCTCCAACTCCTAGAAATAACTTCATGCCCCATCTCCCTTACTTCCAGCTAGTAAGGATCACATAATTCCTAAGAAAGTTTTGACACTGATTCCCAATTCGGGCATTCAGAACATATAGCACGTTGCTGTAAGCAAGCACATTCTCATTCAAAGTTGCAAGTTACTATGTAGGAACAAGTTTGTATAGGTATTTCAAAGATTCCCAGAACTGAGCTAAACTTGGTATGTCTCCAACTCCTAGAAATAACGTCATGCCCCATCTCCCTTACTTCCAGCTAGTAAGGATCACATAATTCCTAAGAAAGTTTTGACACTGATTCCCAATTCCGGCATTCAGAACATATAGCACGTTGCTGTAAGCAAGCACATTCTTATTCAAAGTTGCAAGTTACTATGTAGGAACAAGTTTGTATAGGTATTTCAAAGATGTCCAGAACTGAGCTAAACTTGGTATGTCTCCAACTCCTAGAAATAACTTCATGCCCCATCTCACTTACTTCCAGCTAGTAAGGATCACATAATTCCTAAGAATGTTTTGACACTGATTCCCAATTCGGGCATTCAGAACATATAGCACGTTGCTGTAAGCAAGCACATTCTCATTCAAAGTTGCAAGTTACTATGATGGAACAAGTTTGTATAGGTATTTCAAAGATTCCCAGAACTGAGCTAAACTTGGTATTTCTCTAACTCCTAGAAATAACTTCATGCCCCAACTCCCTTACTTCCAGTTAGTAAGGATCACATAATTCCTAAGAAAGTTTTGACACAGATTCCCAATTCGGGCGTTCAGAACATATAGCACGTTGCTGTAAGCAAGCACATTCTCATTCAAAGTTGCAAGTTACTATGTAGGAATTAGTTTGTATAGGTATTTCAAAGATGCCCAGAACTGAGCTAAACTTGGTATGTCTCCAACTCCTAGAAATAACTTCATGCCCCATCTCCCTTACTTCCAACTAGTAAGGATCACATAATTCCTAACAAAGTTTTCACACAGATTCCCAATTCGGGCATTCAGAACATATAGCACGTTGCTGTAAGCAAGCACATTCTCATTCAAAGTTCAAGTTACTATGTAGGAACAAGTTTGTATAGGTATTTCAAAGATGCCCAGAACTGAGCTAAACTTGGTATGTCTCCAACTCCTAGAAATAACTTCCTGCCCCATCTCCCTTACTTCCAGCTAGTAAGGATCACATAATTCCTAACAAAGTTTTCACACAGATTCCCAATTCGGGCATTCAGAACATATAGCACGTTGCTGTAAGCAAGCACATTCTCATTCAAAGTTCAAGTTACTATGTAGGAACAAGTTTGTATAGGTATTTCAAAGATGCCCAGAACTGAGCTAAACTTGGTATGTCTCCAACTCCTAGAAATAACTTCCTGCCCCATCTCCCTTACTTCCAGCTAGTAAGGATCACATAATTCCTAACAAAGTTTTGACACAGATGCCCAATTCGGGCATTCAGACCATATAGCACGTTGCTGTAAGCAAGCACATTCTCATTCAAAGTTGCAAGTTACTATGTAGGAACAAGTTTGTATAGGTATTTCAAAGATGCCCAGAACTGAGCTAAACTTGGTATGTCTCCAACTCCTAGAAATAACTTCATGCTCCAACTCCCTTACTTCCAGCTAGTAAGGATCACATAATTCCTAAAAAGTTTTGACACAGATTCCCAATTCGGGCATTCAGACCATATAGCACGTTGCTGTAAGCAAGAACATTCTCATTCAAAGTTGCAAGTTACTATGTAGGAACAAGTTAGTATAGGTATTTCAAAGATGCCCAGAACTGAGCTAAAGTGGGTATGTCTCCAACTCCTAGAAATAACTTCATGCCCCATCTCCCTTACTTCCATCTAGTAAGGATCACATAATTCCTAACAAAGTTTTGACACAGATTCCCAATTCGGGCATTCAGAACATATAGCACGTTGCTGTAAGCAAGCACATTCTCATTCAAAGTTGCAAGATACTATGTAGGAACAAGTTTGTATAGGTATTTCAAAGATGCCCAGAACTGAGCTAAACTTGGTATTTTTCTAACTCCTACAAATAACTTCATGCCCCATCTCCATTACTTCCAGCTAGTAAGGATCACATAATTCCTAACAAAGTTTTGACACAGTTTCCCAATTTGGGCATTAAGAACATATAGCACGTTGCTGTAAGCAAGCACATTCTCATTCAAAGTTGCAAGTTACTATGTAGGAACAAGTTTGTTTAGGTATTTCAAAGATGTCCAGAACTGAGCTAAACTTGGTATGTCTCCAACTCCTAGAAATAACTTCCTGCCCCATCTCCCTTACTTCCAGCTAGTAAGGATCACATAATTCCTAACAAAGTTTTGACACAGATTCCCACTTCGGGCATTCAGAACATATAGCACGTTGCTGTAAGCAAGCACATTCTCATTCAAAGTTGCAAGTTACTATGTAGCAACAAGTTTGTGTAGGTATTTCAAAGATTCCCAGAACTGAGCTAAACTTGGTATTTCTCTAACTCCTAGAAATAACTTCATGCCCCAACTCCCTTACTTTCAGCTAGTAAGGATTACATAATTCCTAAGAAAGTTTTGACACAGATTCCCAATTCGGCATTCAGAACATATAGCACGTTGCTGTAAGCAAGCACATTCTCATTCAAAGTTGCAAGTTACTATGTAGGAATTAGTTTGTATAGGTATTTCAAAGATACCCAGAACTGAGCTAAACTTGGTATGTCTCCAACTCCTAGAAATAACTTCATGCCCCATCTGCCTTACTACCAGCTGGTAAGGATCACATAATTCCTAACAAAGTTTTGACACAGATTCCAAATTCGGGCATTCAGAACATATAGCACGTTGCTGTAAGCAAGCACATTCTCATTCAAAGTTGCAAGTTACTATGTAGGAACAAGTTTGTATAGGTATTTCAAAGATGCCCAGAACTGAGCTAAACTTGGTATGTCTCCATCTCCTAGAAATAACTTCATGCCCCATCTCCCTTACTTCCAGCTAGTAAGGATCACATAATTCCTAACAAAGTTTTGACACAGATTCCCAATTCGGGCATTCAGAACATATAGCACGTTGCTGTAAGCAAGCACATTCTCATTCAAAGTTGCAAGTTACTATGTAGGAACAAGTTTGTATAGGTATTTCAAAGATGCCTAGAACTGAGCTAAACTTGGTATGTCTCCAACTCCTAGAAATAACTTCATGCCCCATCTCCATTACTTCCAGCTAGTAAGGATCACATAATTCCTAACAAAGTTTTGACACTGATTCCCAATTCGGGCATTCAGAACACATAGCACGTTGCTGTAAGCAAGCACATTCTCATTCAAAGTTGCAAGTTACTATGTAGGAACAAGTTTGTATAGGTATTTCAAAGATTCCCAGAACTGAGCTAAACTTGGTATTTCTCTAACTCCTAGAAATAACTTCATGTCCCAACTCCCTTACTTCCAGTTAGTAAGGATCACATAATTCCTAAGAAAGATTTGACACAGATTCCCAATTCGGGCGTTCAGAACATATAGCACGTTGCTGTAAGCAAGCACATTCTCATTCAAAGTTGCAAGTTACTATGTAGGAATTAGTTTGTATAGGTATTTCAAAGATGCCCAGAACTGAGCTAAACTTGGTATGTCTCCAACTCCTAGAAATAAATTCATGCCCCATCTCCCTTACTTCCAACTAGTAAGGATCACATAATTCCTAACAAAGTTTTCACACAGATTCCCAATTCGGGCATTCAGAACATATAGCACGTTGCTGTAAGCAAGCACATTCTCATTCAAAGTTCAAGTTACTATGTAGGAACAAGTTTGTATAGGTATTTCAAAGATGCCCAGAACTGAGCTAAACTTGGTATGTCTCCAACTCCTAGAAATAACTTCCTGCCCCATCTCCCTTACTTCCAGCTAGTAAGGATCACATAATTCCTAACAAAGTTTTGACACAGATGCCCAATACGGGCATTCAGACCATATAGCACGTTGCTGTAAGCAAGCACATTCTCATTCAAAGTTGCAAGTTACTATGTAGGAACAAGTTTGTATAGGTATTTCAAAGATGCCCAGAACTGAACTAAACTTGGTATGTCTCCAACTCCTAGAAATAACTTCATGCCCCATCTCCCTTACTTCCAGCTAGTAAGGATCACATAATTCCTAACAAAGTTTTGACACAGATTCCCAATTCGGGCATTCAGAACATATAGCACGTTGCTGTAAGCAAGCACATTCTCATTCAAAGTTGCAAGTTACTATGTAGGAACAAGTTTGTATAGGTATTTCAAAGATGCCCAGAACTGAGCTAAACTTGGTATGTCTCCAACTCCTAGAAATAACTTCATGCCCCATCTCCATTACTTGCAGCTAGTAAGGATCACAAAATTCCTAACAAAGTTTTGACACAGTTTCCCAATTCGGGCATTCAGAACATATAGCACGTTGCTGTAAGCAAGCACATTCTCATTCAAAGTTGCAAGTTACTATGTAGGAACAAGTTTGTATAGGTATTTCAAACATGTCCAGAACTGAGCTAAACTTGGTATGTCTCCAACTCCTAGAAATAACTTCATGCCCCATCTCCCTTACTTCCAGCTAGTAAGGATCACATAATTCCTAACAAAGTTTTGACACAGATTCCCAATTCGGGCATTCAGAACATATAGCACGTTGCTGTAAGCAAGCACATTCTCATTCAAAGTTGCAAGTTACTATGTAGGAACAAGTTTGTATAGGTATTTCAAAGATTCCCAGAACTGAGCTAAACTTGGTATTTCTCTAACTCCTAGAAATAACTTCATGCCCCAACTCCCTTACTTCCAGTTAGTAAGGATCACATAATTCCTAAGAAAGTTTTGACACAGATTCCCAATTCGGGCGTTCAGAACATATAGCACGTTGCTGTAAGCAAGCACATTCTCATTCAAAGTTGCAAGTTACTATGTAGGAACAAGTTTGTATAGGTATTTCAAAGATGCCCAGAACTGTGCTAAACTTGGTATGTGTCCAACTCCTAGAAATAACTTCATGCCCCAACTCCCTTACTTCCAGCTAGTAAGGATCACATAATTCCTAACAAAGTTTTGACACAGATTCCCAATTCGGGCATTCAGACCATATAGCACGTTGCTGTAAGCAAGAACATTCTCATTCAAAGTTGCAAGTTACTATGTAGGAACAAGTTAGTATAGGTATTTCAAAGATGCCCAGAACTGAGCTAAAGTGGGTATATCTCCAACTCCTAGAAATAACTTCATGCCCCATCTCCCTTACTTCCATCTAGTAAGGATCACATAATTCCTAAGAAAGTTTTTACACAGATTCCCAATTCGGGCATTCAGAACATATAGCACGTTGCTGTAAGCAAGCACATTCTCATTCAAAGTTGCAAGTTACTATGTAGGAACAAGTTTGTATAGGTATTTCAAAGATGTCCAGAACTGAGCTAAACTTGGTATGTCTCCAACTCCTAGAAATAACTTCATGCCCCATCTCCCTTACTTCCAGCGAGTAAGGATCACATAATTCCTAACAAAGTTTTGACACAGATTCCCAATTCGGGCATTCAGAACATATAGCACGTTGCTGTAAGCAAGCACATTCTCATTCAAAGTTGCAAGTTACTATGTAGGAACAAGTTTGTATAGGTATTTCAAAGATTCCCAGAACTGAGCTAAGCTTGGTATTTCTCTAACTCCTAGAAATAACTTCATGCCCCAACTCCCTTACTTCCAGTTAGTAAGGATCACATAATTCCTAAGAAAGTTTTGACACAGATTCCCAATTCGGCATTCAGAATATATAGCACGTTGCTGTAAGCAAGCACATTCTCATTCAAAGTTGCAAGTTACTATGTAGGAATTAGTTTGTATAGGTATTTCAAAGATGCCCAGAACTGAGCTAAACTTGGTATGTCTCCAACTCCTAGAAATAACTTCATGCCCCATCTCCCTTACTTCCAGCTAGTAAGGATCACATAATTCCTAACAAAGTTTTGACACAGATTCCCAATTCGGGCATTCAGAACATATAGCACGTTGCTGTAAGCAAGCACATTCTCATTCAAAGTTGCAAGTTACTATGTAGGAACAAGTTTGTATAGGTATTTCAAAGATGCCCAGTACTGAGCTAAAGTGGGTATGTCTCCAACTCCTAGAAATAACTTCATGCCCCATCTCCCTTACTTCCAGCTAGTAAGGATCACATAATTCCTAACAAAGTTTTGACACAGATTCCCAATTCGGGCATTCAGAACATATAGCACGTTGCTGTAAGCAAGCACATTCTCATTCAAAGTTGCAAGTTACTATGTAGGAACAAGTTTGTATAGGTATTTCAAAGATTCCCAGAACTGAGCTAAACTTGGTATTTCTCTAACTCCTAGAAATAACTTCATGCTCCAACTCCCTTACTTCCAGCTAGTAAGGATCACATAATTCCTAAGAAAGATTTGACACAGATTCCCAATTCGGCATTCAGAACATATAGCACGTTGCTGTAAGCAAGCACATTCTCATTCAAAGTTGCAAGTTACTATGTAGGAATTAGTTTGTATAGGTATTTCAAAGATGCCCAGAACTGAGCTAAACTTGGTATGTCTCCAACTCCTAGAAATAACTTCATGCCCCATCTCCCTTACTTCCAGCTAGTAAGGATCACATAATTCCTAACAAAGTTTTGACACAGATTCCCAATTCGGGCATTCAGAACATATAGCACGTTGCTGTAAGCAAGCACATTCTCATTCAAAGTTGCAAGTTACTATGTAGGAACAAGTTTGTATAGGTTTTTCAAAGATGCCCAGTACTGAGCTAAACTTGGTATGTCTCCAACTCCTAGAAATAACTTCATGCCCCATCTCCCTTACTTCCAGCTAGTAAAGATCACATAATTCCTAACAAAGTTTTGACACAGATTCCCAATTCGGGCATTCAGAACATATAGCACGTTGCTGTAAGCAAGCACATTCTCATTCAAAGTTGCAAGTTACTATGTAGGAACAAGTTTGTATAGGTATTTCAAAGATGCCCAGAACTGAGCTAAACTTGGTATGTCTCCAACTCCTAGAAATAACTTCATGCCCCATCTCCCTTACTTCCAGCTAGTAAGGATCACATAATTCCTAACAAAGATTTGACACAGATTCCCAATTCGGGCATTCAGAACATATAGCACGTTGCTGTAAGCAAGCACATTCTCATTCAAAGTTGCAAGTTACTATGTAGGAACAAGTTTGTATAGGTATTTCAAAGATGCCCAGAACTGTGCTAAACTTGGTATGTGTCCAACTCCTAGAAATAACTTCATGCCCCAACTCCCTTACTTCCAGCTAATAAGGATCACATAATTCCTAACAAAATTTTGACACAGATTCCCAATTCGGGCATTCAGAACATATAGCACGTTGCTGTAAGCAAGCACATTCTCATTCAAAGTTGCAAGTTACTATGTAGGAACAAGTTTGTATAGGTATTTTAAAGATGCCCAGAACTGAGCTAAACTTGGTATGCCTCCAACTCCTAGAAATAACTTCATGCCCCATCTCCCTTACTCCCTGCAAGTAAGGATCACATAATTCCTAACAAAGTTTTGACACAGATTCCCAATTCGGGCATTCAGAACATACAGCACGTTGCTGTAAGCAAGCACATTCTCCTTCAAAGTTGCAAGTTACTATGTAGGAACAAGTTTCTATAGGTATTTCAAAAATGCCCAGAACTGAGCTAAACTTGGTATGTATCCAACTCCTAGAAATAACTTCATGCCCCATCTCCCTTACTTTCAGCTAGTAAGGATCACATAATTCCTAACAAAAAATTTTGACACAGATTCCCAATTCGGGCATTCAGAACATATAGCACGTTGCTGTAAGCAAGCACATTCTCATTCAAAGTTGCAAGTTACTATGTAGGAACAAGTTTGTATAGGTATTTCAAAGATGCCCAGAACTGTGCTAAACTTGCTATGTGTCCAACTCCTAGAAATAACTTCATGCCCCAACTCCCTTACTTACAGCTAGTAAGGATCACATAATTCCTAACAAAGTTTTGACACAGATTCCCATTTCGGGCATTCAGAACATATAGCACGTTGCGGTAAGCAAGCACATTCTCATTCAAATTTGCAAGTTACTATGTAGGAACAAGTTTGTATAGGTATTTCAAAGATGCCCAGAACTGTGCTAAACTTGGTATGTGTCCAACTCCTACAAATAACTTCATGCCCCAACTCCCTTACTTCCAGCTAGTAAGGATCACATAATTCCTAACAAAGTTTTGAAACAGATTCCCAATTCGGGCATTCAGACCTTATAGCACGTTGCTGTAAGCAAGAACATTCTCATTCAAAGTTGCAAATTACTATGTAGGAACAAGTTAGTATAGGTATTTCAAAGATGCCCAGAACTGAGCTAAATTGGGTATGTCTCCAACTCCTAGAAATAACTTCATGCCCCATCTCCCTTACTTCCAGCTAGTAAGGATCACATAATTCCTAACAAAGTTTTGACACAGATTCCCAATTCGGGCATTAAGAACATATAGCACGTTGCTGTAAGCAAGCACATTCTCATTCAAAGTTGCAAGTTACTATGTAGGAACAAGTTTGTATAGGTATTTCAAAGATGCCCAGAACTGAGCTAAACTTGGTATGTCTCCAACTCCTAGAAATAACTTCATGCCCCATCTCCCTTACTTCCAGCTAGTAAGGATCACATAATTCCTAACAAAGTTTTGACACAGTTTCCCAATTCGGGCATTCAGAACATATAGCACGTTGCTGTAAGCAAGCACATTCTCATTCAAAGTTGCAAGTTACTATGTAGGAACAAGTTTGTATAGGTATTCCAAAGATGCCCAGAACTGTGCTAAACTTGGTATGTGTCCAACTCCTAGAAATAACTTCATGCCCCAACTCCCTTACTTCCAGCTAGTAAGGATCACATAATTCCTAACAAAATTTTGACACAGATTCCCAATTCGGGCATTCAGAACATATAGCACGTTGCTGTAAGCAAGCACATTCTCATTCAAAGTTGCAAGTTACTATGTAGGAACAAGTTTGTATAGCTATTTTAAAGATGCCCAGAACTGAGCTAAACTTGGTATGTCTCCAACTCCTAGAAATAACTTCATGCCCCATCTCCCTTACTTCTTGCTAGTAAGGATCACATAATTCCTAACAAAGTTTTGACACAGTTTCCCAATTCGGGCATTCAGAACATATAGCACGTTGCTGTAAGCAAGCACATTCTCATTCAAAGTTGCAAGTTACTATGTAGGAACAAGTTTGTATAGGTATTTCAAAGATGTCCAGAACTGAGCTAAACTTGGTATGTCTCCTACTCATAGAAATAACTTCATGCCCCATCTCCCTTACTTCCAGCTAGTAAGGATCACATAATTCCTAACAAAGTTTTGACACAGATTCCCAATTCGGGCATTCAGAACATATAGCACGTTGCTGTAAGCAAGCACATTCTCATTCAAAGTTGCAAGTTACTATGTAGGAACAAGTTTGTATAGGTATTTCAAAGATTCCCAGAACTTAGCTAAACTTGGTATTTCTCTAACTCCTAGAAATAACTTCATGCCCCAACTCACTTACTTCCAGCTAGTAAGGATCACATAATTCCTAACAAAGTTTTGACACAGATTCCCAATTCGGGCATTCAGAACATATAGCACGTTGCTGTAAGCAAGCACCTTCTCATTCAAAGTTGCAAGTTACTATGTAGGAATTAGTTTGTATAGGTATTTCAAAGATGCCCAGAACTGAGCTAAACTTGGTATGTCTCCAACTCCTAGAAATAACTTGATGCCCCATCTCCCTTACTTCCAGCTAGTAAGGATCACATAATTCCTAACAAAGTTTTGACACAGATTCCCAATTCGGGCATTCAGAACATATAGCACGTTGCTGTAAGCAAGCACATTCTCATTCATAGTTGCAAGTTACTATGTAGGAACAAGTTTGTATAGGTATTTCAAAGATGCCCAGAACTGAGCTAAACTTAGTATGTCTCCAACTCCTAGAAATAACTTCATGCCCCCACTCCCTTACTTCCAGCTAGTAAGGATCACATAATTCCTAACAAAGTTTTGACACAGATTCCCAATTCGGGCATTCAGAACATGTAGCACGTTGCTGTAAGCAAGCACATTCTCATTAAAAGTTGCAAGATACTATGTAGAAACAAGTTTGTATAGGTATTTCAAAGATGCCCATAACTAAGCTAAACTTGGTATGTCTCCAACTACTAGAAATAACTTCATGCCCCATCTCCCTTACTTCCATCTAGTAAGGATCACATAATTCCTAACAAAGTTTTGACACAGATTCCCAATTCGGGCATTCAGAACATATAGCACGTTGCTGTAAGCAAGCACATTCTCATTCAAAGTTGCAAGTTACAATGTAGGAACAAGTTTGTATAGGTGTTTAAAAGATGCCCAGAACTGAGCTAAACTTGGTATGTCTCCAACTCCTAGAAATAACTTCATGCCCCATCTCCCTTACTTCCAGCTAGTAAGGATCACATAATTCCTAACAAAGATTTGACACAGATACCCAATTCGGGCATTCAGAACATATAGCACGTTGCTGTAAGCAAGCACATTCTCATTCAAAGTTGCAAGTTACTATGTAGGAACAAGTTTGTATAGGTATTCCAAAGATGCCTAGAACTGTGCTAAACTTGGTATGTGTCCAACTCCTAGAAATAACTACATGCCCCAACTCCCTTAGTTCCAGCTAGTAAGGATCACATAATTCCTAACAAAATTTTGACACAGACTCCCAATTCGGGCATTCAGAACATATAGCACGTTGCTGTAAGCAAGCACATTCTCATTCAAAGTTGCAAGTTACTATGTAGGAACAAGTTTGTATAGGTATTTCAAAGATGCCCAGAACTGAGCTAAACGTTGTATGTCTCCAACTCCTAGAAATAACTTCATGCCCCATCTCCCTTACTTCCAGCTAGTAAGGATCACATAATTCCTAACAAAGTTTTGACACAATTCCCAATTCGGGCATTCAGATCATATAGAAATTTGCTGTAAGCAAGCACATTCTCATTCAAAGTTGCAAGTTACTATGTAGAAACAAGTTTGTATAGGACTTTTAAAGATGCCCAGAACTGAGCTAAACATGGTATGACTCCAACTCCTAGAAATAACTTCATGTCCCATCTCCCTTACTTCCAGCTAGTATTTATCACATAATTCCTAACAAAGTTTTGACACAGAGATCCAATTCGGGCATTCAGAACATATAGCACGTTGCTGTAAGCAAGCACATTCTCATTCAAAGATGCATGTTACTATGTAGGAACATGTTTGTATAGGTATTTCAAAGATGCCCAGAACTGAGCTAAACGTTGTATGTCTCCAACTCTTGAAATAACTTCATGCCACATCTCCCTTACTTCCAGCTAGTAAGGATCACATAATTTCTAACAAAGTTTTGAAACAGATTCCCAATTCGGGCATTCAGAACATAAAGCACGTTGCTGTAAGCAAGCACATTCTCATTCAAAGTTGCAAGTTCCTATGTAGGAACAAGTTTGTATAGGTATTTTAAAGATGCCCAGAACTGAGCTAAACATGGTATGTCTCCAACTCCTAGAAATAACTTCATGCCCCATCTCCCTTACTTCTTGCTAGTAAGGATCACATAATTCCTAACAAAGTTTTGACACAGTTTCCCAATTCGGGCATTCAGAACATATAGCACGTTGCTGTAAGCAAGCACATTCTCATTCAAAGTTGCAAGTTACTATGTAGGAACAAGTTTGTATAGGTATTTCAAAGATGTCCAGAACTGAGCTAAACTTGGTATGTCTCCTACTCATAGAAATAACTTCATGCCCCATCTCCCTTACTTCCAGCTAGTAAGGATCACATAATTCCTAACAAAGTTTTGACACAGATTCCCAATTCGGGCATTCAGAACATATAGCACGTTGCTGTAAGCAAGCACATTCTCATTCATAGTTGCAAGTTACTATGTAGGAACAAGTTTGTATAGGTATTTCAAAGATTCCCAGAACTTAGCTAAACTTGGTATTTCTCTAACTCCTAGAAATAACTTCATGCCCCAACTCCCTTACTTCCAGCTAGTAAGGATCACATAATTCCTAAGAAAGTTTTGACACAGATTCCCAATTCGGGCATTCAGAACATATAGCACGTTGCTGTAAGCAAGCACATTCTCATTCAAAGTTGCAAGTTACTATGTAGGAATTAGTTTGTAAAGGTATTTCAAAGATGCCCAGAACTGAGCTAAACTTGGTATGTCTCCAACTCCTAGAAATAACTTGATGCCCCATCTCCCTTACTTCCAGCTAGTAAGGATCACATAATTCCTAACAAAGTTTTGACACAGATTCCCAATTCGGTCATTCAGAACATATAGCACGTTGCTGTAAGCAAGCACATTCTCATTCATAGTTGCAAGTTACTATGTAGGAACAAGTTTGTATAGGTATTTCAAAGATGCCCAGAACTGAGCTAAACTTAGTATGTCTCCAACTCCTAGAAATAACTTCATGCCCCATCTCCCTTACTTCCAGCTAGTAAGGATCACATAATTCCTAACAAAGTTTTGACACAGATTCCCAATTCGTGCATTCAGAACATATAGCACGTTGCTGTAAGCAAGCACATTCTCATTCAAAGTTGCAAGTTACTATGTAGGAACAAGTTTGTATAGGTATTTCAAAGATGCCCAGTACTGAGCTAAACTTGGTATGTCTCCAACTCCTAGAAATATCTTCATGCCCCATCTCCATTACTTCCAGCTAGTAAGGGTCACATAATTCCTAACAAAGTTTTGACACAGATTCCCAATTCGGGCATTCAGAACATGTAGCACGTTGCTGTAAGCAAGCACATTCTCATTCAAAGTTGCAAGATACTATGTAGAAACAAGTTTGTATAGGTATTTCAAAGATGCCCAGAATTGAGCTAAAGTGGGTATGTCTCCAACTCCTAGAAATAACTTCATGCCCCATCTCCCTTACTTCCAGCTAGTAAGGATCACATAATTCCTAACAAAGTTTTGACACAGATTCCCAATTCGGGCATTCAGAACATATAGCACGTTGCTGTAAGCAAGCACATTCTCATTCAAAGTTGCAAGTTACTATGTAGGAACAAGTTTGTATAGGTATTTCAAAGATGCCCAGAACTGAGCTAAACTTGGTATGTCTCCAACTCCTAGAAATAACTTCATGCCCCATCTCCCTTACTTCCAGCTAGTAAGGATCACATAATTCCTAACAAAGATTTGACACAGATTCCCAATTCGGGCATTCAGAACATATAGCACGTTGCTGTAAGCAAGCACATTCTCATTCAAAGTTGCAAGTTACTATGTAGGAACAAGTTTGTATAGGTATTCCAAAGATGCCTAGAACTGTGCTAAACTTGGTATGTGTCCAACTCCTAGAAATAACTACATGCCCCAACTCCCTTACTTCCAGCTAGTAAGGATCACATAATTCCTAACAAAATTTTGACACAGACTCCCAATTCGGGCATTCAGAACATATAGCACGTTGCTGTAAGCAAGCACATTCTCATTCAAAGTTGCAAGTTACTATGTAGGAACAAGTTTGTATAGGTATTTCAAAGATGCCCAGAACTGAGCTAAACGTTGTATGTCTCCAACTCCTAGAAATAACTTCAAGCCCCATCTCCCTTACTTCCAGCTAGTAAGGATCACATATTTCCTAACAAAGTTTTGACACAATTCCCAATTCGGTCATTCAGATCATATAGAAAATTGCTGTAAGCAAGCACATTCTCATTCAAAGTTGCAAGTTACTATGTAGAAACAAGTTTGTATAGGACTTTTAAAGATGCCCAGAACTGAGCTAAACATGGTATGACTCCAACTCCTAGAAATAACTTCATGTCCCATCTCCCTTACTTCCAGCTAGTATGGATCACATAATTCCTAACAAAGTTTTGACACAGAGATCCAATTCGGGCATTCAGAACATATAGCACGTTGCTGTAAGCAAGCACATTCTCATTCAAAGATGCATGTTACTATGTAGGAACAAGTTTGTATAGGTATTTCAAAGATGCCCAGAACTGAGCTAAACGTTGTATGTCTCCAACTCCTAGAAATAACTTCATGCCCCATCTCCCTTACTTCCAGCTAGTAAGGATCACATAATTTCTAACAAAGTTTTGAAACAGATTCCCAATTCGGGCATTCAGAACATAAAGCACGTTGCTGTAAGCAAGCACATTCTCATTCAAAGTTGCAAGTTATTATGTAGGAACAAGTTTGTATAGGTATTTCAAAGATTCCCAGAACTGAGCTAAACTTGGCATTTCTCTAACTCCTAGAAATAACTTCATGCCCCAACTCCCTTACTTCCAGCTATTAAGGATCACATAATTCCTAAGAAAGTTTTGACACAGATTCCCAATTCGGGCATTCAGAACATATAGCACGTTGCTGTAAGCAATCACATTCTCATTCAAAGTTACAAGTTACTATGTAGGATAAAGTTCGTATAGGTATTTCAAAGATGCTCAGAACTGAGCTAAACTTGGTATGTCTCCAACTCTTAGAAATAAATTCATGCCCCATCTCCCTTACTTCCAGCTAGTAAGGATCACATAATTCCTAACAAAGTTTTGACACAGATTCCCAATTCGGGCATTCAGAACATATAGCACGTTGCTGTAAGCAAGCACATTCTCCTTCAAAGTTGCAAGTTACTATGTAGGAACAAGTTTGTATAGGTATTTCAAAGATGCCCAGAACTGAGCTACACTTGGTATGTCTCCAACTCCTAGAAATAACTTCATGCCCCATGTCCGTAACTTCCAGCTTGTAAGGATCACATAATTCCTAACAAAGTTTTGACACAGATTCCCAATTCGGGCATTCAGAACATACAGCACGTTGCTGTAAGCAAGCACATTCTCATTCAAAGTTGCCAGTTACTATGTAGGAGCAAGTTTGTATAGGTATTTCAAAGATGCCTAGAACCGAGCTAAACGTTGTATGTCTCCAACTCCTAGAAATAACTTCATGCCCCATCTCCCTTACTTCCATCTAGTAAGGATAACATAATTTCTAACAATGTTTTGAAACAGATTCCCAATTCGGGCATTCAGAACATATAGCACGTTGCTGTAAGCAAGCACATTCTCATTCAAAGTTGCAAGTTACTATGTAGGAACAAGTTTGTATAGGTATTTCAAAGATGCGCAGAACTGAGCTAAACGTTGTATGTCTCCAACTCCTAGAAATAACTTCATGCCCCATCTCCCTTACTTCCAGCTAGTAAGGATCACATAATTCCTAACAAAGTTTTGACACAGATTCCCAATTCGGGCATTCAGAACATATAGCACGTTGCTGTAAGCAAGCACATTCTCATTCAAAGTTGCAAGTTACTATGTAGGAACAAGTTTGTATAGGTATTTCAAAGATGCCCAGAACTGAGCTAAACTTGGTATGTCTCCCACTCCTAGAAATAACTTCATGCCCCATCTCCCTTACTTCCAGCTAGTAAGGATCACATAATTCCTAACAAAGTTTTGAAACAGATTCCCAATTCGGGCATTCAGAACATAAAGCACGTTGCTGTAAGCAAGCACATTCTCATTCAAAGTTGCAAGTTATTATGTAGGAACAAGTTTGTATAGGTATTTCAAAGATTCCCAGAACTGAGCTAAACTTGGCATTTCTCGAACTCCTAGAAATAACTTCATGCCCCAACTCCCTTACTTCCAGCTAGTAAGGATCACATAATTCCTAAGAAAGTTTTGACACAGATTCCCAATTCGGGCATTCAGAACATATAGCACGTTGCTGTAAGCAAGCACATTCTCTTTCAAAGTTGCAAGTTACTATGTAGGAACAAGTTTGTATAGGTATTTCAAAGATGCCCAGAACTGAGCTAAACGTTGTATGTCTCCAACTCCTAGAAATAACTTCATGCCCCATCTCCCTTACTTCCAGCTTGTAAGGATCACATAATTCCTAACAAAGTTTTGACACAGATTCCCAATTCGGGCATTCAGAACATATAGCACGTTGCTGTAAGCAAGCACATTCTCATTGAAAGTTGCAAGTTACTATGTAGGAACAAGTTTGTATAGGTATTTCAAAGATGCCCAGAACTGAGCTAAACTTGGTATGTCTCCAACACCTACAAATAACTTCATGCCCCATCTCCCTTACTTCCAGCTAGTAAGGATCACATAATTCCTAAGAAAGTTTTGACACAGAGATCCAATTCGGGCATTCAGAACATATAGCACGTTGCTGTAAGCAAGCACATTCTCATTCAAAGATGCATGTTACTATGTAGGAACAAGTTTGTATAGGTATTTCAAAGATGCCCAGAACTGAGCAAAACGTTGTATGTCTCCAACTCCTAGAAATAACTTCATGCCCCATCTCCCTTACTTCCAGCTAGTAAGGATCACATAATTTCTAACAAAGTTTTAAAACAGATTCCCAATTCGGGCATTCAGAACATAAAGCACGTTGCTGTAAGCAAGCACATTCTCATTCAAAGTTGCAAGTTATTATGTAGGAACAAGTTTGTATAGGTATTTCAAAGATTCCCAGAACTGAGCTAAACTTGGCATTTCTCTAACTCCTAGAAATACCTTCATGCCCCAAGTAACTTACTTCCAGCTAGTAACGATCAAATAATTCCTAAGAAAGTTTTGACACAGATTCCCAATTCGGGCATTCAGATCATATAGCACGTTGCTGTAAGCAATCACATTCTCATTCAAAGTTGCAAGTTACTATGTAGGATCAAGTTCGTATAGGTATTTCAAAGATGCCCAGAACTGAGCAAAACTTGGTATGTCTCCAACTCTTAGAAATAAATTCATGCCCCATCACCCTTACTTCCAGCTAGTAAGGATCACATAATTCCTAACAATGTTTTGACACAGATTCCCAATTCGGGCATTCAGAACATATAGCACGTTGCTGTAAGCAAGCACATTCTCATTCAAATTTGCAAGTTACTATGTAGGAACAAGTTTGTATAGGTATTTCAAAGATGCCCAGAACTGAGCTACACTTGGTATGTCTCCAACTCCTAGAAATAACTTCATGCCCCATCTCCCTAACTTCCAGCTTGTAAGGATCACATAATTCCTAAGAAAGTTTTGACACAGATTCCCAATTCGGGCATTCAGAACATATAGCACGTTGCTGTAAGCAAGCACATTCTCATTCAAAGTTGCCAGTTACTATGTAGGAACAAGTTTGTATAGGTATTTCAAAGATGCCTAGAACCGAGCTAAACGTTGTATGTCTCCAACTCCTAGAAATAACTTCATGCCCCATCTCACTTACTTCCATCTAGTAAGGATCACATAATTTCTAACAATGTTTTGAAACAGATTCCCAATTCGGGCATTCAGAACATATAGCACGTTGCTGTAAGCAAGCACATTCTCATTCAAAGTTGCAAGTTACTATGTAGGAACAAGTTTGTATAGGTATTTCAAAGATGCGCAGAACTGAGCTAAACGTTGTATGTCTCCAACTCGTAGAAATAACTTCATGCCCCATCTCCCTTACTTCCAGCTAGTAAGGATCACATAATTCCTACAAAGTTTTGACACAGATTCCCAATTCGGGCATTCAGAACATATAGCACGTTGCTGTAAGCAAGCACATTCTCATTCAAAGTTGCAAGTTACTATGTAGGAACAAGTTTGTATAGGTATTTCAAAGATGCCCAGAACTGTGCTAAACTTGGTGTGTCTCCCACTCCTAGAAATAACTTCATGCCCCATCTCCCTTACTTCCAGCTAGTAAGGATCACATAATTCCTAACAAAGTTTTGACACAGATTCCCAATTCGGGCATTCAGAACATATAGCACGTTGCTGTAAGCAAGCACATTCTCTTTCAAAGTTGCAAGTTACTATGTAGGAACAAGTTTGTATAGGTATTTCAAAGATGCCCAGAACTGAGCTAAACGTTGTATGTCTCCAACTCCTAGAAATAACTTCATGCCCCATCTCCCTTACTTCCAGCTTGTAAGGATCACATAATTCCTAACAAAGTTTTGACACAGATTCCCAATTCGGGCATTCAGAACATATAGCACGTTGCTGTAAGCAAGCACATTCTCATTCAAAGTTGCAAGTTACTATGTAGGAACAAGTTTGTTTAGGTATTTCAAAGATGCCCAGAACTGAGCTAAACTTGGTATGTCTCCAACTCCTACAAATAACTTCATGCCCCATCTCCCTTACTTCCAGCTTGTAAGGATCACATATTTCCTAAGAAAGTTTTGACACAGATTCCCAATTCGGGCATTCAGAACATATAGCACGTTGCTGTAAGCAAGCACATTCTCATTCAAAGTTGCAAGTTACTATGTAGGAACAAGTTTGTATAGGTATTTCAAAGATGCCCAGAACTGAGCTAAACTTGGTATGTCTCCAACTCATAGAAATAACTTCATGCCCCATCTCCCTTACTTCCAGCTAGTAAGGATCACATAATTCCTAACAAAGTTTTGACACAGATTCCCAATTCGGGCATTCAGAACATATAGCACGTTGCTGTAAGCAAGCACATTCTCCTTCAAAGTTGCAAGTTACTATGTAGGAACAAGTTTGTATAGGTATTTCAAAGATGCCCAGAACTGAGCTACACTTGGTATGTCTCCAACTCCTAGAAATAACTTCATGCCCCATGTCCGTAACTTCCAGCTTGTAAGGATCACATAATTCCTAACAAAGTTTTGACACAGATTCCCAATTCGGGCATTCAGAACATACAGCACGTTGCTGTAAGCAAGCACATTCTCATTCAAAGTTGCCAGTTACTATGTAGGAGCAAGTTTGTATAGGTATTTCAAAGATGCCTAGAACCGAGCTAAACGTTGTATGTCTCCAACTCCTAGAAATAACTTCATGCCCCATCTCCCTTACTTCCATCTAGTAAGGATCACATAATTTCTAACAATGTTTTGAAACAGATTCCCAATTCGGGCATTCAGAACATATAGCACGTTGCTGTAAGCAAGCACATTCTCATTCAAAGTTGCAAGTTACTATGTAGGAACAAGTTTGTATAGGTATTTCAAAGATGCGCAGAACTGAGCTAAACGTTGTATGTCTCCAACTCCTAGAAATAACTTCATGCCCCATCTCCCTTACTTCCAGCTAGTAAGGATCACATAATTCCTAACAAAGTTTTGACACAGATTCCCAATTCGGGCATTCAGAACATATAGCACGTTGCTGTAAGCAAGCACATTCTCATTCAAAGTTGCAAGTTACTATGTAGGAACAAGTTTGTATAGGTATTTCAAAGATGCCCAGAACTGAGCTAAACTTGGTATGTCTCCCACTCCTAGAAATAACTTCATGCCCCATCTCCCTTACTTCCAGCTAGTAAGGATCACATAATTCCTAACAAAGTTTTGAAACAGATTCCCAATTCGGGCATTCAGAACATAAAGCACGTTGCTGTAAGCAAGCACATTCTCATTCAAAGTTGCAAGTTATTATGTAGGAACAAGTTTGTATAGGTATTTCAAAGATTCCCAGAACTGAGCTAAACTTGGCATTTCTCGAACTCCTAGAAATAACTTCATGCCCCAACTCCCTTACTTCCAGCTAGTAAGGATCACATAATTCCTAAGAAAGTTTTGACACAGATTCCCAATTCGGGCATTCAGAACATATAGCACGTTGCTGTAAGCAAGCACATTCTCTTTCAAAGTTGCAAGTTACTATGTAGGAACAAGTTTGTATAGGTATTTCAAAGATGCCCAGAACTGAGCTAAACGTTGTATGTCTCCAACTCCTAGAAATAACTTCATGCCCCATCTCCCTTACTTCCAGCTTGTAAGGATCACATAATTCCTAACAAAGTTTTGACACAGATTCCCAATTCGGGCATTCAGAACATATAGCACGTTGCTGTAAGCAAGCACATTCTCATTGAAAGTTGCAAGTTACTATGTAGGAACAAGTTTGTATAGGTATTTCAAAGATGCCCAGAACTGAGCTAAACTTGGTATGTCTCCAACACCTACAAATAACTTCATGCCCCATCTCCCTTACTTCCAGCTAGTAAGGATCACATAATTCCTAAGAAAGTTTTGACACAGAGATCCAATTCGGGCATTCAGAACATATAGCACGTTGCTGTAAGCAAGCACATTCTCATTCAAAGATGCATGTTACTATGTAGGAACAAGTTTGTATAGGTATTTCAAAAATGCCCAGAACTGAGCAAAACGTTGTATGTCTCCAACTCCTAGAAATAACTTCATGCCCCATCTCCCTTACTTCCAGCTAGTAAGGATCACATAATTTCTAACAAAGTTTTAAAACAGATTCCCAATTCGGGCATTCAGAACATAAAGCACGTTGCTGTAAGCAAGCACATTCTCATTCAAAGTTGCAAGTTATTATGTAGGAACAAGTTTGTATAGGTATTTCAAAGATTCCCAGAACTGAGCTAAACTTGGCATTTCTCTAACTCCTAGAAATACCTTCATGCCCCAAGTAACTTACTTCCAGCTAGTAACGATCAAATAATTCCTAAGAAAGTTTTGACACAGATTCCCAATTCGGGCATTCAGATCATATAGCACGTTGCTGTAAGCAATCACATTCTCATTCAAAGTTGCAAGTTACTATGTAGGATCAAGTTCGTATAGGTATTTCAAAGATGCCCAGAACTGAGCAAAACTTGGTATGTCTCCAACTCTTAGAAATAAATTCATGCCCCATCACCCTTACTTCCAGCTAGTAAGGATCACATAATTCCTAACAATGTTTTGACACAGATTCCCAATTCGGGCATTCAGAACATATAGCACGTTGCTGTAAGCAAGCACATTCTCATTCAAATTTGCAAGTTACTATGTAGGAACAAGTTTGTATAGGTATTTCAAAGATGCCCAGAACTGAGCTACACTTGGTATGTCTCCAACTCCTAGAAATAACTTCATGCCCCATCTCCCTAACTTCCAGCTTGTAAGGATCACATAATTCCTAAGAAAGTTTTGACACAGATTCCCAATTCGGGCATTCAGAACATATAGCACGTTGCTGTAAGCAAGCACATTCTCATTCAAAGTTGCCAGTTACTATGTAGGAACAAGTTTGTATAGGTATTTCAAAGATGCCTAGAACCGAGCTAAACGTTGTATGTCTCCAACTCCTAGAAATAACTTCATGCCCCATCTCACTTACTTCCATCTAGTAAGGATCACATAATTTCTAACAATGTTTTGAAACAGATTCCCAATTCGGGCATTCAGAACATATAGCACGTTGCTGTAAGCAAGCACATTCTCATTCAAAGTTGCAAGTTACTATGTAGGAACAAGTTTGTATAGGTATTTCAAAGATGCGCAGAACTGAGCTAAACGTTGTATGTCTCCAACTCGTAGAAATAACTTCATGCCCCATCTCCCTTACTTCCAGCTAGTAAGGATCACATAATTCCTACAAAGTTTTGACACAGATTCCCAATTCGGGCATTCAGAACATATAGCACGTTGCTGTAAGCAAGCACATTCTCATTCAAAGTTGCAAGTTACTATGTAGGAACTAGTTTGTATAGGTATTTCAAAGATGCCCAGAACTGTGCTAAACTTGGTATGTCTCCCACTCCTAGAAATAACTTCATGCCCCATCTCCCTTACTTCCAGCTAGTAAGGATCACATAATTCCTAACAAAGTTTTGACACAGATTCCCAATTCGGGCATTCAGAACATATAGCACGTTGCTGTAAGCAAGCACATTCTCTTTCAAAGTTGCAAGTTACTATGTAGGAACAAGTTTGTATAGGTATTTCAAAGATGCCCAGAACTGAGCTAAACGTTGTATGTCTCCAACTCCTAGAAATAACTTCATGCCCCATCTCCCTTACTTCCAGCTTGTAAGGATCACATAATTCCTAACAAAGTTTTGACACAGATTCCCAATTCGGGCATTCAGAACATATAGCACGTTGCTGTAAGCAAGCACATTCTCATTCAAAGTTGCAAGTTACTATGTAGGAACAAGTTTGTTTAGGTATTTCAAAGATGCCCAGAACTGAGCTAAACTTGGTATGTCTCCAACTCCTACAAATAACTTCATGCCCCATCTCCCTTACTTCCAGCTTGTAAGGATCACATATTTCCTAAGAAAGTTTTGACACAGATTCCCAATTCGGGCATTCAGAACATATAGCACGTTGCTGTAAGCAAGCACATTCTCATTCAAAGTTGCAAGTTACTATGTAGGAACAAGTTTGTATAGGTATTTCAAAGATGCCCAGAACTGAGCTAAACTTGGTATGTCTCCAACTCATAGAAATAACTTCATGCCCCATCTCCCTTACTTCCAGCTAGTAAGGATCACATAATTCCTAACAAAGTTTTGACACAGATTCCCAATTCGGGCATTCAGAACATATAGCACGTTGCTGTAAGCAAGCACATTCTCATTCAAAGTTGCAAATTACTATGTAGGAACAAGTTTGTATAGGAATTTCAAAGATGCCCAGAACTGAGCTAAACGTTGTATGTCTCCAACTCCTAGAAATAACTTCAAGCCCCATCTCCCTTACTTCCAGCTAGTAAGGATCACATAGTTCCTAACAAAGTTTTGACACAATTCCCAATTCGGGCATTCAGATCATATAGAAATTTGCTGTAAGCAAGCACATTCTCATTCAAAGTTGCAAGTTACTATGTAGAAACAAGTTTGTATAGGACTTTCAAAGATGCCCAGAACTGAGCTAAACGTTGTATGTCTCCAACTCCTAGAAATAACTTCATGCCCCATCTCCCTTACTTCCAGCTAGTAAGGATCACATAATTCCTAACAAGTTTTGACACAGAGATCCAATTCGGGCATTCAGAACATATAGCACGTTGCTGTAAGCAAGCACATTCTCATTCAAAGTTGCAAGTTATTATGTAGGAACAAGTTTGTATAGGTATTTCAAAGATTCCCAGAACTGAGCTAAACTTGGCATTTCTCTAACTCCTAGAAATAACTTCATGCCCCAACTCCCTTACTTCTAGCTAGTAAGGATCACATAATCCCTAAGAAAGTTTTGACACAGATTCCCAAATCGGGCATTCAGAACATATAGCACGTTGCTGTAAGCAATCACATTCTCATTCAAAGTTGCAAGTTACTATGTAGGAACAAGTTCGTATAGGTATTTCAAAGATGCCCAGAACTGAGCTAAACTTGGTATGTCTCCAACTCCTAGAAATAAATTCATGCCCCATCTCCCTTACTTCCAGCTAGTAAGGATCACATAATTCCTAAAAAAGTTTTGACACAGATTCCCAATTCGGGCATTCAGAACATATAGCACGTTGCTGTAAGCAAGCACATTCTCCTTCAAAGTTGCAAGTTACTATGTAGGAACAAGTTTGTATATGTATTTCAAAGATGCCCAGAACTGAGCTAAACTTGGTATGTCTCCATCTCCTAGAAATAACTTCATGCCCCATCTCCCTAAATTCCAGCTTGTAAGGATCACATAATTCCTAACAAAGTTTTGACACAGATTCCCAATTCGGGCATTCAGAACATATAGCACGTTGGTGTAAGCAAGCACATTCTCATTCAAAGTTGCAAGATACTATGTAGGAACAAGTTTGTATAGGTATTTCAAAGATGCCTAGAACTGAGCTAAACTTGGTATGTCTCCAACTCCTAGAAATAACATCATGCCCCATCTCCCTTACTTCCATCTAGTAAGGATCACATAATTTCTAACAATGTTTTGAAACAGATTCCCAAATCGGGCATTCAGAACATATAGCACGTTGCTGTAAGCAAGCACATTCTCATTCAATGTTGCAAGTTACTATGTAGGAACAAGTTTGTATAGGTATTTCAAAGATGCCCAGAACTGAGCAAAACTTGGTATGTCTCCAACCCCTAGAAATAACTTCATGCCCCATCTCCATTACTTCCAGCTAGTAAGGATCACAAAATTCCTAAAAAAGAATTGACACAGATTCCCAATTCTGGCATTCAGAACATATACCACGTTGCTGTAAGCAAGCACATTCTCATTCAAAGTTGCAAGTTACTATGTAGGAACAAGTTTGTATAGGTATTTCAAAGATGCCCAGAACTGTGCTAAACTTGGTATGTGTCCAACTCCTAGAAATAACTTCATGCCCCAACTCCCTTACTTCCAGCTAGTAAGGATCACATAATTCCTAACAAAATTTTGACACAGATTCCCAATTCGGGCATTCAGAACATATAGCACGTTGCTGTAAGCAAGCACATTCTCATTCAAAGTTGCAAGTTACTATGTAGGAACAAGTTTGTATAGGTATTTCAAAGATGCCCAGAACTGAGCTAAACTTGGTATGTCTCCAACTCCTAGAAATAACTTCATGCCCCATCTCCCTTACTTCCAGCTAGTAAGGATCACATAATTCCTAACAAAGTTTTGACAAAGATTCCCAATTCGGGCATTCAGAACATATAGCACGTTGCTGTAAGCAAGCACATTCTCATTCAAAGTTGCAAGTTACTATGTAGGAACAATTTTGTATAGGTATTTCAAAGATGCCCAGAAGTGAGCTAAACTTGGTATGTCTCCAACTCCTAGAAATAAGTTCATGCCCCATCTCCCTTACTTCCAGCTAGTAAGGATCACATAATCCCTAACAAAGTTTTGACACAGATTCCCAATTCGGGCATTCAGAACATATAGCTCGTTGCTGTAAGCAAGCACATTCTCATTCAAAGTTGCAAGTTACTATGTAGGAACAAGTTTGTATAGGTATTTCAAAGATGCCCAGTACTGAGCTAAAGTGGGTATGTCTCCAACTCCTAGAAATAACATCATGCCCCATCTCCATTACTTCCAGCTAGTAAGGGTCACATAATTCCTAACAAAGTTTTGACACAGATTTCCAATTCGGGCATTAAGAACATGTAGCACGTTGCTGTAAGGAAGCTCATTGTCATTCAAAGTTGCAAGTTACTATGTAGGAACAAGTTTGTATAGGTATTTCAAAGATGCCCAGAACTGAGCTAAACTTGGTATGTCTCCAACTCCTAGAAATAACTTCATGCCCCATCTCCCTTACTTCCAGCTAGTAAGGATCACATAATTCCTAACAAAGTTTTGACACAGATTCCCAATTCGGTCATTCAGAACATATAGCACGTTGCTGTAAGCAAGCACATTCTCATTCAAAGTTGCAAGTTACTATGTAGGAACAAGTTTGTATAGGTATTTCAAAGATGCCCAGAACTGAGGTAAACTTGGTATGTCTCCAACTCCTAGAAATAACTTCATGCCCCATCTCCCTTACTTCCAGCTAGTAAGGATCACATAATTCCTAAAAAAGTTTTGACACAGATTCCCAATTCGGGCATTCAGAACATATAGCACGTTGCTCTAAGCAAGCACATTCTCATTCAAAGTTGCAAGTTACTATGTAGGAACAAGTTTGTATAGGTATTTCAAAGATGCCCAGAAGTGAGCTAAACTTGGTATGTCTCCAACTCCTAGAAATAACTTCAAGCCCCATCTCCCTTACTTCCAGCTAGTAAGGATCACATAATTCCTAACAAAGTTTTGACACAATTCCCTATTCGGGCATTCAGAACATATAGCACGTTGCTGTAAGCAAGCACATTCTCATTCAAAGTTGCAAGTTATTATGTAGGAACAAGTTTGTATAGGTATTTCAAAGATTCCCAGAACTGAGCTAAACTTGGCATTTCTCTAACTCCTAGAAATAACTTCATGCCCCAACTCCCTTACTTCCAGCTAGTAAGGATCACATAATCCCTAAGAAAATTTTGACACAGATTCCCAAATCGGGCATTGAGAACATATAGCACGTTGCTGTAAGCAATCACATTCTCATTCAAAGTTGCAAGTTACTATGTAGGAACAAGTTCGTATAGGTATTTCAAAGATGCCCAGAACTGAGCTAAACTTGGTATGTCTCCAACTCCTAGAAATAAATTCATGCCCCATCTCCCTTACTTCCAGCTAGTAAGGATCACATAATTCCTAAAAAAGTTTTGACACAGATTCCCAATTCGGGCATTCAGAACATATAGCACGTTGCTGTAAGCAAGCACATTCTCCTTCAAAGTTGCAAGTTACTATGTAGGAACAAGTTTGTATATGTATTTCAAAGATGCCCAGAACTGAGCTAAACTTGGTATGTCTCCATCTCCTAGAAATAACTTCATGCCCCATCTCCCTAAATTCCAGCTTGTAAGGATCACATAATTCCTAACAAAGTTTTGACACAGATTCCCAATTCGGGCATTCAGAACATATAGCACGTTGGTGTAAGCAAGCACATTCTCATTCAAAGTTGCAAGATACTATGTAGGAACAAGTTTGTATAGGTATTTCAAAGATGCCTAGAACTGAGCTAAACTTGGTATGTCTCCAACTCCTAGAAATAACATCATGCCCCATCTCCCTTACTTCCATCTAGTAAGGATCACATAATTTCTAACAATGTTTTGAAACAGATTCCCAAATCGGGCATTCAGAACATATAGCACGTTGCTGTAAGCAAGCACATTCTCATTCAATGTTGCAAGTTACTATGTAGGAACAAGTTTGTATAGGTATTTCAAAGATGCCCAGAACTGAGCAAAACTTGGTATGTCTCCAACCCCTAGAAATAACTTCATGCCCCATCTCCATTACTTCCAGCTAGTAAGGATCACAAAATTCCTAAAAAAGAGTTGACACAGATTCCCAATTCTGGCATTCAGAACATATACCACGTTGCTGTAAGCAAGCACATTCTCATTCAAAGTTGCAAGTTACTATGTAGGAACAAGTTTGTATAGGTATTTCAAAGATGCCCAGAACTGTGCTAAACTTGGTATGTGTCCAACTCCTAGAAATAACTTCATGCCCCAACTCCCTTACTTCCAGCTAGTAAGGATCACATAATTCCTAACAAAATTTTGACACAGATTCCCAATTCGGGCATTCAGAACATATAGCACGTTGCTGTAAGCAAGCACATTCTCATTCAAAGTTGCAAGTTACTATGTAGGAACAAGTTTGTATAGGTATTTCAAAGATGCCCAGAACTGAGCTAAACTTGGTATGTCTCCAACTCCTAGAAATAACTTCATGCCCCATCTCCCTTACTTCCAGCTAGTAAGGATCACATAATTCCTAACAAAGTTTTGACAAAGATTCCCAATTCGGGCATTCAGAACATATAGCACGTTGCTGTAAGCAAGCACATTCTCATTCAAAGTTGCAAGTTACTATGTAGGAACAATTTTGTATAGGTATTTCAAAGATGCCCAGAAGTGAGCTAAACTTGGTATGTCTCCAACTCCTATAAATAAGTTCATGCCCCATCTCCCTTACTTCCAGCTAGTAAGGATCACATAATCCCTAACAAAGTTTTGACACAGATTCCCAATTCGGGCATTCAGAACATATAGCTCGTTGCTGTAAGCAAGCACATTCTCATTCAAAGTTGCAAGTTACTATGTAGGAACAAGTTTGTATAGGTATTTCAAAGATGCCCAGTACTGAGCTAAAGTGGGTATGTCTCCAACTCCTAGAAATAACATCATGCCCCATCTCCATTACTTCCAGCTAGTAAGGGTCACATAATTCCTAACAAAGTTTTGACACAGATTTCCAATTCGGGCATTAAGAACATGTAGCACGTTGCTGTAAGGAAGCTCATTGTCATTCAAAGTTGCAAGTTACTATGTAGGAACAAGTTTGTATAGGTATTTCAAAGATGCCCAGAACTGAGCTAAACTTGGTATGTCTCCAACTCCTAGAAATAACTTCATGCCCCATCTCCCTTATTTCCAGCTAGTAAGGATCACATAATTCCTAACAAAGTTTTGACACAGATTCCCAATTCGGTCATTCAGAACATATAGCACGTTGCTGTAAGCAAGCACATTCTCATTCAAAGTTGCAAGTTACTATGTAGGAACAAGTTTGTATAGGTATTTCAAAGATGCCCAGAACTGAGGTAAACTTGGTATGTCTCCAACTCCTAGAAATAACTTCATGCCCCATCTCCCTTACTTCCAGCTAGTAAGGATCACATAATTCCTAAAAAAGTTTTGACACAGATTCCCAATTCGGGCATTCAGAACATATAGCACGTTGCTCTAAGCAAGCACATTCTCATTCAAAGTTGCAAGTTACTATGTAGGAACAAGTTTGTATAGGTATTTCAAAGATGCCCAGAACTGAGCTAAACTTGGTATGTCTCCAACTCCTAGAAATAACTTCAAGCCCCATCTCCCTTACTTCCAGCTAGTAAGGATCACATAATTCCTAACAAAGTTTTGACACAATTCCCTATTCGGGCATTCAGAACATATAGAAATTTGCTGTAAGCAAGCACATTCTCATTCAAAGTTGCAAGTTACTATGTAGGAACAAGTTTGTATAGGTATTTCAAAGATGCCCAGAACTGAGCTAAACTTGGTATGTCTCCAACTCCTAGAAATAACTTCAAGCCCCATCTCCCTTACTTCCAGCTAGTAAGGATCACATAATTCCTAACAAAGTTTTGACACAATTCCCTATTCGGGCATTCAGAACATATAGAAATTTGCTGTAAGCAAGCACATTCTCATTCAAAGTTGCAAGTTACTATGTAGAAACAAGTTTGTATAGGACTTTCAAAGATGCCCAGAACTGAGCTAAACGTTGTATGTCTCCAACTCCTAGAAATAACTTCATGCCCAATCTCCCTTACTTCCAGCTAGTAAGGATCACATAATTCCTAACAAAGTTTTGACACAGAGATCCAATTCGGGCATTCAGAACATATAGCACGTTGCTGTAAGCAAGCACATTCTCATTCAAAGTTGCAAGTTATTATGTAGGAACAAGTTTGTATAGGTATTTCAAAGATTCCCAGAACTGAGCTAAACTTGGCATTTCTCTAACTCCTAGAAATAACTTCATGCCCCAACTCCCTTACTTCCAGCTAGTAAGGATCACATAATCCCTAAGAAAGATTTGACACAGATTCCCAAATCGGGCATTCAGAACATATAGCACGTTGCTGTAAGCAATCACATTCTCATTCAAAGTTGCAAGTTACTATGTAGGAACAAGTTCGTATATGTATTTCAAAGATGCCCAGAACTGAGCTAAACTTGGTATGTCTCCAACTCCTAGAAATAAATTCATGCCCCATCTCCCTTACTTCCAGCTAGTAAGGATCACATAATTCCTAACAAAGTTTTGACACAGATTCCCAATTCGGGCATTCAGAACATATAGCACGTTGCTGTAAGCAAGCACATTCTCCTTCAAAGTTGCAAGTTACTATGTAGGAACAAGTTTGTATATGTATTTCAAAGATGCCCAGAACTGAGCTAAACTTGGTATGTCTCCAACTCCTAGAAATAACTTCATGCCCCATCTCCCAAAATTCCAGCTTGTAAGGATCACATAATTCCTAACAAAGTTTTGACACAGATTCCCAATTCGGGCATTCAGAAGATATAGCACGTTGCTGTAAGCAAGCACATTCTCATTCAAAGTTGCAAGATACTATGTAGGAACAAGTTTGTATAGGTATTTCAAAGATGCCTAGAACTGAGCTAAACTTGGTATGTCTCCAACTCCTAGAAATAACATCATGCCCCATCTCCGTTACTTCCATCTAGTAAGGATCACATAATTTCTAACAATCTTTTGAAACAGATTCCCAATTCGGGCATTCAGAACATATAGCACGTTGCTGTAAGCAAGCACATTCTCATTCAATGTTGCAAGTTACTATGTAGGAACAAGTTTGTATAGGTATTTCAAAGATGCCCAGAACTGAGCTAAAGTGTGTATGTCTCCAACTCCTAGAAATAACTTCATGCCCCATCTCCCTTACTTCCAGCTAGTAAGGATCACATAATTCCTAACAAAGTTTTGACACAGATTCCCGATTCGGGCATTCAGAACATATAGCACGTTGCTGTAAGCAAGCACATTCTCATTCAAAGTTGCAAATTACTATGTAGGAACAAGTTTGTATAGGTATTTCAAAGATGCCCAGAACTGAGCAAAACTTGGTATGTCTCCAACCCCTAGAAATAACTTCATGCCCCATCTCCATTACTTCCAGCTAGTAAGGATCACATAATTCCTAACAAAGTTTGACACAGTTTCCCAATTCGGGCATTCAGAACATATAGCACGTTGCTGTAAGCAAGCACATTCTCATTCAAAGTTGCAAGTTACTATGTAGGAACATGTTTGTATAGGTATTTCAAAGATGCCCAGAACTGAGCTAAACTTGGTATGTCTCCAACTCCTACAAATAAGTTCATGCCCCATCTCCCATACTTCCAGCTAGTAAGGATCACATAATTCCTAACAAAGAATTGACACAGATTCCCAATTCGGGCATTCAAAACATATAGCACGTTGCTGTAAGCAAGCACATTCTCATTCAAAGTTGCAAGTTACTATGTAGGAACAAGTTTGTATAGGTATTTCAAAGATGCCCAGAACTGTGCTAAACTTGATATGTGTCCAACTCCTAGAAATAACTTCATGCCCCAACTCCCTTACTTCCAGCTAGTAAGGATCACATAATTACTAACAAAATTTTGACACAGATTCCCAATTCGGGCATTCAGAACATATAGCACGTTGCTCTAAGCAAGCACAATCTCATTCAAAGTTGCAAGTTACTATGTAGGAACAAGTTTGTATAGGTATTTCAAAGATGCCCAGAACTGAGCTAAACTTGGTATGTCTCCAACTCCTAGAAATAACATCATGCCCCATCTCCCTTACTTCCAGCTAGTAAGGATCACATAATTCCTAACAAAGTTTTGACACAGATTCCCAATTCGGGCATTCAGAACATATAGCACGTTGCTGTAAGCAAGCACATTCTCATTCAAAGTTGCAAGTTACTATGTAGGAACAAGTTTGTATAGGTATTTCAAAGATGCCCAGAACTGAGCTAAACTTGGTATGTCTCCAACTCCTAGAAATAACTTCAAGCCCCATCTCCCTTACTTCCAGCTAGTAAGGATCACATAATTCCTAACAAAGTTTTGACACAATTCCCTATTCGGGCATTCAGAACATATAGAAATTTGCTGTAAGCAAGCACATTCTCATTTAAAGTTGCAAGTTACTATGTAGAAACAAGTTTGTATAGGACTTTCAAAGATGCCCAGAACTGAGCTAAACGTTGTATGTCTCCAACTCCTAGAAATAACTTCATGCCCAATCTCCCTTACTTCCAGCTAGTAAGGATCACATAATTCCTAACAAAGTTTTGACACAGAGATCCAATTCGGGCATTCAGAACATATAGCATGTTGCTGTAAGCAAGCACATTCTCATTCAAAGTTGCAAGTTATTATGTAGGAACAAGTTTGTATAGGTATTTCAAAGATTCCCAGAACTGAGCTAAACTTGGCATTTCTCTAACTCCTAGAAATAACTTCATGCCCCAACTCCCTTACTTCCAGCTAGTAAGGATCACATAATCCCTAAGAAAGTTTTGACACAGATTCCCAAATCGGGCATTCAGAACATATAGCACCTTGCTGTAAGCAATCACATTCTCATTCAAAGTTGCAAGTTACTATGTAGGAACAAGTTCGTATAGGTATTTCAAAGATGCCCAGAACTGAGCTAAACTTGGTATGTCTCCAACTCCTAGAAATAAATTCATGCCCCATCTCCCTTACTTCCAGCTAGTAAGGATCACATAATTCCTAAAAAAGTTTTGACACAAATTCCCAATTCGGGCATTCAGAACATATAGCACGTTGCTGTAAGCAAGCACATTCTCCTTCAAAGTTGCAAGTTACTATGTAGGAACAAGTTTGTATATGTATTTCAAAGATGCCCAGAACTGAGCTAAACTTGGTATGTCTCCAACTCCTAGAAATAACTTCATGCCCCATCTCCCTAAATTCCAGCTTGTAAGGATCACATAATTCCTAACAAAGTTTTGACACAGATTCCCAATTCGGGCATTCAGAACATATAGCACGTTGCTGTAAGCAAGCACATTCTCATTCAAAGTTGCAAGATACTATGTAGGAACAAGTTTGTATAGGTATTTCAAAGATGCCTAGAACTGAGCTAAAATTGGTATGTCTCCAACTCCTAGAAATAACATCATGCCCCATCTCCCTTACTTCCATCTAGTAAGGATCACATAATTTCTAACAATGTTTTGAAACAGATTCCCAATTCGGGCATTCAGAACATATAGCACGTTGCTGTAAGCAAGCACATTCTCATTCAATGTTGCAAGTTACTATGCAGGAACAAGTTTGTATAGGTATTTCAAAGATGCCCAGAACTGTGCTAAACTTGGTATGTGTCCAACTCCTAGAAATAACTTCATGCCCCAACTCCCTTACTTCCAGCTAGTAAGGATCACATAATTCCTAACGAAATTTTGACACAGATTCCCAATTCGGGCATTCAGAACATATAGCACGTTGCTGTAAGCAAGCACATTCTCATTCAAAGTTGCAAGTTACTATGTAGGAACAAGTTTGTATAGGTATTTCAAAGATGCCCAGAACTGAGCTAAACTTGGTATGTCTCCAACTCCTAGAAATAACTTCATGCCACATCTCCCTTACTTCCAGCTAGTAAGGATCACATAATTCCTAACAAAGTTTTGACAAAGATTCCCAATTCGGGCATTCAGAACATATAGCACGTTGCTGTAAGCAAGCACATTCTCATTCAAAGTTGCAAGTTACTATGTAGGAACAATTTTGTATCGGTATTTCAAAGATGCCCAGAAGTGAGCTAAACTTGGTATGTCTCCAACTCCTAGAAATAACTTCATGCCCCATCTCCCTTACTTCCAGCTAGTAAGGATCACATAATCCCTAACAAAGTTTTGACACAGATTCCCAATTCGGGCATTCAGAACATATAGCACGTTGCTGTAAGCAAGCACATTCTCATTCAAAGTTGCAAGTTACTATGTAGGAACAAGTTTGTATAGGTATTTCAAAGATGCCCAGTACTGAGCTAAAGTGGGTATGTCTCCAAAACCTAGAAATAACTTCATGCCCCATCTCCATTACTTCCAGCTAGTAAGGGTCACATAATTCCTAACAAAGTTTTGACACAGATTCCCAATTCGGGCATTCAGAACATGTAGCACGTTGCTGTAAGGAAGCACATTGTCATTCAAAGTTGCAAGTTACTATGTAGGAACAAGTTTGTATAGGTATTTCAAAGATGCCCAGAACTGAGCTAAACTTGGTATGTCTCCAACTCCTAGAAATAACTTCATGCCCCATCTCCCTTACTTCCAGCTAGTAAGGATCACATAATTCCTAACAAAGTTTTGACACAGATTCCCAATTCGGGCACTCAGAACATATAGCACGTTGCTGTAAGCAAGCACATTCTCATTCAAAGTTGCAAGTTACTATGTAGGAACAAGTTTGTATAGGTATTTCAAAGATGCCCAGAACTGAGCTAAACTTGGTATGTCTCCAACTCCTAGAAATAACTTCATGCCCCATCTCCCTTACTTCCAGCTAGTAAGGATCACATAATTCCTAACAAAGATTTGACACAGATTCCCAATTCGGGCATTCAGAACATATAGCACGTTGCTGTAAGCAAGCACATTCTCATTCAAAGTTGCAAGTTACTATGTAGGAACAAGTTTGTATAGGTATTTCAAAGATGCCCAGAACTGAGCTAAACTTGGTATGTCTCCAACTCCTAGAAATAACTTCATGCCCCATCTCCCTTACTTCCAGCTAGTAAGGATCACATAATTCCTAACAAAGTTTTGACACAGATTCCCAATTCGGGCACTCAGAACATATAGCACGTTGCTGTAAGCAAGCACATTCTCATTCAAAGTTGCAAGTTACTATGTAGGAACAAGTTTGTATAGGTATTTCAAAGATGCCCAGAACTGAGCTAAACTTGGTATGTCTCCAACTCCTAGAAATAACTTCATGCCCCATCTCCCTTACTTCCAGCTAGTAAGGATCACATAATTCCTAACAAAGATTTGACACAGATTCCCAATTCGGGCATTCAGAACATATAGCACGTTGCTGTAAGCAAGCACATTCTCATTCAAAGTTGCAAGTTACTATGTAGGAACAAGTTTGTATAGGTATTTCAAAGATGCCCAGAACTGAGCTAAACTTGGTATGTCTCCAACTCCTAGAAATAACTTCATGCCCCATCTCCCTTACTTCCAGCTAGTAAGGATCACATAATTCCTAACAAAGTTTTGACACAGATTCCCAATTCGGGCATTCAGAACATATAGCACGTTGCTGTAAGCAAGCACATTCTCATTCAAAGTTGCAAGTTACTATGTAGGAACATGTTTGTATAGGTATTTCAAAGATGCCCAGAACTGAGCTAAACTTGGTATGTCTCCAACTCCTAGAAATAACTTCATGCCCCATCTCCCTTACTTCCAGCTAGTAAGAATCACATAATTCCTAACAAAGTTTTGACACAGGTTCCCAATTCGGGCATTCAGAACATATAGCACGTTGCTGTAAGCAAGGACATTCTCATCCAAAGTTGCAAGTTACTATGTAGGAACAAGTTTGTATAGGTATTTCAAAGATGCCCAGTACTGAGCTAAAGTGGGTATGTCTCCAACTCCTAGAAATAACTTCATGCCCCATCTCCATTACTTCCAGCTAGTAAGGATCACATAATTCCTAACAAAGATTTGACACAGATTCCCAATTCGGGCATTCAGAACATATAGCACGTTGCTGTAAGCAAGCACATTCTCATTCAAAGTTGCAAGTTACTATGTAGGAACATGTTTGTATAGGTATTTCAAAGATGCCCAGAACTGAGCTAAACTTGGTATGTCTCCAACTCCTAGAAATAACTTCATGCCCCATCTCCCTTACTTCCAGCTAGTAAGGATCACATAATTCCTAACAAAGATTTGACACAGATTCCCAATTCTGGCATTCAGAACATATAGCACGTTGCTGTAAGCAAGCACATTCTCATTCAAAGTTGCAAGTTACTATGTAGGAACAAGTTTGTATAGGTATTTCAAAGATGCCCAGAACTGAGCTAAACTTGGTATGTCTCCAACTCCTAGAAATAACTTCATGCCCCATCTCCCTTACTTCCAGCTAGTAAGGATCACATAATTCCTAACAAAGTTTTGACACAGATTCCCAATTCGGGCACTCAGAACATATAGCACGTTGCTGTAAGCAAGCACATTCTCATTCAAAGTTGCAAGTTACTATGTAGGAACAAGTTTGTATAGGTATTTCAAAGATGCCCAGAACTGAGCTAAACTTGGTATGTCTCCAACTCCTAGAAATAACTTCATGCCCCATCTCCCTTACTTCCAGCTAGTAAGGATCACATAATTCCTAACAAAGATTTGACACAGATTCCCAATTCGGGCATTCAGAACATATAGCACGTTGCTGTAAGCAAGCACATTCTCATTCAAAGTTGCAAGTTACTATGTAGGAACAAGTTTGTATAGGTATTTCAAAGATGCCCAGAACTGAGCTAAACTTGGTATGTCTCCAACTCCTAGAAATAACTTCATGCCCCATCTCCCTTACTTCCAGCTAGTAAGGATCACATAATTCCTAACAAAGTTTTGACACAGATTCCCAATTCGGGCATTCAGAACATATAGCACGTTGCTGTAAGCAAGCACATTCTCATTCAAAGTTGCAAGTTACTATGTAGGAACATGTTTGTATAGGTATTTCAAAGATGCCCAGAACTGAGCTAAACTTGGTATGTCTCCAACTCCTAGAAATAACTTCATGCCCCATCTCCCTTACTTCCAGCTAGTAAGAATCACATAATTCCTAACAAAGTTTTGACACAGATTCCCAATTCGGGCATTCAGAACATATAGCACGTTGCTGTAAGCAAGGACATTCTCATCCAAAGTTGCAAGTTACTATGTAGGAACAAGTTTGTATAGGTATTTCAAAGATGCCCAGTACTGAGCTAAAGTGGGTATGTCTCCAACTCCTAGAAATAACTTCATGCCCCATCTCCATTACTTCCAGCTAGTAAGGATCACATAATTCCTAACAAAGATTTGACACAGATTCCCAATTCGGGCATTCAGAACATATAGCACGTTGCTGTAAGCAAGCACATTCTCATTCAAAGTTGCAAGTTACTATGTAGGAACATGTTTGTATAGGTATTTCAAAGATGCCCAGAACTGAGCTAAACTTGGTATGTCTCCAACTCCTAGAAATAACTTCATGCCCCATCTCCCTTACTTCCAGCTAGTAAGGATCACATAATTCCTAACAAAGATTTGACACAGATTCCCAATTCTGGCATTCAGAACATATAGCACGTTGCTGTAAGCAAGCACATTTTCATTCAAAGTTGCAAGTTACTATGTAGGAACAAGTTTGTATAGGTATTTCAAAGATGCCCAGAACTGAGCTAAACTTGGTATGTCTCCAACTCCTAGAAATAACTTCATGCCCCATCTCCCTTACTTCCAGCTAGTAAGGATCACATAATTCCTAACAAAGATTTGACACATATTCCCAATTCGGACATTCAGAACATATAGCACGTTGCTGTAAGCAAGCACATTCTCATTCAAAGTTGCAAGTTACTATGTAGGAACAAGTTTGTATAGGTATTTCAAAGATGCCCAGAACTGTGCTAAACTTGGTGTGTCTCCAACTCCTAGAAATAACTTCATGCCCCAACTCCCTTACTTCCAGCTAATAAGGATCACATAATTCCTAACAAAGTTTTGACACAGATTCCCAATTCGGGCATTCACAACATATAGCACGTTGCTGTAAGCAAGCACATTCTCATTCAAAGTTGCAAGTTACTATGTAGGAACAAGTTTGTATAGGTATTTCAAAGATGCCCAGAACTGTGCTAAACTTGGTGTGTCTCCAACTCCTAGAAATAACTTCATGCCCCATCTCCCTTACTTCCAGCTAGTAAGGATCACATAATTCCTAACAAAGTTTTGACACAGATTCCCAATTCGGGCATTCACAACATATAGCACGTTGCTGTAAGCAAGCACATTCTCATTCAAAGTTGCAAGTTACTATGTAGGAACAAGTTTGTATAGGTATTTCAAAGATGCCCAGAAGTGAGCTAAACTTGGTATATCTCCAACTCCTAGAAATAACTTCATGCCCCAACTCCCTTACTTACAGCTAGTAAGGATCACGTAATTTCTAACAAAGTTTTGACACAGATTCCCAATTCGGGCATTCAGAACATATAGCAAGTTGCTGTAAGCAAGCACATTCTCATTCAAAGTTGCAAGTTACTATGTAGGAACAAGTTTGTATAGGTATTTCAAAGATGCCCAGAACTGAGCTAAACTTGGTATGTCTCCAACTCCTAGAAATAACTTCATGCCCCATCTCCCTTACTTCCAGCTAGTAAGGATCACATAATTCCTAACAAAGTTTTGACACAGATTCCCAGTTCGGGCATTCAGAACATATAGCACGTTGCTGTAAGCAAGCACATTCTAATTCAAAGTTGCAAGTTACTATGTAGGAACAAGTTTGTATAGGTATTTCAAAGATGCCCAGTACTGAACTAAAGTGGGTATGTCTCCAACTCCTAGAAATAACTTCATGCCTCATCTCCATTACTTCCAGCTAGTAAGGGTCACATAATTCCTAACAAAGTTTTGACACAGATTCCCAATTCGGGCATTCAGAACATGTAGCACGTTGCTGTAAGCAAGCACATTCTCATTCAAAGTTGCAAGTTACTATGTAGGAACAAGTTTGTATAGGTATTTCAAAGATGCCCAGAACTGAGCTAAACTTGGTATGTCTCCAACTCCTAGAAATAACTTCATGCCCCATCTCCCTTACTTCCAGCTAGTAAGGATCACATAATTCCTAACAAAGATTTGACACATATTCCCAATTCGGACATTCAGAACATATAGCACGTTGCTGTAAGCAAGCACATTCTCATTCAAAGTTGCAAGTTACTATGTAGGAACAAGTTTGTATAGGTATTTCATAGATGCCCAGAAGTGAGCTAAACTTGGTATGTCTCCAACTCCTAGAAATAACTTCATGCCCCAACTCCCTTACTTACAGCTAGTAAGGATCACATAATTCCTAACAAAGTTTTGACACAGATTCCCAGTTCGGGCATTCAGAACATATAGCACGTTGCTGTAAGCAAGCACATTCTAATTCAAAGTTGCAAGTTACTATGTAGGAACAAGTTTGTATAGGTATTTCAAAGATGCCCAGTACTGAACTAAAGTGGGTATGTCTCCAACTCCTGGAAATAACTTCATGCCCCATCTCCATTACTTCCAGCTAGTAAGGGTCACATAATTCCTAACAAAGTTTTGACACAGATTCCCAATTCGGGCATTCAGAACATGTAGCACGTTGCTGTAAGCAAGCACATTCTCATTCAAAGTTGCAAGTTACTATGTAGGAACAAGTTTGTATAGGTATTTCAAAGATGCCCAGAACTGAGCTAAACTTGGTATGTCTCCAACTCCTAGAAATAACTTCATGCCCCATATCCCTTACTTCCAGCTAGTAAGGATCACATAATTCCTAACAAAGTTTTGACACAGATTCCCAATTCGGGCATTCAGAACATATAGCACGTTGCTGTAAGCAAGCACATTCTCATTCAAAGTTGCAAGTTACTATGTAGGAACAAGTTTGTATAGGTATTTCAAAGATGCCCAGTACTGAGCTAAAGTGGGTATGTCTCCAAAACCTAGAAATAACTTCATGCCCCATCTCCATTACTTCCAGCTAGTAAGGGTCACATAATTCCTAACAAAGTTTTGACACAGATTCCCAATTCGGGCATTCAGAACATGTAGCACGTTGCTGTAAGGAAGCACATTGTCATTCAAAGTTGCAAGTTACTATGTAGGAACAAGTTTGTATAGGTATTTCAAAGATGCCCAGAACTGAGCTAAACTTGGTATGTCTCCAACTCCTAGAAATAACTTCATGCCCCATCTCCCTTACTTCCAGCTAGTAAGGATCACATAATTCCTAACAAAGTTTTGACACAGATTCCCAATTCGGGCACTCAGAACATATAGCACGTTGCTGTAAGCAAGCACATTCTCATTCAAAGTTGCAAGTTACTATGTAGGAACAAGTTTGTATAGGTATTTCAAAGATGCCCAGAACTGAGCTAAACTGGGTATGTCTCCAACTCCTAGAAATAACTTCATGCCCCATCTCCCTTACTTCCAGCTAGTAAGGATCACATAATTCCTAACAAAGATTTGACACAGATTCCCAATTCGGGCATTCAGAACATATAGCACGTTGCTGTAAGCAAGCACATTCTCATTCAAAGTTGCAAGTTACTATGTAGGAACAAGTTTGTATAGGTATTTCAAAGATGCCCAGAACTGAGCTAAACTTGGTATGTCTCCAACTCCTAGAAATAACTTCATGCCCCATCTCCCTTACTTCCAGCTAGTAAGGATCACATAATTCCTAACAAAGTTTTGACACAGATTCCCAATTCGGGCATTCAGAACATATAGCACGTTGCTGTAAGCAAGCACATTCTCATTCAAAGTTGCAAGTTACTATGTAGGAACATGTTTGTATAGGTATTTCAAAGATGCCCAGAACTGAGCTAAACTTGGTATGTCTCCAACTCCTAGAAATAACTTCATGCCCCATCTCCCTTACTTCCAGCTAGTAAGAATCACATAATTCCTAACAAAGTTTTGACACAGATTCCCAATTCGGGCATTCAGAACATATAGCACGTTGCTGTAAGCAAGGACATTCTCATCCAAAGTTGCAAGTTACTATGTAGGAACAAGTTTGTATAGGTATTTCAAAGATGCCCAGTACTGAGCTAAAGTGGGTATGTCTCCAACTCCTAGAAATAACTTCATGCCCCATCTCCATTACTTCCAGATAGTAAGGGTCACATAATTCCTAACAAAGTTTTGACACAGATTCCCAATTCGGGCATTCAGAACATGTAGCACGTTGCTGTGAGCAAGCACATTCTCATTCAAAGTTGCAAGTTACTATGTAGGAACAAGTTTGTATAGGTATTTCAAAGATGCCCAAAACTGAGCTAAACTTGGTATGTCTCCAACTCCTAGAAATAACTTCATGCCCCATCTCCCTTACTTCCAACTAGTAAGGATCACATAATTCCTAACAAAGTTTTGACACAGATTCCCAATTCGGGCATTCAGAATATATAGCACGTTGCTGTAAGCAAGCACATTCTCATTCAAAGTTGCAAGTTACTATGTAGGAACAAGTTTGTATAGGTATTTCAAAGATGCCCAGAACTGAGCTAAACTTGGTATGTCTCCAACTCGTAGAAATAACTTCATGCCCCATCTCCCTTACTTCCAGCTAGTAAGGATCACATAATTCCTAACAAAGATTTGACACAGATTCCCAATTCGGGCATTCAGAACATATAGCACGTTGCTGTAAGCAAGCACATTCTCATTCAAAGTTGCAAGTTACTATGTAGGAACATGTTTGTATAGGTATTTCAAAGATGCCCAGAACTGAGCTAAACTTGGTATGTCTCCAACTCCTAGAAATAACTTCATGCCCCATCTCCCTTACTTCCAGCTAGTAAGGATCACATAATTCCTAACAAAGATTTGACACAGATTCCCAATTCGGGCATTCATAACATATAGCACGTTGCTGTAAGCAAGCACATTCTCATTCAAAGTTGCAAGTTACTATGTAGGAACAAGTTTGTATAGGTATTTCAAAGATGCCCAGAACTGAGCTAAACTTGGTATGTCTCCAACTCCTAGAAATAACTTCATGCCCCATCTCCCTTACTTCCAGCTAGTAAGGATCACATAATTCCTAACAAAGTTTTGACACAGATTCCCAATTCGGGCATTCAGAACATATAGCACGTTGCTGTAAGCAAGCACATTCTCATTCAAAGTTGCAAGTTACTATGTAGGAACAAGTTTGTATAGGTATTTCAAAGATGCCCAGAACTGAGCTAAACTTGGTATGTCTCCAACTCATAGAGATAACTTCATGCCCCATCTCCATTACTTCCAGCTAGTAAGGGTCACATAATTCCTAACAAAGTTTTGACACAGATTCCCAATTCGGGCATTCAGAACATGTAGCACGTTGCTGTAAGCAAGCACATTCTCATTCAAAGTTGCAAGTTACTATGTAGGAACAAGTTTGTATAGGTATTTCAAAGATGCCCAGAACTGAGCTAAACTTGGTATGTCTCCAACTCCTAGAAATAACTTCATGCCCCATCTCCCTTACTTCCAGCTAGTAAGGATCACATAATTCCTAACAAAGTTTTGACACAGATTCCCAATTCTGGCATTCAGAACATATAGCACGTTGCTGTAAGCAAGCACATTTTCATTCAGAGTTGCAAGTTACTATGTAGGAACAAGTTTGTATAGGTATTTCAAAGATGCCCAGAACTGAGCTAAACTTGGTATGTCTCCAACTCCTAGAAATAACTTCATGCCCCATCTCCCTTACTTCCAGCTAGTAAGGATCACATAATTCCTAACAAAGATTTGACACATATTCCCAATTCGGACATTCAGAACATATAGCACGTTGCTGTAAGCAAGCACATTCTCATTCAAAGTTGCAAGTTACTATGTAGGAACAAGTTTGTATAGGTATTTCAAAGATGCCCAGAACTGTGCTAAACTTGGTGTGTCTCCAACTCCTAGAAATAACTTCATGCCCCAACTCCCTTACTTCCAGCAAATAAGGATCACATAATTCCTAACAAAGTTTTGACACAGATTCCCAATTCGGGCATTCACAACATATAGCACGTTGCTGTAAGCAAGCACATTCTCATTCAAAGTTGCAAGTTACTATGTAGGAACAAGTTTGTATAGGTATTTCAAAGATGCCCAGAACTGTGCTAAACTTGGTGTGTCTCCAACTCCTAGAAATAACTTCATGCCCCATCTCCCTTACTTCCAGCTAGTAAGGATCACATAATTCCTAACAAAGTTTTGACACAGATTCCCAATTCGGGCATTCACAACATATAGCACGTTGCTGTAAGCAAGCACATTCTCATTCAAAGTTGCAAGTTACTATGTAGGAACAAGTTTGTATAGGTATTTCAAAGATGCCCAGAAGTGAGCTAAACTTGGTATATCTCCAACTCCTAGAAATAACTTCATGCCCCAACTCCCTTACTTACAGCTAGTAAGGATCACGTAATTTCTAACAAAGTTTTGACACAGATTCCCAATTCGGGCATTCAGAACATATAGCACGTTGCTGTAAGCAAGCACATTCTCATTCAAAGTTGCAAGTTACTATGTAGGAACAAGTTTGTATAGGTATTTCAAAGATGCCCAGAACTGAGCTAAACTTGGTATGTCTCCAACTCCTAGAAATAACTTCATGCCCCATCTCCCTTACTTCCAGCTAGTAAGGATCACATAATTCCTAACAAAGTTTTGACACAGATTCCCAGTTCGGGCATTCAGAACATATAGCACGTTGCTGTAAGCAAGCACATTCTAATTCAAAGTTGCAAGTTACTATGTAGGAACAAGTTTGTATAGGTATTTCAAAGATGCCCAGTACTGAACTAAAGTGGGTATGTCTCCAACTCCTAGAAATAACTTCATGCCTCATCTCCATTACTTCCAGCTAGTAAGGGTCACATAATTCCTAACAAAGTTTTGACACAGATTCCCAATTCGGGCATTCAGAACATGTAGCACGTTGCTGTAAGCAAGCACATTCTCATTCAAAGTTGCAAGTTACTATGTAGGAACAAGTTTGTATAGGTATTTCAAAGATGCCCAGAACTGAGCTAAACTTGGTATGTCTCCAACTCCTAGAAATAACTTCATGCCCCATCTCCCTTACTTCCAGCTAGTAAGGATCACATAATTCCTAACAAAGATTTGACACATATTCCCAATTCGGACATTCAGAACATATAGCACGTTGCTGTAAGCAAGCACATTCTCATTCAAAGTTGCAAGTTACTATGTAGGAACAAGTTTGTATAGGTATTTCATAGATGCCCAGAAGTGAGCTAAACTTGGTATGTCTCCAACTCCTAGAAATAACTTCATGCCCCAACTCCCTTACTTACAGCTAGTAAGGATCACATAATTCCTAACAAAGTTTTGACACAGATTCCCAGTTCGGGCATTCAGAACATATAGCACGTTGCTGTAAGCAAGCACATTCTAATTCAAAGTTGCAAGTTACTATGTAGGAACAAGTTTGTATAGGTATTTCAAAGATGCCCAGTACTGAACTAAAGTGGGTATGTCTCCAACTCCTGGAAATAACTTCATGCCCCATCTCCATTACTTCCAGCTAGTAAGGGTCACATAATTCCTAACAAAGTTTTGACACAGATTCCCAATTCGGGCATTCAGAACATGTAGCACGTTGCTGTAAGCAAGCACATTCTCATTCAAAGTTGCAAGTTACTATGTAGGAACAAGTTTGTATAGGTATTTCAAAGATGCCCAGAACTGAGCTAAACTTGGTATGTCTCCAACTCCTAGAAATAACTTCATGCCCCATATCCCTTACTTCCAGCTAGTAAGGATCACATAATTCCTAACAAAGTTTTGACACAGATTCCCAATTCGGGCATTCAGAACATATAGCACGTTGCTGTAAGCAAGCACATTCTCATTCAAAGTTGCAAGTTACTATGTAGGAACAAGTTTGTATAGGTATTTCAAAGATGCCCAGAACTGAGCTAAACTTGGTATGTCTCCAACTCCTAGAAATAACTTCATGCCCCATCTCCATTACTTCCAGCTAGTAAGGGTCACATAATTCCTAACAAAGTTTTGACACAGATTCCCAATTCGGGCATTCAGAACATGTAGCACGTTGCTGTAAGCAAGCACATTCTCATTCAAAGTTGCAAGTTACTATGTAGGAACAAGTTTGTATAGGTATTTCAAAGATGCCCAGAACTGAGCTAAACTTGGTATGTCTCCAACTCCTAGAAATAACTTCATGCCCCATCTCCCTTACTTCCAGCTAGTAAGGATCACATAATTCCTAACAAAGTTTTGACACAGATTCCCAATTCTGGCATTCAGAACATATAGCACGTTGCTGTAAGCAAGCACATTTTCATTCAAAGTTGCAAGTTACTATGTAGGAACAAGTTTGTATAGGTATTTCAAAGATGCCCAGAACTGAGCTAAACTTGGTATGTCTCCAACTCCTAGAAATAACTTCATGCCCCATCTCCCTTACTTCCAGCTAGTAAGGATCACATAATTCCTAACAAAGATTTGACACATATTCCCAATTCGGACATTCAGAACATATAGCACGTTGCTGTAAGCAAGCACATTCTCATTCAAAGTTGCAAGTTACTATGTAGGAACAAGTTTGTATAGGTATTTCAAAGATGCCCAGAACTGTGCTAAACTTGGTGTGTCTCCAACTCCTAGAAATAACTTCATGCCCCAACTCCCTTACTTCCAGCTAATAAGGATCACATAATTCCTAACAAAGTTTTGACACAGATTCCCAATTCGGGCATTCACAACATATAGCACGTTGCTGTAAGCAAGCACATTCTCATTCAAAGTTGCAAGTTACTATGTAGGAACAAGTTTGTATAGGTTTTTCAAAGATGCCCAGAACTGTGCTAAACTTGGTGTGTCTCCAACTCCTAGAAATAACTTCATGCCCCATCTCCCTTACTTCCAGCTAGTAAGGATCACATAATTCCTAACAAAGTTTTGACACAGATTCCCAATTCGGGCATTCACAACATATAGCACGTTGCTGTAAGCAAGCACATTCTCATTCAAAGTTGCAAGTTACTATGTAGGAACAAGTTTGTATAGGTATTTCAAAGATGCCCAGAAGTGAGCTAAACTTGGTATATCTCCAACTCCTAGAAATAACTTCATGCCCCAACTCCCTTACTTACAGCTATTAAGGATCACGTAATTTCTAACAAAGTTTTGACACAGATTCCCAATTCGGGCATTCAGAACATATAGCACGTTGCTGTAAGCAAGCACATTCTCATTCAAAGTTGCAAGTTACTATGTAGGAACAAGTTTGTATAGGTATTTCAAAGATGCCCAGAACTGAGCTAAACTTGGTATGTCTCCAACTCCTAGAAATAACTTCATGCCCCATCTCCCTTACTTCCAGCTAGTAAGGATCACATAATTCCTAACAAAGTTTTGACACAGATTCCCAGTTCGGGCATTCAGAACATATAGCACGTTGCTGTAAGCAAGCACATTCTAATTCAAAGTTGCAAGTTACTATGTAGGAACAAGTTTGTATAGGTATTTCAAAGATGCCCAGTACTGAACTAAAGTGGGTATGTCTCCAACTCCTAGAAATAACTTCATGCCTCATCTCCATTACTTCCAGCTAGTAAGGGTCACATAATTCCTAACAAAGTTTTGACACAGATTCCCAATTCGGGCATTCAGAACATGTAGCACGTTGCTGTAAGCAAGCACATTCTCATTCAAAGTTGCAAGTTACTATGTAGGAACAAGTTTGTATAGGTATTTCAAAGATGCCCAGAACTGAGCTAAACTTGGTATGTCTCCAACTCCTAGAAATAACTTCATGCCCCATCTCCCTTACTTCCAGCTAGTAAGGATCACATAATTCCTAACAAAGATTTGACACATATTCCCAATTCGGACATTCAGAACATATAGCACGTTGCTGTAAGCAAGCACATTCTCATTCAAAGTTGCAAGTTACTATGTAGGAACAAGTTTGTATAGGTATTTCAAAGATGCCCAGAACTGTGCTAAACTTGGTGTGTCTCCAACTCCTAGAAATAACTTCATGCCCCAACTCCCTTACTTCCAGCTAATAAGGATCACATAATTCCTAACAAAATTTTGACACAGATTCCCAATTCGGGGATTCAGAACATATAGCACGTTGCTGTAAGCAAGCACATTCTCATTCAAAGTAGCAAGTTACTATGTAGGAACAAGTTTGTATAGGTATTTCAAAGATGCCCAGAACTGAGCTAAACTTGGTATGTCTCCAACTCCTAGAAATAACTTCATGCCCCATCTCCCTTACTTCCAGCTAGTAAGGATCACATAATTCCTAACAAAGTTTTGACACAGATTCCCAATTCGGGCATTCACAACATATAGCACGTTGCTGTAAGCAAGCACATTCTCATTCAAAGTTGCAAGTTACTATGTAGGAACAAGTTTGTATATGTATTTCATAGATGCCCAGAAGTGAGCTAAACTTGGTATGTCTCCAACTCCTAGAAATAACTTCATGCCCCAACTCCCTTACTTACAGCTAGTAAGGATCACATAATTCCTAACAAAGTTTTGACACAGATTCCCAGTTCGGGCATTCAGAACATATAGCACGTTGCTGTAAGCAAGCACATTCTAATTCAAAGTTGCAAGTTACTATGTAGGAACAAGTTTGTATAGGTATTTCAAAGATGCCCAGTACTGAACTAAAGTGGGTATGTCTCCAACTCCTGGAAATAACTTCATGCCCCATCTCCATTACTTCCAGCTAGTAAGGGTCACATAATTCCTAACAAAGTTTTGACACAGATTCCCAATTCGGGCATTCAGAACATGTAGCACGTTGCTGTAAGCAAGCACATTCTCATTCAAAGTTGCAAGTTACTATGTAGGAACAAGTTTGTATAGGTATTTCAAAGATGCCCAGAACTGAGCTAAACTTGGTATGTCTCCAACTCCTAGAAATAACTTCATGCCCCATATCCCTTACTTCCAGCTAGTAAGGATCACATAATTCCTAACAAAGTTTTGACACAGATTCCCAATTCGGGCATTCAGAACATATAGCACGTTGCTGTAAGCAAGCACATTCTCATTCAAAGTTGCAAGTTACTATGTAGGAACAAGTTTGTATAGGTATTTCAAAGATGCCCAGTACTGAGCTAAAGTGGGTATGTCTCCAAAACCTAGAAATAACTTCATGCCCCATCTCCATTACTTCCAGCTAGTAAGGGTCACATAATTCCTAACAAAGTTTTGACACAGATTCCCAATTCGGGCATTCAGAACATGTAGCACGTTGCTGTAAGGAAGCACATTGTCATTCAAAGTTGCAAGTTACTATGTAGGAACAAGTTTGTATAGGTATTTCAAAGATGCCCAGAACTGAGCTAAACTTGGTATGTCTCCAACTCCTAGAAATAACTTCATGCCCCATCTCCCTTACTTCCAGCTAGTAAGGATCACATAATTCCTAACAAAGTTTTGACACAGATTCCCAATTCGGGCACTCAGAACATATAGCACGTTGCTGTAAGCAAGCACATTCTCATTCAAAGTTGCAAGTTACTATGTAGGAACAAGTTTGTATAGGTATTTCAAAGATGCCCAGAACTGAGCTAAACTTGGTATGTCTCCAACTCCTAGAAATAACTTCATGCCCCATCTCCCTTACTTCCAGCTAGTAAGGATCACATAATTCCTAACAAAGATTTGACACAGATTCCCAATTCGGGCATTCAGAACATATAGCACGTTGCTGTAAGCAAGCACATTCTCATTCAAAGTTGCAAGTTACTATGTAGGAACAAGTTTGTATAGGTATTTCAAAGATGCCCAGAACTGAGCTAAACTTGGTATGTCTCCAACTCCTAGAAATAACTTCATGCCCCATCTCCCTTACTTCCAGCTAGTAAGGATCACATAATTCCTAACAAAGTTTTGACACAGATTCCCAATTCGGGCATTCAGAACATATAGCACGTTGCTGTAAGCAAGCACATTCTCATTCAAAGTTGCAAGTTACTATGTAGGAACATGTTTGTATAGGTATTTCAAAGATGCCCAGAACTGAGCTAAACTTGGTATGTCTCCAACTCCTAGAAATAACTTCATGCCCCATCTCCCTTACTTCCAGCTAGTAAGAATCACATAATTCCTAACAAAGTTTTGACACAGATTCCCAATTCGGGCATTCAGAACATATAGCACGTTGCTGTAAGCAAGGACATTCTCATCCAAAGTTGCAAGTTACTATGTAGGAACAAGTTTGTATAGGTATTTCAAAGATGCCCAGTACTGAGCTAAAGTGGGTATGTCTCCAACTCCTAGAAATAACTTCATGCCCCATCTCCATTACTTCCAGCTAGTAAGGGTCACATAATTCCTAACAAAGATTTGACACAGATTCCCAATTCGGGCATTCAGAACATGTAGCACGTTGCTGTGAGCAAGCACATTCTCATTCAAAGTTGCAAGTTACTATGTAGGAACAAGTTTGTATAGGTATTTCAAAGATGCCCAAAACTGAGCTAAACTTGGTATGTCTCCAACTCCTAGAAATAACTTCATGCCCCATCTCCCTTACTTCCAACTAGTAAGGATCACATAATTCCTAACAAAGTTTTGACACAGATTCCCAATTCGGGCATTCAGAATATATAGCACGTTGCTGTAAGCAAGCACATTCTCATTCAAAGTTGCAAGTTTCTATGTAGGAACAAGTTTGTATAGGTATTTCAAAGATGCCCAGAACTGAGCTAAACTTGGTATGTCTCCAACTCCTAGAAATAACTTCATGCCCCATCTCCCTTACTTCCAGCTAGTAAGAATCACATAATTCCTAACAAAGTTTTGACACAGATTCCCAATTCGGGCATTCAGAACATATAGCACGTTGCTGTAAGCAAGGACATTCTCATCCAAAGTTGCAAGTTACTATGTAGGAACAAGTTTGTATAGGTATTTCAAAGATGCCCAGTACTGAGCTAAAGTGGGTATGTCTCCAACTCCTAGAAATAACTTCATGCCCCATCTCCATTACTTCCAGCTAGTAAGGGTCACATAATTCCTAACAAAGATTTGACACAGATTCCCAATTCGGGCATTCAGAACATGTAGCACGTTGCTGTGAGCAAGCACATTCTCATTCAAAGTTGCAAGTTACTATGTAGGAACAAGTTTGTATAGGTATTTCAAAGATGCCCAAAACTGAGCTAAACTTGGTATGTCTCCAACTCCTAGAAATAACTTCATGCCCCATCTCCCTTACTTCCAACTAGTAAGGATCACATAATTCCTAACAAAGTTTTGACACAGATTCCCAATTCGGGCATTCAGAATATATAGCACGTTGCTGTAAGCAAGCACATTCTCATTCAAAGTTGCAAGTTACTATGTAGGAACAAGTTTGTATAGGTATTTCAAAGATGCCCAGAACTGAGCTAAACTTGGTATGTCTCCAACTCGTAGAAATAACTTCATGCCCCATCTCCCTTACTTCCAGCTAGTAAGGATCACATAATTCCTAACAAAGATTTGACACAGATTCCCAATTCGGGCATTCAGAACATATAGCACGTTGCTGTAAGCAAGCACATTCTCATTCAAAGTTGCAAGTTACTATGTAGGAACATGTTTGTATAGGTATTTCAAAGATGCCCAGAACTGAGCTAAACTTGGTATGTCTCCAACTCCTAGAAATAACTTCATGCCCCATCTCCCTTACTTCCAGCTAGTAAGGATCACATAATTCCTAACAAAGATTTGACACAGATTCCCAATTCGGGCATTCATAACATATAGCACGTTGCTGTAAGCAAGCACATTCTCATTCAAAGTTGCAAGTTACTATGTAGGAACAAGTTTGTATAGGTATTTCAAAGATGCCCAGAACTGAGCTAAACTTGGTATGTCTCCAACTCCTAGAAATAACTTCATGCCCCATCTCCCTTACTTCCAGCTAGTAAGGATCACATAATTCCTAACAAAGTTTTGACACAGATTCCCAATTCGGGCATTCAGAACATATAGCACGTTGCTGTAAGCAAGCACATTCTCATTCAAAGTTGCAAGTTACTATGTAGGAACAAGTTTGTATAGGTATTTCAAAGATGCCCAGAACTGAGCTAAACTTGGTATGTCTCCAACTCATAGAGATAACTTCATGCCCCATCTCCATTACTTCCAGCTAGTAAGGGTCACATAATTCCTAACAAAGTTTTGACACAGATTCCCAATTCGGGCATTCAGAACATGTAGCACGTTGCTGTAAGCAAGCACATTCTCATTCAAAGTTGCAAGTTACTATGTAGGAACAAGTTTGTATAGGTATTTCAAAGATGCCCAGAACTGAGCTAAACTTGGTATGTCTCCAACTCCTAGAAATAACTTCATGCCCCATCTCCCTTACTTCCAGCTAGTAAGGATCACATAATTCCTAACAAAGTTTTGACACAGATTCCCAATTCTGGCATTCAGAACATATAGCACGTTGCTGTAAGCAAGCACATTTTCATTCAGAGTTGCAAGTTACTATGTAGGAACAAGTTTGTATAGGTATTTCAAAGATGCCCAGAACTGAGCTAAACTTGGTATGTCTCCAACTCCTAGAAATAACTTCATGCCCCATCTCCCTTACTTCCAGCTAGTAAGGATCACATAATTCCTAACAAAGATTTGACACATATTCCCAATTCGGACATTCAGAACATATAGCACGTTGCTGTAAGCAAGCACATTCTCATTCAAAGTTGCAAGTTACTATGTAGGAACAAGTTTGTATAGGTATTTCAAAGATGCCCAGAACTGTGCTAAACTTGGTGTGTCTCCAACTCCTAGAAATAACTTCATGCCCCAACTCCCTTACTTCCAGCAAATAAGGATCACATAATTCCTAACAAAGTTTTGACACAGATTCCCAATTCGGGCATTCACAACATATAGCACGTTGCTGTAAGCAAGCACATTCTCATTCAAAGTTGCAAGTTACTATGTAGGAACAAGTTTGTATAGGTATTTCAAAGATGCCCAGAACTGAGCTAAACTTGGTATGTCTCCAACTCCTAGAAATAACTTCATGCCCCATCTCCATTACTTCCAGCTAGTAAGGGTCACATAATTCCTAACAAAGTTTTGACACAGATTCCCAATTCGGGCATTCAGAACATGTAGCACGTTGCTGTAAGCAAGCACATTCTCATTCAAAGTTGCAAGTTACTATGTAGGAACAAGTTTGTATAGGTATTTCAAAGATGCCCAGAACTGAGCTAAACTTGGTATGTCTCCAACTCCTAGAAATAACTTCATGCCCCATCTCCCTTACTTCCAGCTAGTAAGGATCACATAATTCCTAACAAAGTTTTGACACAGATTCCCAATTCTGGCATTCAGAACATATAGCACGTTGCTGTAAGCAAGCACATTTTCATTCAAAGTTGCAAGTTACTATGTAGGAACAAGTTTGTATAGGTATTTCAAAGATGCCCAGAACTGAGCTAAACTTGGTATGTCTCCAACTCCTAGAAATAACTTCATGCCCCATCTCCCTTACTTCCAGCTAGTAAGGATCACATAATTCCTAACAAAGATTTGACACATATTCCCAATTCGGACATTCAGAACATATAGCACGTTGCTGTAAGCAAGCACATTCTCATTCAAAGTTGCAAGTTACTATGTAGGAACAAGTTTGTATAGGTATTTCAAAGATGCCCAGAACTGTGCTAAACTTGGTGTGTCTCCAACTCCTAGAAATAACTTCATGCCCCAACTCCCTTACTTCCAGCTAATAAGGATCACATAATTCCTAACAAAGTTTTGACACAGATTCCCAATTCGGGCATTCAGAACATATAGCACGTTGCTGTAAGCAAGCACATTCTCATTCAAAGTTGCAAGTTACTATGTAGGAACAAGTTTGTATAGGTATTTCAAAGATGCCCAGAACTGTGCTAAACTTGGTGTGTCTCCAACTCCTAGAAATAACTTCATGCCCCATCTCCCTTACTTCCAGCTAGTAAGGATCACATAATTCCTAACAAAGTTTTGACACAGATTCCCAATTCGGGCATTCACAACATATAGCACGTTGCTGTAAGCAAGCACATTCTCATTCAAAGTTGCAAGTTACTATGTAGGAACAAGTTTGTATAGGTATTTCATAGATGCCCAGAAGTGAGCTAAACTTGGTATGTCTCCAACTCCTAGAAATAACTTCATGCCCCAACTCCCTTACTTACAGCTAGTAAGGATCACGTAATTCCTAACAAAGTTTTGACACAGATTCACAATTCGGGCATTCAGAACATATAGCACGTTGCTGTAAGCAAGCACATTCTCATTCAAAGTTGCAAGTTACTATGTAGGAACAAGTTTGTATAGGTATTTCAAAGATGCCCAGAACTGAGCTAAACTTGGTATGTCTCCAACTCCTAGAAATAACTTCATGCCCCATCTCCCTTACTTCCAGCTAGTAAGGATCACATAATTCCTAACAAAGTTTTGACACAGATTCCCAGTTCGGGCATTTAGAACATATAGCACGTTGCTGTAAGCAAGCACATTCTAATTCAAAGTTGCAAGTTACTATGTAGGAACAAGTTTGTATAGGTATTTCAAAGATGCCCAGTACTGAGCTAAAGTGGGTATGTCTCCAACTCCTAGAAATAACTTCATGCCCCATCTCCATTACTTCCAGCTAGTAAGGGTCACATAATTCCTAACAAAGTTTTGACACAGATTCCCAATTCAGGCATTCAGAACATGTAGCACGTTGCTGTAAGCAAGCACATTCTCATTCAAAGTTGCAAGTTACTATGTAGGAACAAGTTTGTATAGGTATTTCAAAGATGCCCAGAACTGAGCTAAACTTGGTATGTCTCCAACTCCTAGAAATAACTTCATGCCCCATCTCCCTTACTTCCAGCTAGTAAGGATCACATAATTCCTAACAAAGTTTTGACACAGATTCCCAATTCGGGCATTCAGAACATATAGCACGTTGCTGTAAGCAAGCACATTCTCATTCAAAGTTGCAAGTTACTATGTAGGAACAAGTTTGTATAGGTATTTCAAAGATGCCCAGTACTGAGCTAAAGTGGGTATGTCTCCAGCTCCTAGAAATAACTTCATGCCCCTTCTCCATTACTTCCAGCTAGTAAGGGTCACATAATTCCTAACAAAGTTTTGACACAGATTCCCAATTCGGGCATTCAGAACATGTAGCACGTTTCTGTAAGCAAGCACATTCTCATTCAAAGTTGCAAGTTACTATGTAGGAACAAGTTTGTATAGGTATTTCAAAGATGCCCAGAACTGAGCTAAACTTGGTATGTCTCCAACTCCTAGAAATAACTTCATGCCCCATCTCCCTTACTTCCAGCTAGTAAGGATCACATAATTCCTAACAAAGTTTTGACACAGATTCCCAATTCGGGCATTCACAACATATAGCACGTTGCTGTAAGCAAGCACATTCTCATTCAAAGTTGCAAGTTACTATGTAGGAACAAGTTTGTATAGGTATTTCAAAGATGCCCAGAACTGAGCTAAACTTGGTATGTCTCCAACTCCTAGAAATAACTTCATGCCCCATCTCCCTTACTTCCAGCTAGTAAGGATCACATAAATCCTAACAAAGATTTGACACAGATTCCCAATTCGGGCATTCAGAACATATAGCACGTTGCTGTAAGCAAGCACATTCTCATTCAAAGTTGCAAGTTACTATGTAGGAACAAGTTTGTATAGGTATTTCAAAGATGCCCAGAACTGTGCTAAACTTGGTATGTGTCCAACTCCTAGAAATAACTTCATGCCCCAACTCCCTTACTTCCAGCTAGTAAGGACCACATAATTCCTAACAAAATTTTGACACAGATTCCCAATTCGGGCATTCAGAACATATAGCACGTTGCTGTAAGCAAGCACATTCTCATTCAAAGTTGCAAGTTACTATGTAGGAACAAGTTTGTATAGGTATTTCAAAGATGCCCAGAACTGAGCTAAACTTGGTATGTCTCCAACTCCTAGAAATAACTTCATGCCCCATCTCCCTTACTTCCAGCTAGTAAGGATCACATAATTCCTAACAAAGTTTTGACACAGATTCCCAATTCGGGCATTCAGAACATATAGCACGTTGCTGTAAGCAAGCACATTCTCATTCAAAGTTGCAAGTTACTATGTAGGAACAAGTTTGTATAGGTATTTCAAAGATGCCCAGAAGTGAGCTAAACTAGGTATGTCTCCAACTCCTAGAAATAACTTCATGCCCCATCTCCCTTACTTCCAGCTAGTAAGGATCACATAATTCCTAACAAAGATTTGACACAGATTCCCAATTCGGGCATTCAGAACATATAGCACGTTGCTGTAAGCAAGCACATTCTCATTCAAAGTTGCAAGTTACTATGTAGGAACAAGTTTGTATAGGTATTTCAAAGATGCCCAGTACTGAGCTAAAGTGGGTATGTCTCCAACTCCTAGAAATAACTTCATGCCCCATCTCCATTACTTCCAGCTAGTAAGGGTCACATAATCCCTAACAAAGTTTTGACACAGATTCCCAATTCGGGCATTCAGAACATATAGCACGTTGCTGTAAGCAAGCACATTCTCATTCAAAGTTGCAAGTTACTATGTAGGAACAAGTTTGTATAGGTATTTCAAAGATGCCCAGAAATGAGCTAAACTTGGTATGTCTCCAACTCCTAGAAATAACTTCATGCCCCATCTCCCTTACTTCCAGCTAGTAAGGATCACATAATTCCTAACAAAGTTTTGACACAGATTCCCAATTCTGGCATTCAGAACATATAGCACGTTGCTGTAAGCAAGCACATTCTCATTCAAAGTTCCAAGTTACTATGTAGGAACAAGTTTGTATAGGTATTTCAAAGATGCCCAGAACTGAGCTAAACTTGGTATGTCTCCAACTCATAGAAATAACTTCATGCCCCATCTCCCTTACTTCCAGCTAGTAAGGATCACATAATTCCTAACAAAGATTTGACACAGATTCCCAATTCGGGCATTCAGAACATATAGCACGTTGCTGTAAGCAAGCACATTCTCATTCAAAGTTGCAAGTTACTATGTAGGAACAAGTTTGTATAGGAATTTCAAAGATGCCCAGAACTGAGCTAAACTTGGTATGTCTCCAACTCCTAGAAATAACTTCATGCCCCATCTCCCTTACTTCCAGCTAGTAAGGATCACATAATTCCTAACAAAGATTTGACACAGATTCCCAATTCGGGCATTCAGAACATATAGCACGTTGCTGTAAGCAAGCACATTCTCATTCAAAGTTGCAAGTTACTATGTAGGAACAAGTTTGTATAGGTATTTCAAAGATGCCCAGAACTGAGCTAAACTTGGTATGTCTCCAACTCCTAGAAATAACTTCATGCCACATCTCCCTTACTTCCAGCTAGTAAGGATCACATAATTCCTAACAAAGTTTTGACACAGATTCCCAATTCGGGCATTCAGAACATATAGCACGTTGCTGTAAGCAAGCACATTCTCATTCAAAGTTGCAAGTTACTATGTAGGAACAAGTTTGTATAGGTATTTCAAAGATGCCCAGAAATGAGCTAAACTTGGTATGTCTCCAACTCCTAGAAATAACTTCATGCCCCATCTCCCTTACTTCCAGCTAGTAAGGATCACATAATTCCTAACAAAGTTTTGACACAGATTCCCAATTCTGGCATTCAGAACATATAGCACGTTGCTGTAAGCAAGCACATTCTCATTCAAAGTTGCAAGTTACTATGTAGGAACAAGTTTGTATAGGTATTTCAAAGATGCCCAGAACTGAGCTAAACTTGGTATGTCTCCAACTCCTAGAAATAACTTCATGCCCCATCTCCCTTACTTCCAGCTAGTAAGGATCACATAATTCCTAACAAAGATTTGACACAGATTCCCAATTCGGGCATTCAGAACATATAGCACGTTGCTGTAAGCAAGCACATTCTCATTCAAACTTGCAAGTTACTATGTAGGAACAAGTGTGTATAGGTATTTCAAAGATGCCCAGTACTGACCTAAAGTGGGTATGTCTCCAACTCCTAGAAATAACTTCATGCCCCATCTCCATTACTTCCAGCTAGTAAGGGTCACATAATTCCTAACAAAGTTTTGACACAGATTCCCAATTCGGGCATTCAGAACATGTAGCACGTTGCTGTAAGCAAGCACATTCTCATTAAAAGTTGCAAGTTACTATGTAGGAACCAGTTTGTATAGGTATTTCAAAGATGCCCAGAACTGAGCTAAACTTGGTATGTCTCCAACTCCTAGAAATAACTTCATGCCCCATCTCCCTTACTTCCAGCTAGTAAGGATCACATAATTCCTAAGAAACTTTTGACACAGATTCCCAATTCGGGCATTCAGAACATATAGCACGTTGCTGTAAGCAAGCACATTCTCATTCAAAGTTGCAAGTTACTATGTAGGAACAAGTTTGGATAGGTATTTCAAAGATGCCCAGAAATGAGCTAAACTTGGTATGTCTCCAACTCCTAGAAATAACTTCATGCCCCATCTCCCTTACTTCCAGCTAGTAAGGATCACATAATTCCTAACAATGTTTTGACACAGATTCCCAATTCTGGCATTCAGAAAATATAGCACGTTGCTGTAAGCAAGCACATTCTCATTCAAAGTTGCAAGTTACTATGTAGGAACAAGTTTGTATAGGTATTTCAAAGATGCCCAGAACTGAGCTAAACTTGGTATGTCTCCAACTCCTAGAAATAACTTCATGCCCCATCTCCCTTACTTCCAGCTAGTAAGGATCACATAATTCCTAACAAAGATTTGACACAGATTCCCAATTCGGGCATTCAGAACATATAGCACGTTGCTGTAAGCAAGCACATTCTCATTCAAAGTTGCAAGTTACTATGTAGGAACAAGTGTGTATAGGTATTTCAAAGATGCCCAGAACTGTGCTAAACTTCGTATGTGTCCAACTCCTAGAAATAACTTCATGCCCCAACTCCCTTACTTCCAGCTAGTAAGGATCACATAATTCCTAACAAAGTTTTGACACAGATTCACAATTCGGGCATTCAGAACATATAGCACGTTGCTGTAAGCAAGCACATTCTCATTCAAAGTTGCAAGTTTCTATGTAGGAACAAGTTTGTATAGGTATTTCAAAGATGCCCAGAACTGAGCTAAACTTGGTATGTCTCCAACTCCTAGAAATAACTTCATGCCCCATCTCCCTTACTTCCAGCTAGTAAGGTTCACGTAATTCCTAACAAAGTTTTGACACAGATTCCCAATTCGGGCATTCAGAACATATAGCACGTTGCTGTAAGCAAGCACATTCTCATTCAAAGTTGCAAGTTACTATGTAGGAACAAGTTTGTATAGGTATTTCAAAGATGCCCAGTACTGAGCTAAAGTGGGTATGTCTCCAACTCCTAGAAATAACTTCATGCCCCATCTCCATTACTTCCAGCTAGTAAGGGTCACATAATTCCTAACAAAGTTTTGACACAGATTCCCAATTCGGGCATTCAGAACATGTAGCACGTTGCTGTAAGCAAGCACATTCTCATTCAAAGTTGCAAGTTACTATGTAGGAACAAGTTTGTATAGGTATTTCAAAGATGCCCAGAACTGAGCTAAACTTGGAATGTCTCCAACTCCTAGAAATAACTTCATGCCCCATCTCCCTTACTTCCAGCTAGTAAGGATCACATAATTCCTAACAAAGATTTGACACAGATTCCCAATTCGGGCATTCAGAACATATAGCACGTTGCTGTAAGCAAGCACATTCTCATTCAAAGTTGCAAGTTACTATGTAGGAACAAGTTTGTATAGGTATTTCAAAGATGCCCAGAACTGAGATAAAATTGGTATTTCTCCAACTCCTAGAAATAACTTCATGCCCCATCTCCCATACATCCAGCTAGTAAGGATCACATAATTCCTAACAAAGATTTGACACAGATTCCCAATTCGGGCATTCAGAACATATAGCACGTTGGTGTAAGCAAGCACATTCTCATTCAAAGTTGCAAGTTACTATGTAGGAACAAGTTTGTATAGGTATTTCAAAGATGCCCAGAACTGTGCTAAACTTGGTATGTGTCCAACTCCTAGAAATAACTTCATGCCCCAACTCCCTTACTTCCAGCTAGTAAGGATCACATAATTCCTAACAAAATTTAGACACAGATTCCCAATTCGGGCATTCAGAACATAAGGCACGTTGCTGTAAGCAAGCACATTCTCATTCAAAGTTGCAAGTTACTATGTAGGAACCAGTTTGTATAGGTATTTCAAAGATGCCCAGAACTGAGCTAAACTTGGTATGTCTCCAACTCCTAGAAATAACTTCATGCCCCATCTCCCTTACTTCCAGCTAGTAAGGATCACATAATTCCTAAGAAACTTTTGACACAGATTCCCAATTCGGGCATTCAGAACATATAGCACGTTGCTGTAAGCAAGCACATTCTCATTCAAAGTTGCAAGTTACTATGTAGGAACAAGTTTGTATAGGTATTTCAAAGATGCCCAGAAGTGAGCTAAACTTGGTATGTCTCCAACTCCTAGAAATAACTTCATGCCCCATCTCCCTTACTTCCAGCTAGTAAGGATCACATAATTCCTAAAAAAGTTTTGACACAGATTCCCAATTCGGGCATTCAGAACATATAGCACGTTGCTGTAAGCAAGCACATTCTCATTCAAAGTTGCAAGTTACTATGTAGGAACAAGTTTGGATAGGTATTTCAAAGATGCCCAGAAATGAGCTAAACTTGGTATGTCTCCAACTCCTAGAAATAACTTCATGCCCCATCTCCCTTACTTCCAGATAGTAAGGATTGCATAATTCCTAACAATGTTTTGACACAGATTCCCAATTCTGGTATTCAGAACATATAGCACGTTGCTGTAAGCAAGCACATTCTCATTCAAAGTTGCAAGTTACTATGTAGGAACCAGTTTGTATAGGTATTTCAAAGATGCCCAGAACTGAGCTAAACTTGGTATGTCTCCAACTCCTAGAAATAACTTCATGCCCCATCTCCCTTACTTCCAGCTAGTAAGGATCACATAATTCCTAACAAAGATTTGACACAGATTCCCAATTCGGGCATTCAGAACATATAGCACGTTGCTGTAAGCAAGCACATTCTCATTCAAAGTTGCAAGTTACTATGTAGGAACAAGTGTGTATAGGTATTTCAAAGATGCCCAGAACTGTGCTAAACTTGGTATGTGTCCAACTCCTAGAAATAACTTCATGCCCCAACTCCCTTACTTCCAGCTAGTAAGGATCACATAATTCCTAACAAAGTTTTGACACAGATTCCCAATTCGGGCATTCAGAACATATAGCACGTTGCTGTAAGCAAGCACATTCTCATTCAAAGTTGCAAGTTTCTATGTAGGAACAAGTTTGTATAGGTATTTCAAAGATGCCCAGAACTGAGCTAAACTTGGTATGTCTCCAACTCCTAGAAATAACTTCATGCCCCATCTCCCTTACTTCCAGCTAGTAAGGATCACGTAATTCCTAACAAAGTTTTGACACAGATTCCCAATTCGGGCATTCAGAACATAAAGCACGTTGCTGTAAGCAAGCACATTCTCATTCAAAGTTGCAAGTTACTATGTAGGAACAAGTTTGTATAGGTATTTCAAAGATGCCCAGTACTGAGCTAAAGTGGGTATGTCTCCAACTCCTAGAAATAACTTCATGCCCCATTTCCATTACTTCCAGCTAGTAAGGGTCACATAATTCCTAACAAAGTTTTGACACAGATTCCCAATTCGGGCATTCAGAACATGTAGCACGTTGCTGTAAGCAAGCACATTCTCATTCAAAGTTGCAAGTTACTATGTAGGAACAAGTTTGTATAGGTATTTCAAAGATGCCCAGAACTGAGCTAAACTTGGAATGTCTCCAACTCCTAGAAATAACTTCATGCCCCATCTCCCTTACTTCCAGCTAGTAAGGATCACATAATTCTTAACAAAGATTTGACACAGATTCCCAATTCGGGCATTCAGAACATATAGCACGTTGCTGTAAGCAAGCACATTCTCATTCAAAGTTGCAAGTTACTATGTAGGAACAAGTTTGTATAGGTATTTCAAAGATGCCCAGAACTGAGATAAACTTGGTATTTCTCCAACTCCTAGAAATAACTTCATGCCCCATCTCCCATACATCCAGCTAGTAAGGATCACATAATTCCTAACAAAGATTTGACACAGATTCCCAATTCGGGCATTCAGAACATATAGCACGTTGGTGTAAGCAAGCACATTCTCATTCAAAGTTGCAAGTTACTATGTAGGAACAAGTTTGTATAGGTATTTCAAAGATGCCCAGAACTGTGTTAAACTTGGTATGTGTCCAACTCCTAGAAATAACTTCATGCCCCAACTCCCTTACTTCCAGCTAGTAAGGATCACATAATTCCTAACAAAATTTTGACACAGATTCCCAATTCGGGCATTCAGAACATAAGGCACGTTGCTGTAAGCAAGCACATTCTCATTCAAAGTTGCAAGTTACTATGTAGGAACCAGTTTGTATAGGTATTTCAAAGATGCCCAGAACTGAGCTAAACTTGGTATGTCTCCAACTCCTAGAAATAACTTCATGCCCCATCTCCCTTACTTCCAGCTAGTAAGGGTCACATAATTCCTAACAAAGTTTTGACACAGATTCCCAATTCGGGCATTCAGAACATATAGCACGTTGCTGTAAGCAAGCACATTCTCATTCAAAGTTGCAAGTTACTATGTAGGAACAAGTTTGTATAGGTATTTCAAAGATGCCCAGAACTGAGCTAAACTTGGTATGTCTCCAACTCCTAGAAATAACTTCATGCCCCATCTCCCTTACTTCCAGCTAGTAAGGATCACATAATTCCTAACAAAGATTTGACACAGATTCCCAATTCGGGCATTCAGAACATATAGCACGTTGCTGTAAGCAAGCACATTCTCATTCAAAGTTGCAAGTTACTATGTAGGAACAAGTGTGTATAGGTATTTCAAAGATGCCCAGAACTGAGCTAAACTTGGTATGTCTCCAACTCCTAGAAATAACTTCATGCCCCATCTCCCTTACTTCCAGCTAGTAAGGATCACGTAATTCCTAACAAAGTTTTGACACAGATTCCCAATTCGGGCATTCACAACATATAGCACGTTGCTGTAAGCAAGCACATTCTCATTCAAAGTTGCAAGTTACTATGTAGGAACAAGTTTGTATAGGTATTTCAAAGATGCCCAGTACTGAGCTAAAGTGGGTATGTCTCCAACTCCTAGAAATAACTTCATGCCCCATCTCCATTACTTCCAGCTAGTAAGGGTCACATAATTCCTAACAAAGTTTTGACACAGATTCCCAATTCGGGCATTCAGAACATGTAGCACGTTGCTGTAAGCAAGCACATTCTCATTCAAAGTTGCAAGTTACTATGTAGGAACAAGTTTGTATAGGTATTTCAAAGATGCCCAGAACTGAGCTAAACTTGGAATGTCTCCAACTCCTAGAAATAACTTCATGCCCCATCTCCCTTACTTCCAGCTAGTAAGGATCACATAATTCCTAACAAAGATTTGACACAGATTCCCAATTCGGGCATTCAGAACATATAGCACGTTGCTGTAAGCAAGCACATTCTCATTCAAAGTTGCAAGTTACTATGTAGGAACAAGTTTGTATAGTTATTTCAAAGATGCCCAGAACTGAGATAAACTTGGTATTTCTCCAACTCCTAGAAATAACTTCATGCCCCATCTCCCATACATCCAGCTAGTAAGGATCACATAATTCCTAACAAAGATTTGACACAGATTCCCAATTCGGGCATTCAGAACATATAGCACGTTGGTGTAAGCAAGCACATTCTCATTCAAAGTTGCAAGTTACTATGTAGGAACAAGTTTGTATAGGTATTTCAAAGATGCCCAGAACTGTGCTAAACTTGGTATGTGTCCAACTCCTAGAAATAACTTCATGCCCCAACTCCCTTACTTCCAGCTAGTAAGGATCACATAATTCCTAACAAAATTTAGACACAGATTCCCAATTCGGGCATTCAGAACATAAGGCACGTTGCTGTAAGCAAGCACATTCTCATTCAAAGTTGCAAGTTACTATGTAGGAACCAGTTTGTATAGGTATTTCAAAGATGCCCAGAACTGAGCTAAACTTGGTATGTCTCCAACTCCTAGAAATAACTTCATGCCCCATCTCCCTTACTTCCAGCTAGTAAGGATCACATAATTCCTAAGAAACTTTTGACACAGATTCCCAATTCGGGCATTCAGAACATATAGCACGTTGCTGTAAGCAAGCACATTCTCATTCAAAGTTGCAAGTTACTATGTAGGAACATGTTTGTATAGGTATTTCAAAGATGCCCAGAAGTGAGCTAAACTTGGTATGTCTCCAACTCCTAGAAATAACTTCATGCCCCATCTCCCTTACTTCCAGCTAGTAAGGATCACATAATTCCTAAAAAAGTTTTGACACAGATTCCCAATTCGGGCATTCAGAACATATAGCACGTTGCTGTAAGCAAGCACATTCTCATTCAAAGTTGCAAGTTACTATGTAGGAACAAGTTTGGATAGGTATTTCAAAGATGCCCAGAAATGAGCTAAACTTGGTATGTCTCCAACTCCTAGAAATAACTTCATGCCCCATCTCCCTTACTTCCAGCTAGTAAGGATTGCATAATTCCTAACAATGTTTTGACACAGATTCCCAATTCTGGTATTCAGAACATATAGCACGTTGCTGTAAGCAAGCACATTCTCATTCAAAGTTGCAAGTTACTATGTAGGAACCAGTTTGTATAGGTATTTCAAAGATGCCCAGAACTGAGCTAAACTTGGTATGTCTCCAACTCCTAGAAATAACTTCATGCCCCATCTCCCTTACTTCCAGCTAGTAAGGATCACATAATTCCTAACAAAGATTTGACACAGATTCCCAATTCGGGCATTCAGAACATATAGCACGTTGCTGTAAGCAAGCACATTCTCATTCAAAGTTGCAAGTTACTATGTAGGAACAAGTGTGTATAGGTATTTCAAAGATGCCCAGAACTGTGCTAAACTTGGTATGTGTCCAACTCCTAGAAATAACTTCATGCCCCATCTAACTTACTTCCAGCTAGTAAGGATCACATAATTCCTAACAAAGTTTTGACACAGATTCCCAATTCGGGCATTCAGAACATATAGCACGTTGCTGTAAGCAAGCACATTCTCATTCAAAGTTGCAAGTTTCTATGTAGGAACAAGTTTGTATAGGTATTTCAAAGATGCCCAGAACTGAGCTAAACTTGGTATGTCTCCAACTCCTAGAAATAACTTCATGCCCCATCTCCCTTACTTCCAGCTAGTAAGGATCACGTAATTCCTAACAAAGTTTTGACACAGATTCCCAATTCGGGCATTCAGAACATATAGCACGTTGCTGTAAGCAAGCACATTCTCATTCAAAGTTGCAAGTTACTATGTAGGAACAAGTTTGTATAGGTATTTCAAAGATGCCCAGTACTGAGCTAAAGTGGGTATGTCTCCAACTCCTAGAAATAACTTCATGCCCCATTTCCATTACTTCCAGCTAGTAAGGGTCACATAATTCCTAACAAAGTTTTGACACAGATTCCCAATTCGGGCATTCAGAACATGTAGCACGTTGCTGTAAGCAAGCACATTCTCATTCAAAGTTGCAAGTTACTATGTAGGAACAAGTTTGTATAGGTATTTCAAAGATGCCCAGAACTGAGCTAAACTTGGAATGTCTCCAACTCCTAGAAATAACTTCATGCCCCATCTCCCTTACTTCCAGCTAGTAAGGATCACATAATTCTTAACAAAGATTTGACACAGATTCCCAATTCGGGCATTCAGAACATATAGCACGTTGCTGTAAGCAAGCACATTCTCATTCAAAGTTGCAAGTTACTATGTAGGAACAAGTTTGTATAGGTATTTCAAAGATGCCCAGAACTGAGATAAACTTGGTATTTCTCCAACTCCTAGAAATAACTTCATGCCCCATCTCCCATACATCCAGCTAGTAAGGATCACATAATTCCTAACAAAGATTTGACACAGATTCCCAATTCGGGCATTCAGAACATATAGCACGTTGGTGTAAGCAAGCACATTCTCATTCAAAGTTGCAAGTTACTATGTAGGAACAAGTTTGTATAGGTATTTCAAAGATGCCCAGAACTGTGTTAAACTTGGTATGTGTCCAACTCCTAGAAATAACTTCATGCCCCAACTCCCTTACTTCCAGCTAGTAAGGATCACATAATTCCTAACAAAATTTTGACACAGATTCCCAATTCGGGCATTCAGAACATAAGGCACGTTGCTGTAAGCAAGCACATTCTCATTCAAAGTTGCAAGTTACTATGTAGGAACCAGTTTGTATAGGTATTTCAAAGATGCCCAGAACTGAGCTAAACTTGGTATGTCTCCAACTCCTAGAAATAACTTCATGCCCCATCTCCCTTACTTCCAGCTAGTAAGGATCACATAATTCCTAAGAAACTTTTGACACAGATTCCCAATTCGGGCATTCAGAACATATAGCACGTTGCTGTAAGCAAGCACATTCTCATTCAAAGTTGCAAGTTACTATGTAGGAACAAGTTTGTATAGGTATATCAAAGATGCCCAGAAGTGAGCTAAACTTGGTATGTCTCCAACTCCTAGAAATAACTTCATGCCCCATCTCCCTTACTTCCAGCTAGTAAGGATCACATAATTCCTAAAAAAGTTTTGACACAGATTCCCAATTCGGGCATTCAGAACATATAGCACGTTGCTGTAAGCAAGCACATTCTCATTCAAAGTTGCAAGTTACTATGTAGGAACAAGTTTGGATAGGTATTTCAAAGATGCCCAGAAATGAGCTAAACTTGGTATGTCTCCAACTCCTAGAAATAACTTCATGCCCCATCTCCCTTACTTCCAGCTAGTAAGGATCACATAATTCCTAACAATGTTTTGACACAGATTCCCAATTCTGGCATTCAGAACATATAGCACGTTGCTGTAAGCAAGCACATTCTCATTCAAAGTAGCAAGTTACTATGTAGGAACAAGTTTGTATAGGTATTTCAAAGATGCCCAGAACTGAGCTAAACTTGGTATGTCTCCAACACCTAGAAATAACTTCATGCCCCATCTCCCTTACTTCCAGCTAGTAAGGATCACATAATTCCTAACAAAGATTTGACACAGATTCCCAATTCGGGCATTCAGAACATATAGCACGTTGCTGTAAGCAAGCACATTCTCATTCAAAGTTGCAAGTTACTATGTAGGAACAAGTGTGTATAGGTATTTCAAAGATGCCCAGAACTGTGCTAAACTTGGTATGTGTCCAACTCCTAGAAATAACTTCATGCCCCAACTCCCTTACTTCCAGCTAGTAAGGATCACATAATTCCTAACAAAGTTTTGACACAGATTCCCAATTCGGGCATTCAGAACATATAGCACGTTGCTGTAAGCAAGCACATTCTCATTCAAAGTTGCAAGTTTCTATGTAGGAACAAGTTTGTATAGGTATTTCAAAGATGCCCAGAACTGAGCTAAACTTGGTATGTCTCCAACTCCTAGAAATAACTTCATGCCCCATCTCCCTTACTTCCAGCTAGTAAGGATCACGTAATTCCTAACAAAGTTTTGACACAGATTCCCAATTCGGGCACTCAGAACATATAGCACGTTGCTGTAAGCAAGCACATTCTCATTCAAAGTTGCAAGTTACTATGTAGGAACAAGTTTGTATAGGTATTTCAAAGATGCCCAGTACTGAGCTAAAGTGGGTATGTCTCCAACTCCTAGAAATAACTTCATGCCCCATCTCCCTTACTTCCAGCTAGTAAGGGTCACATAATTCCTATCAAAGTTTTGACACAGATTCCCAATTCGGGCATTCAGAACATGTAGCACGTTGCTGTAAGCAAGCACATTCTCATTCAAAGTTGCAAGTTACTATGTAGGAACAAGTTTGTATAGGTATTTCAAAGATGCCCAGAACTGAGCTAAACTTGGAATGTCTCCAACTCCTAGAAATAACTTCATGCCCCATATCCCTTACTTCCAGCTAGTGAGGATCACATAATTCCTAACAAAGATTTGACACAGATTCCCAATTCGGGCATTCAGAACATATAGCACGTTGCTGTAAGCAAGCACATTCTCATTCAAAGTTGCAAGTTACTATGTAGGAACAAGTTTGTATAGGTATTTCAAAGATGCCCAGAACTGAGATAAACTTGGTATTTCTCCAACTCCTAGAAATAACTTCATGCCCCATCTCCCATACATCCAGCTAGTAAGGATCACATAATTCCTAACAAAGATTTGACACAGATTCCCAATTCGGGCATTCAGAACATATAGCACGTTGGTGTAAGCAAGCACATTCTCATTCAAAGTTGCAAGTTACTATGTAGGAACAAGTTTGTATAGGTATTTCAAAGATGCCCAGAACTGTGCTAAACTTGGTATGTGTCCAACTCCTAGAAATAACTTCATGCCCCAACTCCCTTACTTCCAGCTAGTAAGGATCACATAATTCCTAACAAAATTTTGACACAGATTCCCAATTCGGGCATTCAGAACATAAGGCACGTTGCTGTAAGCAAGCACATTCTCATTCAAAGTTGCAAGTTACTATGTAGGAACCAGTTTGTATAGGTATTTCAAAGATGCCCAGAACTGAGCTAAACTTGGTATGTCTCCAACTCCTAGAAATAACTTCATGCCCCATCTCCCTTACTTCCAGCTAGTAAGGATCACATAATTCCTAAGAAACTTTTGACACAGATTCCCAATTCGGGCATTCAGAACATATAGCACGTTGCTGTAAGCAAGCACATTCTCATTCAACGTTGCAAGTTACTATGTAGGAACAAGTTTGTATAGGTATTTCAAAGATGCCCAGAAGTGAGCTAAACTTTGTATGTCTCCAACTCCTATAAATAACTTCATGCCCCATCTCCCTTTCTTCCAGCTAGTAAGGATCACATAATTCCTAACAAAGTTTTGACACAGTTTCCCAATTTGGGCATTCAGAACATATAGCACGTTGCTGTAAGCAAGCTCATTCTCATTCAAAGTTGCAAGTTACTATGTAGGAACAAGTGTGTATAGGTATTTCAAAGATGCCCAGAACTGTGCTAAACTTGGTATGTGTCCAACTCCTAGAAATAACTTCATGCCCCAACTCCCTTACTTCCAGCTAGTAAGGATCACATAATTCCTAACAAAGTTTTGACACAGATTCCCAATTCGGGCATTCAGAACATATAGCACGTTGCTGTAAGCAAGCACATTCTCATTCAAAGTTGCAAGTTACTATGTAGGAACAAGTTTGTATAGGTATTTCAAAGATGCCCAGAACTGAGCTAAACTTGGTATGTCTCCAACTCCTAGAAATAACTTCATGCCCCATCTCCCTTACTTCCAGCTAGTAAGGATCACATATTTCCTAACAAAATTTTGACACAGATTCCCAATTTGGGCATTCAGAATATATAGCACGTTGCTGTAAGCAAGCACATTCTCATTCAAAGTTGCAAGTTACTCTGTAGGAACAAGTTTGTATAGGTATTTCAAAGATGCCCAGAACTGAGCTAAACTTGGTATGTCTCCAACTCCTAGAAATAACTTCATGCCCCATCTCCCTTACTTCCAGCTAGTAAGGATCACATAATTCCTAACAAAGTTTTGACACAGATTCCCAATTCGGGCATTCAGAACATATAGCACGTTGCTGTAAGCAAGCACATTCTCATTCAAAGTTGCAAGTTACTATGTAGGAACAAGTTTGTATAGGTATTTCAAAGATGCCCAGAACTGAGCTAAACTTGGTATGTCTCCAACTCCTAGAAATAACTTCATGCCCCATCTCCCTTACTTCCAGCTAGTAAGGATCACATAATTCCTAACAAAGTTTTGACACAGATTCCCAATTCGGGCATTCAGAACATATAGCACGTTGCTGTAAGCAAGCACATTCTCATTCAAAGTTGCAAGTTACTATGTAGGAACAAATTTGTATAGGAATTTCAAAGATGCCCAGTACTGAGCTAAAGTGGGTATGTCTCCAACTCCAGAAATAAATTCATGCGCCATCTCCATTACTTCCAGCTAGTAAGGGTCACATAATTCCTAACAATGTTTTGACACAGATTCCCACTTCGGGCATTCAGAACATGTAGCACGTTGGTGTAAGCAAGCACATTCTCATTCAAAGTTGCAAGTTACTATGTAGGAACAAGTGTGTATAGGTATTTCAAAGATGCCCAGAACTGTGCTAAACTTGTTATGTGTCCAACTCCTAGAAATAACTTCATGCCCCAACTCCCTTACTTCCAGCTAGTAAGGATCACATAATTCCTAATAAAGATTTGACACAGATTCCCAATTCGGGCATTCAGAACATATAGCACGTTGCTGTAAGCAAGCACATTCTCATTCAAAGTTGCAAGTTTCTATGTAGGAACAAGTTTGTATAGGTATTTCAAAGATGCCCAGAACTGAGCTAAACTTGGTATGTCTCCAACTCCTAGAAATAACTTCATGCCCCATCTCCCTTACTTCCAGCTAGTAAGGATCACGTAATTCCTAACAAAGTTTTGACACAGATTCCCAATTCGGGCATTCAGAACATATAGCACGTTGCTGTAAGCAAGCACATTCTCATTCAAAGTTGCAAGTTACTATGTAGGAACAAGTTTGTATAGGTATTTCAAAGATGCCCAGTACTGAGCTAAAGTGGGTATGTCTCCAACTCCTAGAAATAACTTCATGCCCCATCTCCATTACTTCCAGCTAGTAAGGGTCACATAATTCCTAACAAAGTTTTGACACAGATTCCCAATTCGGGCATTCAGAACATGTAGCACGTTGCTGTAAGCAAGCACATTCTCATTCAAAGTTGCAAGTTACTATGTAGGAACAAGTTTGTATAGGTATTTCAAAGATGCCCAGAACTAAGCTAAACTTGGAATGTCTCCAACTCCTAGAAATAACTTCATGCCCCATATCCCTTACTTCCAGCTAGTAAGGATCACATAATTCCTAACAAAGATTTGACACAGATTCCCAATTCGGGCATTCAGAACATATAGAACGTTGCTGTAAGCAAGCACATTCTCATTCAAAGTTGCAAGTTACTATGTAGGAACCAGTTTGTATAGGTATTTCAAAGATGCCCAGAACTGAGCTAAACTTGGTATGTCTCCAACTCCTAGAAATAACTTCATGCCCCATCTCCCTTACTTCCAGCTAGTAAGGATCACATAATTCCTAAGAAACTTTTGACACAGATTCCCAATTCGGGCATTCAGAACATATAGCACGTTGCTGTAAGCAAGCACATTCTCATTCAAAGTTGCAAGTTACTATGTAGGAACAAGTTTGTATAGGTATTTCAAAGATGCCCAGAACTGAGCTAAACTTGGTATTTCTCCAACTCCTAGAAATAACTTCATGCCCCATCTCCGATACTTCCAGGTAGTAAGGATCACATAAATCCTAACAAAGATTTGACACAGATTCCCAATTCGGGCATTCAGAACATATAGCACGTTGCTTTAAGCAAGCACATTCTCATTCAAAGTTGCAAGTTACTATGTAGGAACAAGTTTGTATAGGTATTTCAAAGATGCCCAGAACTGAGCTAAACTTGGTATGTCTCCAACTCCTAGAAATAACTTCATGCCCCATCTCCCTTACTTCCAGCTAGTAAGGATCACATAATTCCTAACAAAGTTTTGACACAGATTCCCAATTCGGGCATTCAGAACATATAGCACGTTGCTGTAAGCAAGCACATTCTCATTCAAAGTTGCAAGTTACTATGTAGGAACAAGTTTGTATAGGAATTTCAAAGATGCCCAGTACTGAGCTAAAGTGGGTATGTCTCCAACTCCAGAAATAAATTCATGCGCCATCTCCATTACTTCCAGCTAGTAAGGGTCACATAATTCCTAACAAAGTTTTGACACAGATTCCCAATTCGGGCATTCACAACATATAGCACGTTGCTGTAAGCAAGCACATTCTCATTCAAAGTTGCAAGTTACTATGTAGGAACAAGTTTGTATAGGTATTTCAAAGATGCCCAGAACTGAGCTAAACTTGGTATGTCTCCAACTCCTAGAAATAACTTCATGCCCCATCTCCCTTACTTCCAGCTAGTAAGGATCACATAATTCCTAACAAAGTTTTGACACAGATTCCCAATTCGGGCATTCAGAACATATAGCACGTTGCTGTAAGCAAGCACATTCTCATTCAAAGTTGCAAGTTACTATGTAGGAACAAGTTTGTATAGGTATTTCAAAGATGCCCAGAAGTGAGCTAAACTTGGTATGTCTCCAACTCCTAGAAATAACTTCATGCCCCATCTCCCTTACTTCCAGCTAGTAAGGATCACATAATTCCTAACAATGTTTTGACACAGATTCCCAATTCGGGCATTCAGAACATATAGCACGTTGCTGTAAGCAAGCACATTCTCATTCAAAGTTGCAAGTTACTATGTAGGAACAAGTTTGTATAGGTATTTCAAAGATGCCCAGAACTGAGCTAAACTTGGTATGTCTCCTACTCCTAGAAATAACTTCATGCCCCATCTCACTTACTTCCAGCTAGTAAGGATCACATAATTCCTAACAAAGTTTTGACACAGATTCCCAATTCGGGCATTCAGAACATATAGCACGTTGCTGTAAGCAAGCACATTCTCATTCAAAGTTGCAAGTTACTATGTAGGAACAAGTTTGTATAGGTATTTCAAAGATGCCCAGAACTGTGCTAAACTTGGTATGTGTCCAACTCCTAGAAATAACTTCATGCCCCAACTCCCTTACTTCCAGATAGTAAGGATCACATAATTCCTAAGAAAGTTTTGACACAGATTCCCAATTCGGGCATTTAGAACATATAGCACGTTGCTGTAAGCAAGCACATTCTCATTAAAAGTTGCAAGTTACTATGTAGGAACAAGTTTGTATAGGTATTTCAAAGATGCCCAGAACTGAGCTCAACTTGGTATGTCTCCAACTCCTAGAAATAACTTCATGCCCCATCTCCCTTACTCCCAGCTAGTAAGGATCACGTAATTCCTAACAAAGTTTTGACACAGAATCCCAATTCGGGCATTCAGAACATATAGCACGTTGCTGTAAGCAAGCACATTCTCATTCAAAGTTGCAAGTTACTATGTAGGAACAAGTTTGTATAGGTATTTCAAAGATGCCCAGAAGTGAGCTAAACTTGGTATGTCTCCAACTCCTAGAAATAACTTCATGCCCCATCTCCCTTACTTCCAGCTAGTAAGGATCACATAATTCCTAACAAAGGTTTGACACAGATTCCCAATTCGGGCATTCAGAACATATAACACGTTGCTGTAAGCAAGCACATTCTCATTCAAAGTTGCAAGTTACTATGTAGGAACAAGTTTGTATAGGTATTTCAAAGATGCCCAGAACTGTGCTAAACTTGGTATGTGTCCAACTCCTAGAAATAACTTCATGCCCCAACTCACTTACTTACAGCTAGTAAGGATCACATAATTCCTAACAAAGTTTTGACACAGATTCCCAATTCGGGCATTCAGAACATATAGCACGTTGCTGTAAGCAAGCACATTCTCATTCAAAGTTGCAAGTTACTATGTAGGAACAAGTTTGTATAGGTATTTCAAAGATGCCCAGAACTGAGCTAAACTTGGTATGTCTCCAACTCCTAGAAATATCTTCATGCCCCATCTCCCTTACTTCCAGCTAGTAAGGATCACATAATTCCTAAAAAAGTTTTGACACAGATTCCCAATTCGGGCATTCAGAACATATAGCACGTTGCTGTAAGCAAGCACATTCTCATTCAAAGTTGCAAGTTACTATGTAGGAACAAGTTTGTATAGGTATATCAAAGATGCCCAGAACTGAGCTAAACTTGGTATGTCTCCAACTCCTAGAAATAACTTCATGCCCCATCTCCCTTACTTCCATCTAGTAAGGATCACATAATTCCTAACAAAGATATGACACAGAATCCCAATTCGGGCATTCAGAACATATAGCACGTTGCTGTAAGCAAGCACATTCTCATTCAAAGTTGCAAGTTACTATGTAGGAACAAGTTTGTATAGGTATTTCAAAGATGCCCAGAACTGTGCTAAACTTGGTATGTGTCCAACTCCTAGAAATAACTTCATGCCCCAACTCTCTTACTTCCAGCTAGTAAGGATCACATATTTCCTAACAAAATTTTGACACAGATTCCCAATTCGGGCATTCAGAACATATAGCACGTTGCTGTAAGCAAGCACATTCTCATTCAAAGTTGCAAGTTACTATGTAGGAACAAGTTTGTATAGGTATTTCAAAGATGCCCAGAACTGAGCTATACTTGGTATGTCTCCAACTCCTAGAACTAACTTCATGCCCCATCTCCCTTACTTCCAGCTAGTAAGGAGCACATAATTCCTAACAAAGTTTTGACACAGATTCCCAATTCGGGCATTCAGAACATATAGCACGTTGCTGTAAGCAAGCACATTCTCATTCAAAGTTGCAAGTTACTATGTAGGAACAAGTTTGTATAGGTATTTCAAAGATGCCCAGAACTGAGCTAAACTTGGTATGTCTCCAACTCCTAGAAATAACTTCATGCCCCATCTCCCTTACTTCCAGCTAGTAAGGATCACATAATTCCTAACAAAGTTTTGACACAGATTCCCAATTCGGGCATTCAGAACATATAGCACGTTGCTGTAAGCAAGCACATTCTCATTCAAAGTTGCAAGTTACTATGTAGGAACAAGTTTGTATAGGTATTTCAAAGATGCCCAGTACTGAGCTAAAGTGGGAATGTCTCCAATTCCAGAAATAACTTCAAGCCCCATCTCCATTACTTCCAGCTAGTAAGGGTCACATAATTCCTAACAAAGATTTGACACAGATTCCCAATTCGGGCATTCAGAACATGTACAACGTTGCTGTAAGCAAGCACATTCTCATTCAAAGTTGCAAGTTACTATGTAGGAACAAGTTTGTATAGGTATTTCAAAGATGCCCAGAACTGAGCTAAACTTGGTATGTCTCCAACTCCTAGAAATAACTTCATGCCCCATCTCCCTTACTTCCAGCTAGTAAGGATCACATAATTCCTAACAAAGTTTTGACACAGATTCCCAATTCGGGCATTCAGAACATATAGCACGTTGCTGTAAGCAAGCACATTCTCATTCAAAGTTGCAAGTTACTATGTAGGAACAAGTTTGTATAGGTATTTCAAAGATGCCCAGAAGTGAGCTAAACTAGGTATGTCTCCAACTCCTAGAAATAACTTCATGCCCCATCTCCCTTACTTCCAGCTAGTAAGGATCACATAATTCCTAACAAAGATTTGACACAGATTCCCAATTCGGGCATTCAGAACATATAGCACGTTGCTGTAAGCAAGCACATTCTCATTCAAAGTTGCAAGTTACTATGTAGGAACAAGTTTGTATAGGTATTTCAAAGATGCCCAGTACTGAGCTAAAGTGGGTATGTCTCCAACTCCTAGAAATAACTTCATGCCCCATCTCCCTTACTTCCAGCTAGTAAGGGTCACATAATTCCTAACAAAGTTTTGACACAGATTCCCAATTCGGGCATTCAGAACATATAGCACGTTGCTGTAAGCAAGCACATTCTCATTCAAAGTTGCAAGTTACTATGTAGGAACAAGTTTGTATAGGTATTTCAAAGATGCCCAGAAATGAGCTAAACTTGGTATGTCTCCAACTCCTAGAAATAACTTCATGCCCCATCTCCCTTACTTCCAGCTAGTAAGGATCACATAATTCCTAACAAAGTTTTGACTCAGATTCCCAATTCTGGCATTCAGAACATATAGCACGTTGCTGTAAGCAAGCACATTCTCATTCAAAGTTGCAAGTTACTATGTAGGAACAAGTTTGTATAGGTTTTTCAAAGATGCCCAGAACTGAGCTAAACTTGGTATGTCTCCAACTCCTAGAAATAACTTCATGCCCCATCTCCCTTACTTCCAGCTAGTAAGGATCACATAATTCCTAACAAAGATTTGACACAGATTCCCAATTCGGGCATTCAGAACATATAGCACGTTGCTGTAAGCAAGCACATTCTCATTCAAAGTTGCAAGTTACTATGTAGGAACAAGTTTGTATAGGAATTTCAAAGATGCCCAGAACTGAGCTAAACTTGGTATGTCTCCAACTCCTAGAAATAACTTCATGCCCCATCTCCCTTACTTCCAGCTAGTAAGGATCACATAATTCCTAACAAAGATTTGACACAGATTCCCAATTCGGGCATTCAGAACATATAGCACGTTGCTGTAAGCAAGCACATTCTCATTCAAAGTTGCAAGTTACTATGTAGGAACAAGTTTGTATAGGTATTTCAAAGATGCCCAGAACTGAGCTAAACTTGGTATGTCTCCAACTCCTAGAAATAACTTCATGCCACATCTCCCTTACTTCCAGCTAGTAAGGATCACATAATTCCTAAAAAAGTTTTGACACAGATTCCCAATTCGGGCATTCAGAACATATAGCACGTTGCTGTAAGCAAGCACATTCTCATTCAAAGTTGCAAGTTACTATGTAGGAACAAGTTTGTATAGGTATTTCAAAGATGCCCAGAAGTGAGCTAAACTAGGTATGTCTCCAACTCCTAGAAATAACTTCATGCCCCATCTCACTTACTTCCAGCTAGTAAGGATCACATAATTCCTAACAAAGATTTGACACAGATTCCCAATTCGGGCATTCAGCACATATAGCACGTTGCTGTAAGCAAGCACATTCTCATTCAAAGTTGCAAGTTACTATGTAGGAACAAGTTTGTATAGGTATTTCAAAGATGCCCAGTACTGAGCTAAAGTGGGTATGTCTCCAACTCCTAGAAATAACTTCATGCCCCATCTCCATTACTTCCAGCTACTAAGGGTCACATAATTCCTAACAAAGTTTTGACACAGATTCCCAATTCGGGCATTCAGAACATATAGCACGTTGCTGTAAGCAAGCACATTCTCATTCAAAGTTGCAAGTTACTATGTAGGAACAAGTTTGTATAGGTATTTCAAAGATGCCCAGAAATGAGCTAAACTTGGTATGCCTCCAACTCCTAGAAATAACTTCATGCCCCATCTCCCTTCCTTCCAGCTAGTAAGGATCACATAATTCCTAACAAAGTTTTGACACAGATTCCCAATTCTGGCATTCAGAACATATAGCACGTTGCTGTAAGCAAGCACATTCTCATTCAAAGTTGCAAGTTACTATGTAGGAACAAGTTTGTATAGGTATTTCAAAGATGCCCAGAACTGAGCTAAATTTGGTATGTCTCCAACTCCTAGAAATAACTTCATGCCCCATCTCCCTTACTTCCAGCTAGTAAGGATCACATAATTCCTAACAAAGATTTGACACAGATTCCCAATTCGGGCATTCAGAACATATAGCACGTTGCTGTAAGCAAGCACATTCTCATTCAAACTTGCAAGTTACTATGTAGGAACAAGTGTGTATAGGTATTTCAAAGATGCCCAGTACTGACCTAAAGTGGGTATGTCTCCAACTCCTAGAAATAACTTCATGCCCCATCTCCATTACTTCCAGCTAGTAAGGGTCACATAATTCCTAACAAAGTTTTGACACAGATTCCCAATTCGGGCATTCAAAACATGTAGCACGTTGCTGTAAGCAAGCACATTCTCATTCAAAGTTGCAAGTTACTATGTAGGAACAAGTTTGTATAGGTATTTCAAAGATGCCCAGAACTGAGCTAAACTTGGAATGTCTCCAACTCCTAGAAATAACTTCATGCCCCATCTCCCTTACTTCCAGCTAGTAAGGATCACATAATTCCTAACAAAGATTTGACACAGATTCCCAATTCGGGCATTCAGAACATATAGCACGTTGCTGTAAGCAAGCACATTCTCATTCAAAGTTGCAAGTTACTATGTAGGAACAAGTTTGTATAGGTATTTCAAAGATGCCCAGAACTGAGATAAACTTGGTATTTCTCCAACTCCTAGAAATAACTTCATGCCCCATCTCCCATATATCCAGCTAGTAAGGATCACATAATTCCTAACAAAGATTTGACACAGATTCCCAATTCGGGCATTCAGAACATATAGCACGTTGGTGTAAGCAAGCACATTCTCATTCAAAGTTGCAAGTTACTATGTAGGAACAAGTTTGTATAGGTATTTCAAAGATGCCCAGAACTGTGCTAAACTTGGTATGTGTCCAACTCCTAGAAATAACTTCATGCCCCAACTCCCTTACTTCCAGCTAGTAAGGATCACATAATTCCTAACAAAATTTTGACACAGATTCCCAATTCGGGCATTCAGAACATAAGGCACGTTGCTGTAAGCAAGCACATTCTCATTCAAAGTTGCAAGTTACTATGTAGGAACCAGTTTGTATAGGTATTTCAAAGATGCCCAGAACTGAGCTAAACTTGGTATGTCTCCAACTCCTAGAAATAACTTCATGCCCCATCTCCCTTACTTCCAGCTAGTAAGGATCACATAATTCCTAAGAAACTTTTGACACAGATTCCCAATTCGGGCATTCAGAACATATAGCACGTTGCTGTAAGCAAGCACATTCTCATTCAAAGTTGCAAGTTACTATGTAGGAACAAGTTTGTATAGGTATTTCAAAGATGCCCAGAAGTGAGCTAAACTTGGTATGTCTCCAACTCCTAGAAATAACTTCATGCCCCATCTCCCTTACTTCCAGCTAGTAAGGATCACATAATTCCTAAAAAAGTTTTGACACAGATTCCCAATTCTGGCATTCAGAACATATAGCACGTTGCTGTAAGCAAGCACATTCTCATTCAAAGTTGCAAGTTACTATGTAGGAACAAGTTTGGATAGGTATTTCAAAGATGCCCAGAAATGAGCTAAACTTGGTATGTCTCCAACTCCTAGAAATAACTTCATGCCCCATCTCCCTTACTTCCAGCTAGTAAGGATCACATAATTCCTAACAATGTTTTGACACAGATTCCCAATTCTGGCATTCAGAACATATAGCACGTTGCTGTAAGCAAGCACATTCTCATTCAAAGTTGCAAGTTACTATGTAGGAACAAGTTTGTATAGGTATTTCAAAGATGCCCAGAACTGAGCTAAACTTGGTATGTCTCCAACTCCTAGAAATAACTTCATGCCCCATCTCCCTTACTTCCAGCTAGTAAGGATCACATAATTCCTAACAAAGTTTTGACACAGATTCCCAATTCGGGCATTCAGAACATATAGCACGTTGCTGTAAGCAAGCACATTCTCATTCAAAGTTGCAAGTTACTATGTAGGAACAAGTTTGTATAGGTATTTCAAAGATGCCCAGTACTGAGCTAAAGTGGGTATGTCTCCAACTCCTAGAAATAACTTCATGCCCCATCTCCATTACTTCCAGCTAGTAAGGGTCACATAATTCCTATCAAAGTTTTGACACAGATTCCCAATTCGGGCATTCAGAACATGTAGCACGTTGCTGTAAGCAAGCACATTCTCATTCAAAGTTGCAAGTTACTATGTAGGAACAAGTTTTTATAGGTATTTCAAAGATGCCCAGAACTGAGCTAAACTTGGAATGTCTCCAACTCCTAGAAATAACTTCATGCCCCATATCCCTTACTTCCAGCTAGTAAGGATCACATAATTCCTAACAAAGATTTGACACAGATTCCCAATTCGTGCATTCAGAACATATAGCACGTTGCTGTAAGCAAGCACATTCTCATTCAAAGTTGCAAGTTACTATGTAGGAACAAGTTTGTATAGGTATTTCAAAGATGCCCAGAACTGAGATAAACTTGGTATTTCTCCAACTCCTAGAAATAACTTCATGCCCCATCTCCCATACATCCAGCTAGTAAGGATCACATAATTCCTAACAAAGATTTGACACAGATTCCCAATTCGGGCATTCAGAACATATAGCACGTTGGTGTAAGCAAGCACATTCTCATTCAAAGTTGCAAGTTACTATGTAGGAACAAGTTTGTATAGGTATTTCAAAGATGCCCAGAACTGTGCTAAACTTGGTATGTGTCCAACTCCTAGAAATAACTTCATGCCCCAACTCCCTTACTTCCAGCTAGTAAGGATCACATAATTCCTAACAAAATTTTGACACAGACTCCCAATTCGGGCATTCAGAACATAAGGCACGTTGCTGTAAGCAAGCACATTCTCATTCAAAGTTGCAAGTTACTATGTAGGAACCAGTTTGTATAGGTATTTCAAAGATGCCCAGAACTGAGCTAAACTTGGTATGTCTCCAACTCCTAGAAATAACTTCATGCCCCATCTCCCTTACTTCCAGCTAGTAAGGATCACATAATTCCTAAGAAACTTTTGACACAGATTCCCAATTCGGGCATTCAGAACATATAGCACGTTGCTGTAAGCAAGCACATTCTCATTCAACGTTGCAAGTTACTATGTAGGAACAAGTTTGTATAGGTATTTCAAAGATGCCCAGAACTGAGCTAAACTTGGTATGTCTCCAACTCCTAGAAATAACTTCATGCCCCATCTCCCTTTCTTCCAGCTAGTAAGGATCACATAATTCCTAACAAAGTTTTGACACAGATTCCCAATTTGGGCATTCAGAACATATAGCACGTTGCTGTAAGCAAGCTCATTCTCATTCAAAGTTGCAAGTTACTATGTAGGAACAAGTGTGTATAGGTATTTCAAAGATGCCCAGAACTGTGCTAAACTTGGTATGTGTCCAACTCCTAGAAATAACTTCATGCCCCAACTCCCTTACTTCCAGCTAGTAAGGATCACATAATTCCTAACAAAGTTTTGACACAGATTCCCAATTCGGGCATTCAGAACATATAGCACGTTGCTGTAAGCAAGCACATTCTCATTCAAAGTTGCAAGTTACTATGTAGGAACAAGTTTGTATAGGTATTTCAAAGATGCCCAGAACTGAGCTAAACTTGGTATGTCTCCAACTCCTAGAAATAACTTCATGCCCCATCTCCCTTACTTCCAGCTAGTAAGGATCACATATTTCCTAACAAAATTTTGACACAGATTCCCAATTTGGGCATTCAGAATATATAGCACGTTGCTGTAAGCAAGCACATTCTCATTCAAAGTTGCAAGTTACTCTGTAGGAACAAGTTTGTATAGGTATTTCAAAGATGCCCAGAACTGAGCTAAACTTGGTATGTCTCCAACTCCTAGAAATAACTTCATGCCCCATCTCCCTTACTTCCAGCTAGTAAGGATCACATAATTCCTAACAAAGTTTTGACACAGATTCCCAATTCTGGCATTCAGAACATATAGCACGTTGCTGTAAGCAAGCACATTCTCATTCAAAGTTGCAAGTTACTATGTAGGAACAAGTTTGTATAGGTATTTCAAAGATGCCCAGAACTGAGCTAAACTTGGTATGTCTCCAACTCCTAGAAATAACTTCATGCCCCATCTCCCTTACTTCCAGCTAGTAAGGATCACATAATTCCTAACAAAGTTTTGACACAGATTCCCAATTCGGGCATTCAGAACATATAGCACGTTGCTGTAAGCAAGCACATTCTCATTCAAAGTTGCAAGTTACTATGTAGGAACAAGTTTGTATAGGTATTTCAAAGATGCCCAGTACTGAGCTAAAGTGGGTATGTCTCCAACTCCTAGAAATAACTTCATGCCCCATCTCCATTACTTCCAGCTAGTAAGGGTCACATAATTCCTATCAAAGTTTTGACACAGATTCCCAATTCGGGCATTCAGAACATGTAGCACGTTGCTGTAAGCAAGCACATTCTCATTCAAAGTTGCAAGTTACTATGTAGGAACAAGTTTGTATAGGTATTTCAAAGATGCCCAGAACTGAGCTAAACTTGGAATGTCTCTAACTCCTAGAAATAACTTCATGCCCCATATCCCTTACTTCCAGCTAGTAAGGATCACATAATTCCTAACAAAGATTTGACACAGATTCCCAATTCGGGCATTCAGAACATATAGCACGTTGCTGTAAGCAAGCACATTCTCATTCAAAGTTGCAAGTTACTATGTAGGAACAAGTTTGTATAGGTATTTCAAAGATGCCCAGAACTGAGATTAACTTGGTATTTCTCCAACTCCTAGAAATAACTTCATGCCCCATCTCCCATACATCCAGCTAGTAAGGATCACATAATTCCTAACAAAGATTTGACACAGATTCCCAATTCGGGCATTCAGAACATATAGCACGTTGGTGTAAGCAAGCACATTCTCATTCAAAGTTGCAAGTTACTATGTAGGAACAAGTTTGTATAGGTATTTCAAAGATGCCCAGAACTGTGCTAAACTTGGTATGTGTCCAACTCCTAGAAATAACTTCATGCCCCAACTCCCTTACTTCCAGCTAGTAAGGATCACATAATTCCTAACAAAATTTTGACACAGATTCCCAATTCGGGCATTCAGAACATAAGGCACGTTGCTGTAAGCAAGCACATTCTCATTCAAAGTTGCAAGTTACTATGTAGGAACCAGTTTGTATAGGTATTTCAAAGATGCCCAGAACTGAGCTAAACTTGGTATGTCTCCAACTCCTAGAAATAACTTCATGCCCCATCTCCCTTACTTCCAGCTAGTAAGGATCACATAATTCCTAAGAAACTTTTGACACAGATTCCCAATTCGGGCATTCAGAACATATAGCACGTTGCTGTAAGCAAGCACATTCTCATTCAAAGTTGCAAGTTACTATGTAGGAACAAGTTTGTATAGGTATTTCAAAGATGCCCAGAAGTGAGCTAAACTTGGTATGTCTCCAACTCCTAGAAATAACTTCATGCCCCATCTCCCTTACTTCCAGCTAGTAAGGATCACATAATTCCTAAAAAAGTTTTGACACAGATTCCCAATTCGGGCATTCAGAACATATAGCACGTTGCTGTAAGCAAGCACATTCTCATTCAAAGTTGCAAGTTACTATGTAGGAACAAGTTTGGATAGGTATTTCAAAGATGCCCAGAAATGAGCTAAACTTGGTATGTCTCCAACTCCTAGAAATAACTTCATGCCCCATCTCCCTTACTTCCAGCTAGTAAGGATCACATAATTCCTAACAATGTTTTGACACAGATTCCCAATTCTGGCATTCAGAACATATAGCACGTTGCTGTAAGCAAGCACATTCTCATTCAAAGTTGCAAGTTACTATGTAGGAACAAGTTTGTATAGGTATTTCAAAGATGCCCAGAACTGAGCTAAACTTGGTATGTCTCCAACTCCTAGAAATAACTTCATGCCCCATCTCCCTTACTTCCAGCTAGTAAGGATCACATAATTCCTAACAAAGTTTTGACACAGATTCCCAATTCGGGCATTCAGAACATATAGCACGTTGCTGTAAGCAAGCACATTCTCATTCAAAGTTGCAAGTTACTATGTAGGAACAAGTTTGTATAGGTATTTCAAAGATGCCCAGTACTGAGCTAAAGTGGGTATGTCTCCAACTCCTAGAAATAACTTCATGCCCCATCTCCATTACTTCCAGCTAGTAAGGGTCACATAATTCCTATCAAAGTTTTGACACAGATTCCCAATTCGGGCATTCAGAACATGTAGCACGTTGCTGTAAGCAAGCACATTCTCATTCAAAGTTGCAAGTTACTATGTAGGAACAAGTTTTTATAGGTATTTCAAAGATGCCCAGAACTGAGCTAAACTTGGAATGTCTCCAACTCCTAGAAATAACTTCATGCCCCATATCCCTTACTTCCAGCTAGTAAGGATCACATAATTCCTAACAAAGATTTGACACAGATTCCCAATTCGGGCATTCAGAACATATAGCACGTTGCTGTAAGCAAGCACATTCTCATTCAAAGTTGCAAGTTACTATGTAGGAACAAGTTTGTATAGGTATTTCAAAGATGCCCAGAACTGAGATAAACTTGGTATTTCTCCAACTCCTAGAAATAACTTCATGCCCCATCTCCCATACATCCAGCTAGTAAGGATCACATAATTCCTAACAAAGATTTGACACAGATTCCCAATTCGGGCATTCAGAACATATAGCACGTTGGTGTAAGCAAGCACATTCTCATTCAAAGTTGCAAGTTACTATGTAGGAACAAGTTTGTATAGGTATTTCAAAGATGCCCAGAACTGTGCTAAACTTGGTATGTGTCCAACTCCTAGAAATAACTTCATGCCCCAACTCCCTTACTTCCAGCTAGTAAGGATCACATAATTCCTAACAAAATTTTGACACAGACTCCCAATTCGGGCATTCAGAACATAAGGCACGTTGCTGTAAGCAAGCACATTCTCATTCAAAGTTGCAAGTTACTATGTAGGAACCAGTTTGTATAGGTATTTCAAAGATGCCCAGAACTGAGCTAAACTTGGTATGTCTCCAACTCCTAGAAATAACTTCATGCCCCATCTCCCTTACTTCCAGCTAGTAAGGATCACATAATTCCTAAGAAACTTTTGACACAGATTCCCAATTCGGGCATTCAGAACATATAGCACGTTGCTGTAAGCAAGCACATTCTCATTCAACGTTGCAAGTTACTATGTAGGAACAAGTTTGTATAGGTATTTCAAAGATGCCCAGAACTGAGCTAAACTTGGTATGTCTCCAACTCCTAGAAATAACTTCATGCCCCATCTCCCTTTCTTCCAGCTAGTAAGGATCACATAATTCCTAACAAAGTTTTGACACAGATTCCCAATTTGGGCATTCAGAACATATAGCACGTTGCTGTAAGCAAGCTCATTCTCATTCAAAGTTGCAAGTTACTATGTAGGAACAAGTGTGTATAGGTATTTCAAAGATGCCCAGAACTGTGCTAAACTTGGTATGTGTCCAACTCCTAGAAATAACTTCATGCCCCAACTCCCTTACTTCCAGCTAGTAAGGATCACATAATTCCTAACAAAGTTTTGACACAGATTCCCAATTCGGGCATTCAGAACATATAGCACGTTGCTGTAAGCAAGCACATTCTCATTCAAAGTTGCAAGTTACTATGTAGGAACAAGTTTGTATAGGTATTTCAAAGATGCCCAGAACTGAGCTAAACTTGGTATGTCTCCAACTCCTAGAAATAACTTCATGCCCCATCTCCCTTACTTCCAGCTAGTAAGGATCACATATTTCCTAACAAAATTTTGACACAGATTCCCAATTTGGGCATTCAGAATATATAGCACGTTGCTGTAAGCAAGCACATTCTTATTCAAAGTTGCAAGTTACTCTGTAGGAACAAGTTTGTATAGGTATTTCAAAGATGCCCAGAACTGAGCTAAACTTGGTATGTCTCCAACTCCTAGAAATAACTTCATGCCCCATCTCCCTTACTTCCAGCTAGTAAGGATCACATAATTCCTAACAAAGTTTTGACACAGATTCCCAATTCTGGCATTCAGAACATATAGCACGTTGCTGTAAGCAAGCACATTCTCATTCAAAGTTGCAAGTTACTATGTAGGAACAAGTTTGTATAGGTATTTCAAAGATGCCCAGAACTGAGCTAAACTTGGTATGTCTCCAACTCCTAGAAATAACTTCATGCCCCATCTCCCTTACTTCCAGCTAGTAAGGATCACATAATTCCTAACAAAGTTTTGACACAGATTCCCAATTCGGGCATTCAGAACATATAGCACGTTGCTGTAAGCAAGCACATTCTCATTCAAAGTTGCAAGTTACTATGTAGGAACAAGTTTGTATAGGTATTTCAAAGATGCCCAGTACTGAGCTAAAGTGGGTATGTCTCCAACTCCTAGAAATAACTTCATGCCCCATCTCCATTACTTCCAGCTAGTAAGGGTCACATAATTCCTATCAAAGTTTTGACACAGATTCCCAATTCGGGCATTCAGAACATGTAGCACGTTGCTGTAAGCAAGCACATTCTCATTCAAAGTTGCAAGTTACTATGTAGGAACAAGTTTGTATAGGTATTTCAAAGATGCCCAGAACTGAGCTAAACTTGGAATGTCTCCAACTCCTAGAAATAACTTCATGCCCCATATCCCTTACTTCCAGCTAGTAAGGATCACATAATTCCTAACAAAGATTTGACACAGATTCCCAATTCGGGCATTCAGAACATATAGCACGTTGCTGTAAGCAAGCACATTCTCATTCAAAGTTGCAAGTTACTATGTAGGAACAAGTTTGTATAGGTATTTCAAAGATGCCCAGAACTGAGATAAACTTGGTATTTCTCCAACTCCTAGAAATAACTTCATGCCCCATCTCCCATACATCCAGCTAGTAAGGATCACATAATTCCTAACAAAGATTTGACACAGATTCCCAATTCGGGCATTCAGAACATATAGCACGTTGGTGTAAGCAAGCACATTCTCATTCAAAGTTGCAAGTTACTATGTAGGAACAAGTTTGTATAGGTATTTCAAAGATGCCCAGAACTGTGCTAAACTTGGTATGTGTCCAACTCCTAGAAATAACTTCATGCCCCAACTCCCTTACTTCCAGCTAGTAAGGATCACATAATTCCTAACAAAATTTTGACACAGATTCCCAATTCGGGCATTCAGAACATAAGGCACGTTGCTGTAAGCAAGCACATTCTCATTCAAAGTTGCAAGTTACTATGTAGGAACCAGTTTGTATAGGTATTTCAAAGATGCCCAGAACTGAGCTAAACTTGGTATGTCTCCAACTCCTAGAAATAACTTCATGCCCCATCTCCCTTACTTCCAGCTAGTAAGGATCACATAATTCCTAAGAAACTTTTGACACAGATTCCCAATTCGGGCATTCAGAACATATAGCACGTTGCTGTAAGCAAGCACATTCTCATTCAACGTTGCAAGTTACTATGTAGGAACAAGTTTGTATAGGTATTTCAAAGATGCCCAGAACTGAGCTAAACTTGGTATGTCTCCAACTCCTAGAAATAACTTCATGCCCCATCTCCCTTTCTTCCAGCTAGTAAGGATCACATAATTCCTAACAAAGTTTTGACACAGATTCCCAATTCGGGCATTCAGAACATATAGCACGTTGCTGTAAGCAAGCTCATTCTCATTCAAAGTTGCAAGTTACTATGTAGGAACAAGTGTGTATAGGTATTTCAAAGATGCCCAGAACTGTGCTAAACTTGGTATGTGTCCAACTCCTAGAAATAACTTCATGCCCCAACTCCCTTACTTCCAGCTAGTAAGGATCACATAATTCCTAACAAAGTTTTGACACAGATTCCCAATTCGGGCATTCAGAACATATAGCACGTTGCTGTAAGCAAGCACATTCTCATTCAAAGTTGCAAGTTACTATGTAGGAACAAGTTTGTATAGGTATTTCAAAGATGCCCAGAACTGAGCTAAACTTGGTATGTCTCCAACTCCTAGAAATAACTTCATGCCCCATCTCCCTTACTTCCAGCTAGTAAGGATCACATATTTCCTAACAAAATTTTGACACAGATTCCCAATTTGGGCATTCAGAATATATAGCACGTTGCTGTAAGCAAGCACATTCTCATTCAAAGTTGCAAGTTACTCTGTAGGAACAAGTTTGTATAGGTATTTCAAAGATGCCCAGAACTGAGCTAAACCTGGTATGTCTCCAACTCCTAGAAATAACTTCATGCCCCATCTCCCTTACTTCCAGCTAGTAAGGATCACATAATTCCTAACAAAGTTTTGACACAGATTCCCAATTCGGGCATTCAGAACATATAGCACGTTGCTGTAAGCAAGCACATTCTCATTCAAAGTTGCAAGTTACTATGTAGGAACAAGTTTGTATAGGTATTTCAAAGATGCCCAGAACTGAGCTAAACTTGGTATGTCTCCAACTCCTAGAAATAACTTCATGCCCCATCTCCCTTACTTCCAGCTAGTAAGGATCACATAATTCCTAACAAAGTTTTGACACAGATTCCCAATTCGGGCATTCAGAACATATAGCACGTTGCTGTAAGCAAGCACATTCTCATTCAAAGTTGCAAGTTACTATGTAGGAACAAGTTTGTATAGGAATTTCAAAGATGCCCAGTACTGAGCTAAAGTGGGTATGTCTCCAACTCCAGAAATAAATTCATGCGCCATCTCCATTACTTCCAGCTAGTAAGGGTCACATAATTCCTAACAATGTTTTGACACAGATTCCCAATTCGGGCATTCAGAACATGTAGCACGTTGGTGTAAGCAAGCACATTCTCATTCAAAGTTGCAAGTTACTATGTAGGAACAAGTTTGTATAGGTATTTCAAAGATGCCCAGAACTGAGCTAAACTTGGTATGTCTCCAACTCCTTGAAATAACTTCATGCCCCATCTCCCTTACTTCCAGCTAGTAAGGATCACATAATTCCTAACAATGTTTTGACACAGATTCCCAAATCGGGCATTCAGAACATATAGCACGTTGCTGTAAGCAAGCACATTCACATTCAAAGTTGCAAGTTACTATGTAGGAACAAGTTTGTATAGGTATTTCAAAGATGCCCAGAACTGAGCTAAACTTGGTATGTCTCCAACTCCTAGAAATAACTTCATGCCCCATCTCCCTTACTTCCAGCTAGTAAGGATCACATAATTCCTAACAAAGTTTTGACACAGATTCCCAATTCGGGCATTCAGAACATATAGCACGTTGCTGTAAGCAAGCACATTCTCATTCAAAGTTGCAAGTTACTATGTAGGAACAAGTGTGTATAGGTATTTCAAAGATGCCCAGAACTGTGCTAAACTTGGTATGTGTCCAACTCCTAGAAATAACTTCATGCCCCAACTCCCTTACTTCCAGCTAGTAAGGATCACATAATTCCTAACAAAGTTTTGACACAGATTCCCAATTCGGGCATTCAGAACATATAGCACGTTGCTGTAAGCAAGCACATTCTCATTCAAAGTTGCAAGTTTCTATGTAGGAACAAGTTTGTATAGGTATTTCAAAGATGCCCAGAACTGAGCTAAACTTGGTATGTCTCCAACTCCTAGAAATAACTTCATGCCCCATCTCCCTTACTTCCAGCTAGTAAGGATCACGTAATTCCTAACAAAGTTTTGACACAGATTCCCAATTCGGGCATTCAGAACATATAGCACGTTGCTGTAAGCAAGCACATTCTCATTCAAAGTTGCAAGTTACTATGTAGGAACAAGTGTGTATAGGTATTTCAAAGATGCCCAGAACTGTGCTAAACTTGGTATGTGTCCAACTCCTAGAAATAACTTCATGCCCCAACTCCCTTACTTCCAGCTAGTAAGGATCACATAATTCCTAACAAAGTTTTGACACAGATTCCCAATTCGGGCATTCAGAACATATAGCACGTTGCTGTAAGCAAGCACATTCTCATTCAAAGTTGCAAGTTTCTATGTAGGAACAAGTTTGTATAGGTATTTCAAAGATGCCCAGAACTGAGCTAAACTTGGTATGTCTCCAACTCCTAGAAATAACTTCATGCCCCATCTCCCTTACTTCCAGCTAGTAAGGATCACGTAATTCCTAACAAAGTTTTGACACAGATTCCCAATTCGGGCATTCAGAACATATAGCACGTTGCTGTAAGCAAGCACATTCTCATTCAAAGTTGCAAGTTACTATGTAGGAACAAGTTTGTATAGGTATTTCAAAGATGCCCAGTACTGAGCTAAAGTGGGTATGTCTCCAACTCCTAGAAATAACTTCATGCCCCATCTCCATTACTTCCAGCTAGTAAGGGTCACATAATTCCTAACAAAGTTTTGACACAGATTCCCAATTCGGGCATTCAGAACATGTAGCACGTTGCTGTAAGCAAGCACATTCTCATTCAAAGTTGCAAGTTACTATGTAGGAACAAGTTTGTATAGGTATTTCAAAGATGCCCAGAACTGAGCTAAACTTGGTATGTCTCCAACTCCTTGAAATAACTTCATGCCCCATCTCCCTTACTTCCAGCTAGTAAGGATCACATAATTCCTAACAAAGTTTTGACACAGATTCCCAATTCGGGCATTCAGAACATATAGCACGTTGCTGTAAGCAAGCACATTCTCATTCAAAGTTGCAAGTTACTATGTAGGAACAAGTTTGTATAGGTATTTCAAAGATGCCCAGAACTGAGCTAAACTTGGTATGTCTCCAACTCCTAGAAATAACTTCATGCCCCATCTCCCTTACTTCCAGCTAGTAAGGATCACATAATTCCTAACAAAGTTTTGACACAGATTCCCAATTCGGGCATTCAGAACATATAGCACGTTGCTGTAAGCAAGCACATTCTCATTCAAAGTTGCAAGTTACTATGTAGGAACAAGTTTGTATAGGTATTTCAAAGATGCCCAGAACTGTGCTAAACTTGGTATGTGTCCAACTACTAGAAATAACTTCATGCCCCAACTCCCTTACTTCCAGATAGTAAGGATCACATAATTCCTAAGAAAGTTTTGACACAGATTCCCAATTCGGGCATTCAGAACATATAGCACGTTGCTGTAAGCAAGCACATTCTCATTAAAAGTTGCAAGTTACTATGTAGGAACAAGTTTGTATAGGTATTTCAAAGATGCCCAGAACTGAGCTAAACTTGGTATGTCTCCAACTCCTAGAAATAACTTCATGCCCCATCTCCCTTACTCCCAGCTAGTAAGGATCACATAATTCCTAACAAAGTTTTGACACAGAATCCCAATTCGGGCATTCAGAACATATAGCACGTTGCTGTAAGCAAGCACATTCTCATTCAAAGTTGCAAGTTACTATGTAGGAACAAGTTTGTATAGGTATTTCAAAGATGCCCAGAAGTGAGCTAAACTTGGTATGTCTCCAACTCCTAGAAATAACTTCATGCCCAATCTCCCTTACTTCCAGCTAGTAAGGATCACATAATTCCTAACAAAGTTTTGACACAGATTCCCAATTCGGGCATTCAGAACATATAGCACGTTGCTGTAAGCAAGCACATTCTCATTCAAAGTTGCAAGTTACTATGTAGGAACAAGTTTGTATAGGTATTTCAAAGATGCCCAGAACTGTGCTAAACTTGGTATGTGTCCAACTCCTAGAAACAACTTCATGCCCCAACTCACTTACTTACAGCTAGTAAGGATCACATAATTCCTAACAAAGTTTTGACACAGATTCCCAATTCGGGCATTCAGAACATATAGCACGTTGCTGTAAGCAAGCACATTCTCATTCAAAGTTGCAAGTTACTATGTAGGAACAAGTTTGTATAGGTATTTCAAAGATGCCCAGAAGTGAGCTAAACTTGGTATGTCTCCAACTCCTAGAAATAACTTCATGCCCCATCTCCCTTACTTCCAGCTAGTAAGGATCACATAATTCCTAACAAATTTTTGACACAGAATCCCAATTCGGGCATTCAGAACATATGGCACGTTGCTGTAAGCAAGCACATTCTCATTCAAAGTTGCAAGTTACTATGTAGGAACAAGTTTGTATAGGTATTTCAAAGATGCCCAGAACTGAGCTAAACTTGGTATGTCTCCAACTCCTAGAAATAACTTCATGCCCCATCTCCCTTACTTCCAGCTAGTAAGGATCACATAATTCCTAACAAAGTTTTGACACAGATTCCCAATTCGGGCATTCAGAACATATAGCACGTTGCTGTAAGCAAGCACATTCTCATTCAAAGTTGCAAGTTACTATGTAGGAACAAGTTTGTATAGGAATTTCAAAGATGCCCAGAAGTGAGCTAAACTTGGTATGTCTCCAACTCCTAGAAATAACTTCATGCCCCATCTCCCTTACTTCCAGCTAGTAAGGATCACATAATTCCTAAAAAAGTTTTGACACAGATTCCCAATTCGGGCATTCAGAACATATAGCACGTTGCTGTAAGCAAGCACATTCTCATTCAAAGTTGCAAGTTACTATGTAGGAACAAGTTTGTATAGGTATTTCAAAGATGCCCAGAACTGAGCTAAACTTGGTATGTCTCCAACTCCTAGAAATAACTTCATGCCCCATCTAACTTACTTCCAGCTAGTAAGGATCACATAATTCCTAACAAAGTTTTGACACAGATTCCCAATTCGGGCATTCAGAACATATAGCACGTTGCTGTAAGCAAGCACATTCTCATTCAAAGTTGCAAGTTACTATGTAGGAACAAGTTTGTATAGGTATTTCAAAGATGCCCAGAACTGTGCTAAACTTGGTATGTGTCCAACTCCTAGAAATAACTTCATGCCCCAACTCTCTTACTTCCAGATAGTAAGGATCACATAATTCCTAAGAAAGTTTTGACACAGATTCCCAATTCGGGCATTTAGAACATATAGCACGTTGCTGTAAGCAAGCACATTCTCATTAAAAGTTGCAAGTTACTATGTAGGAACAAGTTTGTATAGGTATTTCAAAGATGCCCAGAACTGAGCTAAACTTGGTATGTCTCCAACTCCTAGAAATAACTTCATGCCCCATCTCCCTTACTCCCAGCTAGTAAGGATCACATAATTCCTAACAAAGTTTTGACACAGAATCCCAATTCGGGCATTCAGAACATATAGCACGTTGCTGTAAGCAAGCACATTCTCATTCAAAGTTGCAAGTTACTATGTAGGAACAAGTTTGTATAGGTATTTCAAAGATGCCCAGAAGTGAGCTAAACTTGGTATGTCTCCAACTCCTAGAAATAACTTCATGCCCCATCTCCCTTACTTCCAGCTAGTAAGGATCACATAATTCCTAACAAAGGTTTGACACAGATTCCCAATTCGGGCATTCAGAACATATAACACGTTGCTGTAAGCAAGCACATTCTCATTCAAAGTTGCAAGTTACTATGTAGGAACAAGTTTGTATAGGTATTTCAAAGATGCCCAGAACTGTGCTAAACTTGGTATGTGTCCAACTCCTAGAAATAACTTCATGCCCCAACTCACTTACTTACAGCTAGTAAGGATCACATAATTCCTAACAAAGTTTTGACACAGATTCCCAATTCGGGCATTCAGAACATATAGCACGTTGCTGTAAGCAAGCACATTCTCATTCAAAGTTGCAAGTTACTATGTAGGAACAAGTTTGTATAGGTATTTCAAAGATGCCCAGAAGTGAGCTAAACTTGGTATGTCTCCAACTCCTAGAAATATCTTCATGCCCCATCTCCCTTACTTCCAGCTAGTAAGGATCACATAATTCCTAAAAAAGTTTTGACACAGATTCCCAATTCGGGCATTCAGAACATATAGCACGTTGCTGTAAGCAAGCACATTCTCATTCAAAGTTGCAAGTTACTATGTAGGAACAAGTTTGTATAGGTATTTCAAAGATGCCCAGAACTGAGCTAAACTTGGTATGTCTCCAACTCCTAGAAATAACTTCATGCCCCATCTCCCTTACTTCCATCTAGTAAGGATCACATAATTCCTAACAAAGATATGACACAGATTCCCAATTCGGGCATTCAGAACATATAGCACGTTGCTGTAAGCAAGCACATTCTCATTCAAAGTTGCAAGTTACTATGTAGGAACAAGTTTGTATAGGTATTTCAAAGATGCCCAGAACTGTGCTAAACTTGGTATGTGTCCAACTCCTAGAAATAACTTCATGCCCCAACTCTCTTACTTCCAGCTAGTAAGGATCACATATTTCCTAACAAAATTTTGACACAGATTCCCAATTCGGGCATTCAGAACATATAGCACGTTGCTGTAAGCAAGCACATTCTCATTCAAAGTTGCAAGTTACTATGTAGGAACAAGTTTGTATAGGTATTTCAAAGATGCCCAGAACTGAGCTATACTTGGTATGTCTCCAACTCCTAGAAATAACTTCATGCCCCATCTCCCTTACTTCCAGCTAGTAAGGACCACATAATTCCTAACAAAGTTTTGACACAGATTCCCAATTCGGGCATTCAGAACATATAGCACGTTGCTGTAAGCAAGCACATTCTCATTCAAAGTTGCAAGTTACTATGTAGGAACAAGTTTGTATAGGTATTTCAAAGATGCCCAGAACTGAGCTAAACTTGGTATGTCTCCAACTCCTAGAAATAACTTCATGCCCCATCTCCCTTACTTCCAGCTAGTAAGGATCACATAATTCCTAACAAAGTTTTGACACAGATTCCCAATTCGGGCATTCAGAACATATAGCACGTTGCTGTAAGCAAGCACATTCTCATTCAAAGTTGCAAGTTACTATGTAGGAACAAGTTTGTATAGGTATTTCAAAGATGCCCAGAACTGAGCTAAACTTGGTATGTCTCCAACTCCTAGAAATAACTTCATGCCCCATCTCCCTTACCTCCATCTAGAAAGGATCACATAATTTCTAACAAAGTTTTGACACAGATTCCCAATTCGGGCATTCAGAACATATAGCACGTTGCTGTAAGCAAGCACATTCTCATTCAAAGTTGCAAGTTACTATGTAGGAACAAGTTTGTATAGGTATTTCAAAGATGCCCAGAACTGAGCTAAACTTGGTATGTCTCCAACTCCTAGAAAGAACTTCATGCCCCATCTCCCTTACTTCCAGCTAGTAAGGATCACATAATTCCTAACAAATTTTTGACACAGAATCCCAATTCGGGCATTCAGAACATATGGCACGTTGCTGTAAGCAAGCACATTCTCATTCAAAGTTGCAAGTTACTATGTAGGAACAAGTTTGTATAGGTATTTCAAAGATGCCCAGAACTGAGCTAAACGTTGTATGTCTCCAACTCCTAGAAATAACTTCATGCCCCATCTCCCTTACTTCCATCTAGTAAGGATCACATAATTCCTAACAAAGATATGACACAGATTCCCAATTCGGGCATTCAGAACATATAGCACGTTGCTGTAAGCAAGCACATTCTCATTCAAAGTTGCAAGTTACTATGTAGGAACAAGTTTGTATAGGTATTTCAAAGATGCCCAGAACTGTGCTAAACTTGGTATGTGTCCAACTCCTAGAAAAAACTTCATGCCCCAACTCTCTTACTTCCAGCTAGTAAGGATCACATATTTCCTAACAAAATTTTGACACAGATTCCCAATTCGGGCATTCAGAACATATAGCACGTTGCTGTAAGCAAGCACATTCTCATTCAAAGTTGCAAGTTACTATGTAGGAACAAGTTTGTATAGGTATTTCAAAGATGCCCAGAACTGAGCTATACTTGGTATGTCTCCAACTCCTAGAAATAACTTCATGCCCCATCTCCCTTACTTCCAGCTAGTAAGGACCACATAATTCCTAACAAAGTTTTGACACAGATTCCCAATTCGGGCATTCAGAACATATAGCACGTTGCTGTAAGCAAGCACATTCTCATTCAAAGTTGCAAGTTACTATGTAGGAACAAGTTTGTATAGGTATTTCAAAGATGCCCAGAACTGAGCTAAACTTGGTATGTCTCCAACTCCTAGAAATAACTTCATGCCCCATCTCCCTTACTTCCAGCTAGTAAGGATCACATAATTCCTAAAAAAGTTTTGACACAGATTCCCAATTCGGGCATTCAGAACATATAGCACGTTGCTGTAAGCAAGCACATTCTCATTCAAAGTTGCAAGTTACTATGTAGGAACAAGTTTGTATAGGTATTTCAAAGATGCCCAGTACTAAGCTAAAGTGGGAATGTCTCCAATTCCAGAAATAACTTCAAGCCCCATCTCCATTACTTCCAGCTAGTAAGGGTCACATAATTAATAACAAAGTTTTGACACAGATTCCCAATTCAGGCATTCAGAACATGTAGCACGTTGCTGTAAGCAAACACATTCTCATTCAAAGTTGCAAGTTACTATGTAGGAACAAGTTTGTATAGGTATTTCAAAGATGCCCAGAACTGAGCTAAACTTGGTATGTCTCCAACTCCTAGAAATAACTTCATGCCCCATCTCCCTTACTTCCAGCTAGTAAGGATCACATAATTCCTAACAAAGATTTTACACAGATTCCCAATTCGGGCATTCAGAACATATAGCACGTTGCTTTAAGCAAGCACATTCTCATTCAAAGTTGCAAGTTACTATGTAGGAACAAGTTTGTATATGTATTTCAAAGATGCCCAGAACTGTGCTAAACTTGGTATGTGTCCAACTCCTAGAAATAACTTCATGCCCCAACTCCCTTACTTCCAGCTAGTAAGGTTCACATAATTCCTAACAAAATTTTGACACAGATTCCTAATTCGGGCATTCAGAACATATAGCACGTTGCTGTAAGCAAGCACATTCTCATTAAAAGTTGCAAGTTACTATGTAGGAACAAGTTTGTATAGGTATTTCAAAGATGCCCAGAACTGAGCTAAACTTGGTATGTCTCCAACTCCTGGAAATAACTTCATGCCCCATCTCCCTTACTTCCAGCTAGTAAGGATCACATAATTTCTAACAAAGTTTTGACACAGATTCCCAATTCGGGCATTCAGAACATATAGCACGTTGCTGTAAGCAAGCACATTCTCATTCAAAGTTACAAGTTACTTTGTAGGAACAAGTTTGTATAGGTATTTCAAAGATGCCCAGAACTGTGCTAAACTTGGTATGTGTCCAACTCCTAGAAATAACTTCATGCCCCAACTCCCTTACTTACAGCTAGTAAGGATCACATAATTCCTAACAAAGTTTTGACACAGATTCCCAATTCGGGCATTCAGAACATATAGCACGTTGCTGTAAGCAAGCACATTCTCATTCAAAGTTGCAAGTTACTATGTAGGAACAAGTTTGTATAGGTATTTCAAAGATGCCCAGAACTGAGCTAAACTTGGTATGTCTCCAACTCCTAGAAATAACTTCATGCCCCATCTCCCTTACCTCCATCTAGAAAGGATCACATAATTTCTAACAAAGTTTTCACACAGATTCCCAATTCGGGCATTCAGAACATATAGCACGTTGCTGTAACCAAGCACATTCTCATTCAAAGTTGCAAGTTACTATGTAGGAACAAGTTTGTATAGGTATTTCAAAGATGCCCAGAACTGAGCTAAACTTGGTATGTCTCCAACTCCTAGAAAGAACTTCATGCCCCATCTCCCTTACTTCCAGCTAGTAAGGATCACATAATTCCTAACAAATTTTTGACACAGAATCCCAATTCGGGCATTCAGAACATATGGCACGTTGCTGTAAGCAAGCACATTCTCATTCAAAGTTGCAAGTTACTATGTAGGAACAAGTTTGTATAGGTATTTCAAAGATGCCCAGAACTGAGCTAAACGTTGTATGTCTCCAACTCCTAGAAATAACTTCATGCCCCATCTCCCTTACTTCCATCTAGTAAGGATCACATAATTCCTAACAAAGATATGACACAGATTCCCAATTCGGGCATTCAGAACATATAGCACGTTGCTGTAAGCAAGCACATTCTCATTCAAAGTTGCAAGTTACTATGTAGGAACAAGTTTGTATAGGTATTTCAAAGACGCCCAGAACTGTGCTAAACTTAGTATGTGTCCAACTCCTAGAAATAACTTCATGCCCCAACTCTCTTACTTCCAGCTAGTAAGGATCACATATTTCCTAACAAAATTTTGACACAGATTCCCAATTCGGGCATTCAGAACATATAGCACGTTGCTGTAAGCAAGCACATTCTCATTCAAAGTTGCAAGTTACTATGTAGGAACAAGTTTGTATAGGTATTTCAAAGATGCCCAGAACTGAGCTATACTTGGTATGTCTCCAACTCCTAGAAATAACTTCATGCCCCATCTCCCTTACTTCCAGCTAGTAAGGGCCACATAATTCCTAACAAAGTTTTGACACAGATTCCCAATTCGGGCATTCAGAACATATAGCACGTTGCTGTAAGCAAGCACATTCTCATTCAAAGTTGCAAGTTACTATGTAGGAACAAGTTTGTATAGGTATTTCAAAGATGCCCAGAACTGAGCTAAACTTGGTATGTCTCCAACTCCTAGAAATAACTTCATGCCCCATCTCCCTTACTTCCAGCTAGTAAGGATCACATAATTCCTAAAAAAGTTTTGACACAGATTCCCAATTCGGGCATTCAGAACATATAGCACGTTGCTGTAAGCAAGCACATTCTCATTCAAAGTTGCAAGTTACTATGTAGGAACAAGTTTGTATAGGTATTTCAAAGATGCCCAGTACTGAGCTAAAGTGGGAATGTCTCCAATTCCAGAAATAAATTCAAGCCCCATCTCCATTACTTCCAGCTAGTAAGGGTCACATAATTAATAACAAAGTTTTGACACAGATTCCCAATTCAGGCATTCAGAACATGTAGCACGTTGCTGTAAGCAAGCACATTCTCATTCACAGTTGCAAGTTACTATGTAGGATCAAGTTTGTATAGGTATTTCAAAGATGCCCAGAACTGAGCTAAACTTGGTATGTCTCCAACTCCTAGAAAGAACTTCATGCCCCATCTCCCTTACTTCCAGCTAGTAAGGATCACATAATTCCTAACAAATTTTTGACACAGAATCCCAATTCGGGCATTCAGAACATATGGCACGTCGCTGTAAGCAAGCACATTCTCATTCAAAGTTGCAAGTTACTATGTAGGAACAAGTTTGTATAGGTATTTCAAAGATGCCCAGAACTGAGCTAAACTTGGTATGTCTCCAACTCCTAGAAATAACTTCATGCCCCATCTCCCTTACTTCCAGCTAGTAAGGATCACATAATTCTTAACAAAGTTTTAAAACAGATTCCCAATTCGGGCATTCAGAACATATAGCACGTTGCTGTAAACAAGCACATTATCATTCAAAGTTGCAAGTTACTATGTAGGAACAAGTTTGTATAGGTATTTCAAAGATGCCCAGAACTGAGCTAAACTTGGTATGTCTCCAACTCCTAGAAAAAACTTCATGCCCCATCTCCCTTACTTCCAGCTAGTAAGGATCACATAATTTCTAACAAAGTTTAGACACAGATTCCCAATTCGGGCATTCAGAACATATAGCACGTTGCTGTAAGCAAGCACATTCTCATTCATAGATGCAAGTTACTATGTAGGAACAAGTTTGTATAGGTATTTCAAAGATGCCCAGAACTGAGCTAAACGTTGTATGTCTCCAACTCCTAGAAATAACTTCATGCCCCATCTCCCTTACTTCCATCTAGTAAGGATCACATAATTTCTAACAATGTTTTGACACAGATTCCCAATTCGGGCATTCAGAACATATAGCACGTTGCTGTTAGCAAGCACATTCTCATTCAAAGTTGCAAGTTACTACGTAGGAACAAGTTTGTATAGGTATTTCAAAGATTCCCAGAACTGAGCTAAACTTGGTATTTCTCTAACTCCTAGACATAACTTCATGCCCCAACTCCCTTACTTCCAGCTAGTAAGGATCACATAATTCCTAAGAAAGATTTGACACAGATTACCAATTCGGGCATTCAGAACATATAGCACGTTGCTGTAAGCAAGCACATTCTCATTCAAAGTTGAAAGTTACTATGTAGGAACAAGTTTGTATAGGTATTTCAAAGATGCCCAGAACTGAGCTAAACTTGGTATGTCTCCAACTCCTAGAAATAAATTCATGCCCCATCTCCCTTACTTCCAGCTAGTAAGGATCACATAATTCCTAAGAAAGTTTTGACACAGATTCCCAATTCGGGCATTCAGAACATATAGCACGTTGCTGTAAGCAAGCACATTCTCATTCAAAGTTGCAAGTTACTATGTAGGAACAAGTTTGTATAGGTATTTCAAAGATGCCCAGAACTGAGCTAAACTTGGTATGTCTCCAACTCCTAGAAATAACTTCATGCCCCATCTCCCTTACTTCCAGCTAGTAAGGATCACATAATTCCTAACAAAGTTTTGACACAGATTCCCAATTCGGGCATTCAGAACATATAGCACGTTGCTGTAAGCAAGCACATTCTCATTCAAATTTGCAAGTTACTATGTAGGAACAAGTTTGTATAGGTATTTCAAAGATGCCCAGAACTGAGCTAAACTTGGTATGTCTCCAACTCCTAGAAATAACTTCATGCCCCATCTCCCTTACCTCCATCTAGAAAGGATCACATAATTTCTAACAAAGTTTTGACACAGATTCCCAATTCGGGCATTCAGAACATATAGCACGTTGCTTTAAGCAAGCACATTCTCATTCAAAGTTGCAAGTTACTATGTAGGAACAAGTTTGTATAGGTATTTCAAAGATGACCAGAACTGAGCTAAACTTGGTATGTCTCCAACTCCTAGAAATAACTTCATGCCCCATCTCCCTTACTTCCAGCTAGTAAGGATCACATAATTCCTAACAAAGTTTTGACACAGATTCCCAATTCGGGCATTCAGAACATATAGCACGTTGCTGTAAGCAAGCACATTCTCATTCACAGTTGCAAGTTACTATGTAGGATCAAGTTTGTATAGGTATTTCAAAGATGCCCAGAACTGAGCTAAACTTGGTATGTCTCCAACTCCTAGAAATAACTTCATGCCCCATCTCCCTTACTTCCAGCTAGTAAGGATCACATAATTCTTAACAAAGTTTTAAAACAGATTCCCAATTCGGGCATTCAGAACATATAGCACGTTGCTGTAAACAAGCACATTATCATTCAAAGTTGCAAGTTACTATGTAGGAACAAGTTTGTATAGGTATTTCAAAGATGCCCAGAACTGAGCTAAACTTGGTATGTCTCCAACTCCTAGAAATAACTTCATGCCCCATCTCCCTTACTTCCAGCTAGTAAGGATCACATAATTTCTAACAAAGTTTAGACACAGATTCCCAATTCGGGCATTCAGAACATATAGCACGTTGCTGTAAGCAAGCACATTCTCATTCATAGATGCAAGTTACTATGTAGGAACAAGTTTGTATAGGTATTTCAAAGATGCCCAGAACTGAGCTAAACGTTGTATGTCTCCAACTCCTAGAAATAACTTCATGCCCCATCTCCCTTACTTCCATCTAGTAAGGATCACATAATTTCTAACAATGTTTTGACACAGATTCCCAATTCGGGCATTCAGAACATATAGCACGTTGCTGTTAGCAAGCACATTCTCATTCAAAGTTGCAAGTTACTACGTAGGAACAAGTTTGTATAGGTATTTCAAAGATTCCCAGAACTGAGCTAAACTTGGTATTTCTCTAACTCCTAGAAATAACTTCATGCCCCAACTCCCTTACTTCCAGCTAGTAAGGATCACATAATTCCTAAGAAAGATTTGACACAGATTACCAATTCGGGCATTCAGAATATATAGCACGTTGCTGTAAGCAAGCACATTCTCATTCAAAGTTGAAAGTTACTATGTAGGAACAAGTTTGTATAGGTATTTCAAAGATGCCCAGAACTGAGCTAAACTTGGTATGTCTCCAACTCCTAGAAATAAATTCATGCCCCATCTCCCTTACTTCCAGCTAGTAAGGATCACATAATTCCTAAGAAAGTTTTGACACAGATTCCCAATTCGGGCATTCAGAACATATAGCACGTTGCTGTAAGCAAGCACATTCTCATTCAAAGTTGCAAGTTACTATGTAGGAACAAGTTTGTATAGGTATTTCAAAGATGCCCAGAACTGAGCTAAACTTGGTATGTCTCCAACTCCTAGAAATAACTTCATGCCCCATCTCCCTTACTTCCAGCTAGTAAGGATCACATAATTCCTAACAAAGTTTTGACACAGATTCCCAATTCGGGCATTCAGAACATATAGCACGTTGCTGTAAGCAAGCACATTCTCATTCAAATTTGCAAGTTACTATGTAGGAACAAGTTTGTATAGGTATTTCAAAGATGCCCAGAACTGAGCTAAACTTGGTATGTCTCCAACTCCTAGAAATAACTTCATGCCCCATCTCCCTTACCTCCATCTAGAAAGGATCACATAATTTCTAAAAAGGTTTGACACAGATTCCCAATTCGGGCATTCAGAACATATAGCACGTTGCTTTAAGCAAGCACATTCTCATTCAAAGTTGCAAGTTACTATGTAGGAACAAGTTTGTATAGGTATTTCAAAGATGACCAGAACTGAGCTAAACTTGGTATGTCTCCAACTCCTAGAAATAACTTCATGCCCCATCTCCCTTACTTCCAGCTAGTAAGGATCACATAATTCCTAACAAAGTTTTGACACAGATTCCCAATTCGGGCATTCAGAACATATAGCACGTTGCTGTAAGCAAGCACATTCTCATTCACAGTTGCAAGTTACTATGTAGGATCAAGTTTGTATAGGTATTTCAAAGATGCCCAGAACTGAGCTAAACTTGGTATGTCTCCAACTCCTAGAAAGAACTTCATGCCCCATCTCCCTTACTTCCAGCTAGTAAGGATCACATAATTCCTAACAAATTTTTGACACAGAATCCCAATTCGGGCATTCAGAACATATGGCACGTTGCTGTAAGCAAGCACATTCTCATTCAAAGTTGCAAGTTACTATGTAGGAACAAGTTTGTATAGGTATTTCAAAGATGCCCAGAACTGAGCTAAACTTGGTATGTCTCCAACTCCTAGAAATAACTTCATGCCCCATCTCCCTTACTTCCAGCTAGTAAGGATCACATAATTCTTAACAAAGTTTTGAAACAGATTCCCAATTCGGGAATTCAGAACATATAGCACGTTGCTGTAAACAAGCACATTATCATTCAAAGTTGCAAGTTACTATGTAGGAACAAGTTTGTATAGGTATTTCAAAGATGCCCAGAACTGAGCTAAACTTGGTATGTCTCCAACTCCTAGAAATAACTTCATGCCCCATCTCCCTTACTTCCAGCTAGTAAGGATCACATAATTTCTAACAAAGTTTTGACACAGATTCCCAATTCGGGCATTCAGAACATATAGCACGTTGCTGTAAGCAAGCACATTCTCATTCATAGATGCAAGTTACTATGTAGGAACAAGTTTGTATAGGTATTTCAAAGATGCCCAGAACTGAGCTAAACGTTGTATGTCTCCAACTCCTAGAAATAACTTCATGCCCCATCTCCCTTACTTCCATCTAGTAAGGATCACATAATTTCTAACAATGTTTTGACACAGATTCCCAATTCGGGCATTCAGAACATATAGCACGTTGCTGTTAGCAAGCACATTCTCATTCAAAGTTGCAAGTTACTACGTAGGAACAAGTTTGTATAGGTATTTCAAAGATTCCCAGAACTGAGCTAAACTTGGTATTTCTCTAACTCCTAGAAATAACTTCATGCCCCAACTCCCTTACTTCCAGCTAGTAAGGATCACATAATTCCTAAGAAAGATTTGACACAGATTCCCAATTCGGGCATTCAGAACATATAGCACGTTGCTGTAAGCAAGCACATTCTCATTCAAAGTTGCAAGTTACTATGTAGGAACAAGTTTGTATAGGTATTTCAAAGATGCCCAGAACTGAGCTAAACTTGGTATGTCTCCAACTCCTAGAAATAAATTCATGCCCCATCTCCCTTACTTCCAGCTAGTAAGGATCGCATAATTCCTAAGAAAGTTTTGACACAGATTCCCAATTCGGGCATTCAGAACATATAGCACGTTGCTGTAAGCAAGCACATTCTCATTCAAAGTTGCAAGTTACTATGTAGGAACAAGTTTGTATAGGTATTTCAAAGATGCCCAGAACTGAGCTAAAGTGGGTATGTCTCCAACTCCTAGAAATAACTTCATGCCCCATCTCCCTTACTTCCAGCTAGTAAGGATCACATAATTCCTAACAAAGTTTTGACACAGATTCCCAATTCGGGCATTCAGAACATATAGCACGTTGCTGTAAGCAAGCACATTCTCATTCAAAGTTGCAAGTTACTATGTAGGAACAAGTTTGTATAGGTATTTCAAAGATGCCCAGAACTGAGCTAAACTTGGTATGTCTCCAACTCCTAGAAATAACTTCATGCCCCATCTCCCTTACTTCCAGCTAGTAAGGATCACAAAATTCCTAACAAAGTTTTGACACAGATTCCCAATTCGGGCATTCAGAACATATAGCACGTTGCTGTAAGCAAGCACATTCTCATTCAAAGTTGCAAGTTACTATTTAGGAACAAGTTTGTATAGGTATTTCAAAGATGCCCAGAACTGAGCTAAACTTGGTATGTCTCCAACTCCTAGAAATAACTTCATGCCCCATCTCCCTTACTTCCAGCTAGTAAGGATCACATAATTCCTAACAAAGTTTTGACACAGATTCCCAATTCGGGCATTCAGAACATATAGCACGTTGCTGTAAGCAAGCACATTCTCATTCAAAGTTGCAAGTTACTATGTAGGAACAAGATTGTATAGGTATTTCAAAGATGCCCAGAACTGAGCTAAACGTTGTATGTCTCCAACTTCTAGAAATAACTTCATGCCCCATCTCCCTTACTTCCAGCTAGTAAGGATCACATAATTCCTAACAAAGTTTTGACACAGATTCCCAATTCGGGCATTCAGAACATATAGCACGTTGCTGTAAGCAAGCACATTCTCATTCAAAGTTGCAAGTTACTATGTAGGAAGAAGTTTGTATAGGTATTTCAAAGATGCCCAGAACTGAGCTAAACTTGGTATGTTTCCAACTCCTAGAAATAACTTCATGCCCCATCTCACTTACTTCCAGCTAGTAAGGATCACATAATTCCTAACAAAGTTTTGACACAGATTCCCAATTCGGGCATTCAGAATATATATCACGTTGCTGTAAGCAAGCACATTCTCATTCAATGTTGCAAGTTACTATGTAGCAACAAGTTTGTATAGGTATTTCAAAGATGCCCAGAACTGTGCTAAATTTGGTATGTGTCCAACTCCTAGAAAAAACTTCATGCCCCAACTCCCTTACTTCCAGCTAGTAAGGATCACATAATTCCTAAGAAAGTTTTGACACAGATTCCCAATTCGGGCATTCAGACCATATAGCACGTTTCTGTAAGCAAGAACATTCTCATTCAAAGTTGCAAGTTACTATGTAGGAACAAGTTAGTATAGGTATTTCAAAGATGCCCAGAACTGAGCTAAAGTGGGTATGTCTCCATCTCCTAGAAATAACTTCATGCCCCATCTCCCTTACTTCCATCTAGTAAGGATCACATAATTCCTAACAAAGTTTTGACACAGATTCCCAATTCGGGCATTCAGAACATATAGCACGTTGCTGTAAGCAAGCACATTCTCATTCAAAGTTGCAAGTTACTATGTAGGAACAAGTTTCTATAGGTATTTCAAAGATGCCCAGAACTGAGCAAAACTTGGTATGTCTCCAACTCCTAGAAATAACTTCATGCCCCATCTCCATTACTTCCAGCTAGTAAGGATCACATAATTCCTAACAAAGTTTTGACACAGTTTCCCAATTTGGGCATTAAGAACATATAGCACGTTGCTGTAAGCAAGCACATTCTCATTCAAAGTTGCAAGTTACAATGTAGGAACAAGTTTGTATAGGTATTTCAAAGATTCCCAGAACTGAGCTAAACTTGGTATTTCTCTAACTCCTAGAAATAACTTCATGCCCCAACTCCCTTACTTCCAGCTGGTAAGGATCACATAATTCCTAAGAAAGTTTTGACACAGATTCCCAATTCGGCACTCAGAACATATAGCACGTTGCTGTAAGCAAGCACATTCTCATTCAAAGTTGCAAGTTACTATGTAGGAATTAGGTTGTATAGGTATTTCAAAGATGCCCAGAACTGAGCTAAACTTGGTATGTCTCCAACTCCTAGAAATAACTTCATGCCCCATCTCACTTACTTCCAGCTAGTAAGGATCACATAATTCCTAACAAAGTTTTGACACAGATTCCCAATTCGGGCATTCAGAACATATAGCACGTTGCTGTAAGCAAGCACATTCTCATTCAAAGTTGCAAGTTACTATGTAGGAACAAGTTTGTATAGGTATTTCAAAGATGCCCAGAACTGAGCTAAACTTGGTATGTCTCCAACTCCTAGAAATAACTTCATGCCCCATCTCCCTTACTTCCAGCTAGTAAGGATCACATAATTCCTAACAAAGTTTTGACACAGATTCCCAATTCGGGCATTCAGAACATATAGCACGTTGCTGTAAGCAAGCACATTCTCATTCAAAGTTGCAAGTTACTATGTAGGAACAAGTTTGTATAGGTATTTCAAAGATGTCAAGAACTGAGCTAAACTTGGTATGTCTCCAACTCCTAGAAATAACTTCATGCCCCATCTCCCTTACTTCCAGCTAGTAAGGATCACATAATTCCTAACAAAGTTTTGACACAGATTCCCAATTCGGGCATTCAGAACATATAGCACGTTGCTGTAAGCAAGCACATTCTCATTCAAAGTTGCAAGTTACTATGTAGGAACAAGTTTGTATAGGTATTTCAAAGATTCCCAGAACTGAGCTAAACTTGGTATTTCTCTAACTCCTAGAAATAACTTCATGCCCCAACTCCCTTACTTCCAGCTAGTAAGGATCACATAATTCCTAAGAAAGTTTTGACACAGATTCCCAATTCGGGCATTCAGAACATATAGCACGTTGCTGTAAGCAAGCACATTCTCATTCAAAGTTGCAAGTTACTATGTAGGAAGAAATTTGTATAGGTATTTCAATGATGCCCAGAACTGAGCTAAACTTGGTATGTCTCCAACTTCTAGAGATAACTTCATGCCCCATCTCCCTTACTTCCAGCTAGTAAGGATCACATAATTCCTAACAAAGTTTTGACACAGATTCCCAATTCGGGCATTCAGAACATATAGCACGTTGCTGTAAGCAAGCACATTCTCATTCAAAGTTGCAAGTTACTATGTAGGAACAAGTTTGTATAGGTATTTCAAAGATTCCCAGAACTGAGCTAAACTTGGTATTTCTCTAACTCCTAGAAATAACTTCATGCCCCAACTCCCTTACTTCCAGTTAGTAAGGATCACATAATTCCTAAAAAAGTTTTGACACAGATTCCCAATTCGGGCGTTCAGAACATATAGCACGTTGCTGTAAGCAAGCACATTCTCATTCAAAGTTGCAAGTTACTATGTAGGAACAAGTTTGTATAGGTATTTCAAAGATGCCCAGAACTGTGCTAAACTTGGTATGTGTCCAACTCCTAGAAATAACTTCATGCCCCAACTTCCTTACTTCCAGCTAGTAAGGATCACATAATTCCTAACAAAGTTTTGACACAGATTCCCAATTCGGGCATTCAGACCATATAGCACGTTGCTGTAAGCAAGAACATTCTCATTCAAAGTTGCAAGTTACTATGTAGGAACAAGTTAGTATAGGTATTTCAAAGATGCCCAGAACTGAGCTAAAGTGGGTATGTCTCCAACTCCTAGAAAAAACTTCATGCCCCATCTCCCTTACTTCCATCTAGTAAGGATCACATAATTCCTAACAAAGTTTTGACACAGATTCCCAATTCGGGCATTCAGAACATATAGCACGTTGGTGTAAGCAAGCACATTCTCATTCAAAGTTGCAAGTTACTATGTAGGAACAAGTTTGTATAGGTATTTCAAAGATGCCCAGAACTGAGCTAAAGTGGGTATGTCTCCAACTCCTAGAAATAACTTCGTGCCCCATCTCCATTACTTCCAGCTAGTAAGGATCACATAATTCCTAACAAAGTTTTCACACAGTTTCCCAATTTGGGCATTAAGATCATATAGCACGTTGCTGTAAGCAAGCACATTCTCATTCAAAGTTGCAAGTTACTATGTAGGATCAAGTTTGTATAGGTATTTCAAAGATGTCCAGAACTGAGCTAAACTTGGTATGTCTGCAACTCCTATAATTAACTTCATGCCCCATCTCCCTTACTTCCAGCTAGTAAGGATCACATAATTCCTAACAAAGTTTTGACACAGATTCCCAATTCGGGCATTCAGAACATATAGCACGTTGCTGTAAGCAAGCACATTCTCATTCAAAGTTGCAAGTTACTATGTAGGAACAAGTTTGTATAGGTATTTCAAAGATGCCCAGAACTGAGCTAAACTTGGTATGTCTCCAACTCCTAGAAATAACTTCATGCCCCATCTCCCTTACTTCCAGCTAGTAAGGATCACATAATTCCTAACAAAGTTTTGACACAGATTCCCAATTCGGGCATTCAGAACATATAGCACGTTGCTGTAAGCAAGCACATTCTCATTCAAAGTTGCAAGTTACTATGTAGGAACAAGTTTGTATAGGTATTTCAAAGATGCCCAGAACTGAGCTAAACTTGGTATGTCTCCAACTCCTAAAAGTAACTTCATGCCCCATCTCCATTACTTCCAGCTAGTAAGGATCACATAATTCCTAACAAAATTTTGACACAGTTTCCCAATTCGGGCATTCAGAACATATAGCACGTTGCTGTAAGCAAGCACATTCTCATTCAAAGTTGCAAGTTACTATGTAGGAACAAGTTTGTATAGGTATTTCAAAGATGTCCAGAACTGAGATAAACGTGGTATGTCTCCAACTCCTAAAAATAACTTCATGCCCCATCTCCCTTACTTCCAGATAGTAAGGAACACATGATTCCTAACAAAGTTTTGACACAGATTCCCAATTCGGGCATTCAGAACATATAGCACGTTGCTGTAAGCAAGCACATTCTCATTCAAAGTTGCAAGTTACTATGTAGGAACAAGTTTGTATAGGTATTTCAAAGATTCCCAGAACTGAGCTAAACTTGGTATTTCTCTAACTCCTAGAAATAACTTCATGCCCCAACTCCCTTACTTCCAGTTAGTAAGGATCACATAATTCCTAAGAAAGTTTTGACACAGATTCCCAATTCGGGCTTTCAGAACATATAGCACGTTGCTGTAAGCAAGCACATTCTCATTAAAAGTTGCAAGTTACTATGTAGGAATTAGTTTGTATAGGTATTTCAAAGATGCCCAGAACTGAGCTAAACTTGGTATGGCTCCAACTCCTAGAAATAACTTCATCCCCCATCTCCCTTACTTCCAACTAGTAAGGATCACATAATTCCTAACAAAGTTTTGACACAGATTCCCAATTCGGGCTTTCAGAACATATAGCACGTTGCTGTAAGCAAGCACATTCTCATTCAAAGTTCAAGTTACTATGTAGGAACAAGTTTGTATAGGTATTTCAAAGATGCCCAGAACTGAGCTAAACTTGGTATGTCTCCAACTCCTAGAAATAACTTCCTGCCCCATCTCCCTTACTTCCAGCTAGTAAGGATCACATAATTCCTAACAAAGTTTTGACACAGATGCCCAATTCGGGCATTCAGACCATATAGCACGTTGCTGTAAGCAAGCACATTCTCATTCAAAGTTGCAAGTTACTATGTAGGAACAAGTTTGTATAGGTATTTCAAAGATGCCCAGAACTGTGCTAAACTTGGTATGTCTCCAACTCCTAGAAATAACTTCATGCCCCATCTCCCTTACTTCCAGCTAGTAAGGATCACATAATTCCTAACAAAGTTTTGACACAGATTCCCAATTCGGGCATTCAGAACATATAGCACGTTGCTGTAAGCAAGCACATTCTCATTCAAAGTTGCAAGTTACTCTGTAGGAACAAGTTTGTATAGGTATTTCAAAGATGCCCAGAACTGAGTTAAACTTGGTATGTCTCCAACTCCTAGAAATAACTTCATGCCCTATCTCCATTACTTCCAGCTAGTAAGGATCTCATAATTCCTAACAAAGTTTTGACACAGTTTCCCAATTCGGGCATTCAGAACATATAGCACGTTGCTGTAAGCAAGCACATTCTCATTCAAAGTTGCAAGTTACTCTGTAGGAACAAGTTTGTATAGGTATTTCAAAGATGCCCAGAACTGAGCTAAACTTGGTATGTCTCCAACTCCTAGAAATAACTTCATGCCCCATCTCCATTACTTCCAGCTAGTAAGGATCACATAATTCCTAACAAAGTTTTGACACAGTTTCCCAATTCGGGCATTCAGAACATATAGCACGTTGCTGTAAGCAAGCACATTCTCATTCAAAGTTGCAAGTTACTATGTATGAACATGATTGTATAGGTATTTCAAAGATGTCCAGAACTGAGCTAAACTTGGTATGTCTCCAACTCCTAGAAATAACTTCATGCCCCATCTCCCTTACTTCCAGCTAGTAAGGATCACATAATTCCTAACAAAGTTTTGACACAGATTCCCAATTCGGGCATTCAGAACATATAGCACGTTGCTGTAAGCAAGCACATTCTCATTCAAAGTTGCAAGTTACTACGTAGGAACAAGTTTGTATAGGTATTTCAAAGATTCCCAGAACTGAGCTAAACTTGGTATTTCTCTAACTCCTAGAATTAACTTCATGCCCCAACTCCCTTACTTCCAGTTTGTAAGGATCACATAATTCCTAAGAAATTTTTGACACAGATTCCCAATTCGGGCGTTCAGAACATATAGCACGTTGCTGTAAGCAAGCATATTCTCATTCAAAGTTGCAAGTTACTATGTAGGAACAAGTTTGTATAGGTATTTCAAAGATGCCCAGAACTGTGCTAAACTTGGTATGTGTCCAACTCCTAGAAATAATTTCATGCCCCAACTCCCTTACTTCCAGCTAGTAAGGATCACATAATTCCTAACAAAGTTTTGACACAGATTCCCAATTCGGGCATTCAGACCATATAGCACGTTGCTGTAAGCAAGAACATTCTCATTCAAAGTTGCAAGTTACTATGTAGGAACAAGTTAGTATAGGTATTTCAAAGATGCCCAGAACTGAGCTAAAGTGGGTATGTCTCCAACTCCTAGAAATAACTTCATGCCCCATCTCCCTTACTTCCATCTAGTAAGGATCACATAATTCCTAACAAAGTTTTGACACAGATTCCCAATTCGGGCATTCAGAACATATAGCACGTTGCTGTAAGCAAGCACATTCTCATTCAAAGTTGCAAGTTACTATGTAGGAACAAGTTTGTATAGGTATTTCAAAGATGCCCAGAACTGAGCTAAACTTGGTATGTCTCCAACTCCTAGAAATAACTTCATGCCGCATCTCCATTACTTCCAGCTAGTAAGGATCACATAATTCCTAACAAAGTTTTGACACAGTTTCCCAATTTGGGCATTCAGAACATATAGCACGTTGCTGTAAGCAAGCACATTCTCATTCAAAGTTGCAAGTTACTGTGAAGGAACAAGTTTGTATAGGTATTTCAAAGATGTCCAGAACTGAGCTAAACTTGGTATGTCTCCAACTCCTAGAAATAACTTCATGCCCCATCTCCCTTACTTCCAGCTAGTAAGGATCACATAATTCCTAACAAAGTTTTGACACAGATTCCCAATTCGGGCATTCAGAACATATAGCACGTTGCTGTAAGCAAGCACATTCTCATTCAAAGTTGCAAGTTACTATGTAGGAACAAGTTTGTATAGGTATTTCAAAGATTCCCAGAACTGAGCTAAACTTGGTATTTCTCTAACTCCTAGAAATAACTTCATGCCCCATCTCCCTTACTTCCAGCTAGTAAGGATCACATAATTCCTAAGAAAGTTTTGACACAGATTCCCAATTCGGCATTCAGAACATATAGCACGTTGCTGTAAGCAAGCACATTCTCATTCAAAGTTGCAAGTTACTATGTAGGAATTAGTTTGTATAGGTATTTCAAAGATGCCCAGAACTGAGCTAAACTTGGTATGTCTCCAACTCCTAGAAATAACTTCATGCCCCATCTCCCTTACTTCCAGCTAGTAAGGATCACATAATTCCTAACAAAGTTTTGACACAGATTCCCAATTCGGGCATTCAGAACATATAGCACGTTGCTGTAAGCAAGCACATTCTCATTCAAAGTTGCAAGTTACTATGTAGGAACAAGTTTGTATAGGTATTTCAAAGATGCCCAGAACTGAGCTAAACTTGGTATGTCTCCAACTCTTAGAAATAACTTCATGCCCCATCTCCCTTACTTCCAGCTAGTAAGGATCACATAATTCCTAACAAAGTTTTGACACAGATTCCCAATTCGGGCATTCAGAACATATAGCACGTTGCTGTAAGCAAGCACATTCTCATTCAAAGTTGCAAGTTACTATGTAGGAACAAGTTTGTATAGGTATTTCAAAGATGCCCAGAACTGAGCTAAACTTGGTATGTCTCCAACTCCTAGAAATAACTTCATACCCCATCTCCATTACTTCCAGCTAGTAAGGATCACATAATTCCTAACAAAGTTTTGACACAGTTTCCCAATTCGGGCATTCAGAACATATAGCACGTTGCTGTAAGCAAGCACATTCTCATTCAAAGTTGCAAGTTACTATGTAGGAACAAGTTTGTATAGGTATTTCAAAGATGTCCAGAACTGAGCTAAACTTGGTATGTCTCCAACTCCTAGAAATAACTTCATGCCCCATCTCCCTTACTTCCAGCTAGTAAGGATCACATAATTCCTAACAAAGTTTTGACACAGATTCCCAATTCGGGCATTCAGAACATATAGCACGTTGCTGTAAGCAAGCACATTCTCATTCAAAGTTGCAAGTTACTATGTAGGAACAAGTTTGTATAGGTATTTCAAAGATTCCCAGAACTGAGCTAAACTTGGTATTTCTCTAACTCCTAGAAATAACTTCATGCCCCAACTCCCTTACTTCCAGTTAGTAAGGATCACATAATTCCTAAGAAAGTTTTGACACAGATTCCCAATTCGGGCGTTCAGAACATATAGCACGTTGCTGTAAGCAAGCACATTCTCATTCAAAGTTGCAAGTTACTATGTAGGAATTAGTTTGTATAGGTATTTCAAAGATGCCCAGAACTGAGCTAAACTTGGTATGTCTCCAAGTCCTAGAAATAACATCATGCCCCATCTCCCTTACTTCCAACTAGTAAGGATCACATAATTCCTAACAAAGTTTTGACACAGATTCCCAATTCGGGCATTCAGAACATATAGCACGTTGCTGTAAGCAAGCACATTCTCATTCAAAGTTGCAAGTTACTATGTAGGAACAAGTTTGTATAGGTATTTCAAAGATGCCCAGAACTGAGCTAAACTTGGTATGTCTCCAACTCCTAGAAATAACTTCATGCCCCATCTCCCTTACTTCCAGCTAGTAAGGATCACATAATTCCTAACAAAGTTTTGACACAGATTCCCAATTCGGGCATTCAGAACATATAGCACGTTGCTGTAAGCAAGCACATTCTCATTCAAAGTTGCAAGTTACTATGTAGGAACAAGTTTGTATAGGTATTTCAAAGATTCCCAGAACTGAGCTAAACTTGGTATTTCTCTAACTCCTAGAAATAACTTCATGCCCCATCTCCCTTACTTCCAGCTAGTAAGGATCACATAATTCCTAAGAAAGTTTTGACACAGATTCCCAATTCGGCATTCAGAACATATAGCACGTTGCTGTAAGCAAGCACATTCTCATTCAAAGTTGCAAGTTACTATGTAGGAATTAGTTTGTATAGGTATTTCAAAGATGCCCAGAACTGAGCTAAACTTGGTATGTCTCCAACTCCTAGAAATAACTTCATGCCCCATCTCCCTTACTTCCAGCTAGTAAGGATCACATAATTCCTAACAAAGTTTTGACACAGATTCCCAATTCGGGCATTCAGAACATATAGCACGTTGCTGTAAGCAAGCACATTCTCATTCAAAGTTGCAAGTTACTATGTAGGAACAAGTTTGTATAGGTATTTCAAAGATGCCCAGAACTGAGCTAAACTTGGTATGTCTCCAACTCTTAGAAATAACTTCATGCCCCATCTCCCTTACTTCCAGCTAGTAAGGATCACATAATTCCTAACAAAGTTTTGACACAGATTCCCAATTCGGGCATTCAGAACATATAGCACGTTGCTGTAAGCAAGCACATTCTCATTCAAAGTTGCAAGTTACTATGTAGGAACAAGTTTGTATAGGTATTTCAAAGATGCCCAGAACTGAGCTAAACTTGGTATGTCTCCAACTCCTAGAAATAACTTCATACCCCATCTCCATTACTTCCAGCTAGTAAGGATCACATAATTCCTAACAAAGTTTTGACACAGTTTCCCAATTCGGGCATTCAGAACATATAGCACGTTGCTGTAAGCAAGCACATTCTCATTCAAAGTTGCAAGTTACTATGTAGGAACAAGTTTGTATAGGTATTTCAAAGATGTCCAGAACTGAGCTAAACTTGGTATGTCTCCAACTCCTAGAAATAACTTCATGCCCCATCTCCCTTACTTCCAGCTAGTAAGGATCACATAATTCCTAACAAAGTTTTGACACCGATTCCCAATTCGGGCATTCAGAACATATAGCACGTTGCTGTAAGCAAGCACATTCTCATTCAAAGTTGCAAGTTACTATGTAGGAACAAGTTTGTATAGGTATTTCAAAGATTCCCAGAACTGAGCTAAACTTGGTATTTCTCTAACTCCTAGAAATAACTTCATGCCCCAACTCCCTTACTTCCAGTTAGTAAGGATCACATAATTCCTAAGAAAGTTTTGACACAGATTCCCAATTCGGGCGTTCAGAACATATAGCACGTTGCTGTAAGCAAGCACATTCTCATTCAAAGTTGCAAGTTACTATGTAGGAATTAGTTTGTATAGGTATTTCAAAGATGCCCAGAACTGAGCTAAACTTGGTATGTCTCCAAGTCCTAGAAATAACATCATGCCCCATCTCCCTTACTTCCAACTAGTAAGGATCACATAATTCCTAACAAAGTTTTGACACAGATTCCCAATTCGGGCATTCAGAACATATAGCACGTTGCTGTAAGCAAGCACATTCTCATTCAAAGTTGCAAGTTACTATGTAGGAACAAGTTTGTATAGGTATTTCAAAGATGCCCAGAACTGAGCTAAACTTGGTATGTCTCCAACTCCTAGAAATAACTTCATGCCCCATCTCCCTTACTTCCAACTAGTAAGGATCACATAATTCCTAACAAAGTTTTGACACAGATTCCCAATTCGGGCATTCAGAACATATAGCACGTTGCTGTAAGCAAGCACATTCTCATTCAAAGTTCAAGTTACTATGTAGGAACAAGTTTGTATAGGTATTTCAAAGATGCCCAGAACTGAGCTAAACTTGGTATGTCTCCAACTCCTAGAAATAACTTCCTGCCCCATCTCCCTTACTTCCAGCTAGTAAGGATCACATAATTCCTAACAAAGTTTTGACACAGATGCCCAATTCGGGCATTCAGACCATATAGCACGTTGCTGTAAGCAAGCACATTCTCATTCAAAGTTGCAAGTTACTATGTAGGAACAAGTTTGTATAGGTATTTCAAAGATGCCCAGAACTGTGCTAAACTTGGTATGTCTCCAACTCCTAGAAATAACTTCATGCCCCATCTCCCTTACTTCCAGCTAGTAAGGATCACATAATTCCTAACAAAATTTTGACACAGATTCCCAAATCGGGCATTCGGAACATATAGCACGTTGCTGTAAGCAAGCACATTCTCATTCAAAGTTGCAAGTTACTATGTAGGAACAAGTTTGTATAGGTGTTTCAAAGATTCCCAGAACTGAGCTAAACTTGGTATTTCTCTAACTCCTAGAAATAACTTCATGCCCCATCTCCCTTACTTCCAGCTAGTAAGGATCACATAATTCCTAAGAAAGTTTTGACACAGATTCCCAATTCGGCATTCAGAACATATAGCACGTTGCTGTAAGCAAGCACATTCTCATTCAAAGTTGCAAGTTACTATGTAGGAATTAGTTTGTATAGGTATTTCAAAGATGCCCAGAACTGAGCTAAACTTGGTATGTCTCCAACTCCTAGAAATAACTTCATGCCCCATCTCCCTTACTTCCAGCTAGTAAGGATCACATAATTCCTAACAAAGTTTTGACACAGATTCCCAATTCGGGCATTCAGAACATATAGCACGTTGCTGTAAGCAAGCACATTCTCATTCAAAGTTGCAAGTTACTATGTAGGAACAAGTTTGTATAGGTATTTCAAAGATGCCCAGAACTGAGCTAAACTTGGTATGTCTCCAACTCCTAGAAATAACTTCATACCCCATCTCCATTACTTCCAGCTAGTAAGGATCACATAATTCCTAACAAAGATTTGACACAGTTTCCCAATTCGGGCATTCAGAACATATAGCACGTTGCTGTAAGCAAGCACATTCTCATTCAAAGTTGCAAGTTACTATGTAGGAACAAGTTTGTATAGGTATTTCAAAGATGCCCAGAACTGAGCTAAACTTGGTATGTCTCCAACTCTTATAAATAACTTCATGCCCCATCTCCCTTACTTCCAGCTAGTAAGGATCACATAATTCCTAACAAAGTTTTGACACAGATTCCCAATTCGGGCATTCAGAACATATAGCACGTTGCTGTAAGCAAGCACATTCTCATTCAAAGTTGCAAGTTACTATGTAGGAACAAGTTTGTATAGGTATTTCAAAGATTCCCAGAACTGAGCTAAACTTGGTATTTCTCTAACTCCTAGAAATAACTTCATGCCCCAACTCCCTTACTTCCAGTTAGTAAGGATCACATAATTCCTAAGAAAATTTTGACACAGATTCCCAATTCGGGCGTTCAGAACATATAGCACGTTGCTGTAAGCAAGCACATTCTCATTCAAAGTTGCAAGTTACTATGTAGGAATTAGTTTGTATAGGTATTTCAAAGATGCCCAGAACTGAGCTAAACTTGGTATGTCTCCAAGTCCTAGAAATAACATCATGCCCCATCTCCCTTACTTCCAACTAGTAAGGATCACATAATTCCTAACAAAGTTTTGACACAGATTCCCAATTCGGGCATTCAGAACATATAGCACGTTGCTGTAAGCAAGCACATTCTCATTCAAAGTTCAAGTTACTATGTAGGAACAAGTTTGTATAGGTATTTCAAAGATGCCCAGAACTGAGCTAAAATTGGTATGTCTCCAACTCCTAGAAATAACTTCCTGCCCAATCTCCCTTACTTCCAGCTAGTAAGGATCACATAATTCCTAACAAAGTTTTGACACAGATCCCAATTCGGGCATTCAGACCATATAGCACGTTGCTGTAAGCAAGCACATTCTCATTCAAAGTTGCAAGTTACTATGTAGGAACAAGTTTGTATAGGTATTTCAAAGATGCCCAGAACTGAGCTAAACTTGGTATGTCTCCAACTCCTAGAAATAACTTCATGCACCATCTCCCTTACCTCCAGCTAGTAAGGATCACATAATTCCTAACAAAATTTTGACACAGATTCCCAATTCGGGCATTCAGAACATATAGCACGTTGCTGTAAGCAAGCACATTCTCATTCAAAGTTGCAAGTTACTATGTAGGAACAAGTTTGTATAGGTATTTCAAAGATGCCCAGAACTGAGCTAAACTTGGTATGTCTCCAACTCCTAGAAATAACTTCATGCCCCATCTCCATTACTTCCAGCTAGTAAGGATCACATAATTCCTAACAAAGTTTTGACACAGTTTCCCAATTCGGGCATTCAGAACATATAGCACGTTGCTGTAAGCAAACACATTCTCATTCAAAGTTGCAAGTTACTATGTAGGAACAAGTTTGTATAGGTATTTCAAAGATGTCCAGAACTGAGCTAAACTTGGTATGTCTCCAACTCCTAGAAATAACTTCATGCCCCATCTCCCTTACTTCCAGCTAGTAAGGATCACATAATTCCTAACAAACTTTTGACACAGATTCCCAATTCGGGCATTCAGAACATATAGCACGTTGCTGTAAGCAAGCACATTCTCATTCAAACTTGCAAGTTACTATGTAGGAACATGTTTGTATAGGTATTTCAAAGATTCCCAGAACTGAGCTAAACTTGGTATTTCTCTAACTCCTAGAAATAACTTCATGCCCCAACTCCCTTACCTCCAGTTAGTAAGGATCACATAATTCCTAAGAAAGTTTTGACACAGATTCCCAATTCGGGCGTTCAGAACATATAGCACGTTGCTGTAAGCAAGCACATTCTCATTCAAAGTTGCAAGTTACTATGTAGGAACAAGTTTGTATAGGTATTTCAAAGATGCCCAGAACTGTGCTAAACTTGGTATGTGTCCAACTCATAGAAATAACTTCATGCCCCAACTCCATTACTTCCAGCTAGTAAGGATCACATAATTCCTAACAAAGTTTTGACACAGATTCCCAATTCGGGCATTCAGACCATATAGCACGTTGCTGTAAGCAAGAACATTCTCATTCAAAGTTGCAAGTTACTATGTAGGAACAAGTTAGTACAGGTATTTCAAAGATGCCCAGAACTGAGCTAAAGTGGGTATGTCTCCAAATCCTAGAAATAACTTCATGCCCAATCTCCCTTACTTCCAGCTTGTAAGGATCACATAATTCCTAACAAAGTTTTGACACAGATTCCCAATTCGGGCGTTCAGAACATATAGCACGTTGCTGTAAGCAAGCACATTCTCATTCAAAGTTGCAAGTTACTATGTAGGAACAAGTTTGTATAGGTATTTCAAAGATGCCCAGAACTGAGCTAAACTTGGTATGTCTCCAACTCCTAGAAATAACTTCATGCCCCATCTCCCTTACTTCCAGCTAGTAAGGATCACATAATTCCTAACAAAGTTTTGACACAGATGCCCAATTCGGGCATTCAGAACATATAGCACGTTGCTGTAAGCAAGCACATTCTCATTCAAAGTTGCAAGTTACTATGTAGGAACAAGTTTGTATAGGTATTTCAAAGATGCCCAGAACTGAGCTAAACTTGGTATGTCTCCAACTCCTAGAAATAACTTCATGCCCCATCTCCCTTACTTCCAGCTAGTAAGGATCACATAATTCCTAACAAAGTTTTGACACAGATTCCCAATTCGGGCATTCAGAACATATAGCACGTTGCTGTAAGCAAGCACATTCTCATTCAAAGTTACAAGTTACTATGTAGGAACAAGTTTGTATAGGTATTTCAATGATGCCCAGAACTGTGCTAAATGTTGTATGTCTCCAACTCCTAGAAATAACTTCATGCCTCATCTCACTTACTTCCAGCTAGTAAGGATCACATAATTCCTAACAAAGATTTGACACAGATTCCCAATTCGGGCATTCAGAACATATAGCACGTTGCTGTAAGCAAGCACATTCTCATTCAAAGTTGCAAGTTACTATGTAGGAACAAGTTTGTATAGGTATTTCAAAGATGCCCAGAACTGAGCTAAACTTGGTATGTCTCCAACTCCTAGAAATAACTTCATTCCCCATCTCCCTAACTTCCAGCTAGTAAGGATCACATAATTTCTCACAAAGTTTTGACACAGATTCCCAATTCGGGCATTCAGAACATATAGCACGTTGCTGTAAGCAAGCACATTCTCATTCAAAGTTGCAAGTTACTATGTAGGAATAAGTTTGTATAGGTATTTCAAAGATGCCCAGAACTGAGCTAAACGTTGTATGTCTCCAACTCCTAGAAATAACTTCATGCCTCATCTCACTTACTTCCAGCTAGTAAGGATCACATAATTCCTAACAAAGATTTGACACAGATTCCCAATTCGGGCATTCAGAACTTATAGCACGTTGCTGTAAGCAAGCACATTCTCATTCAAAGATGCAAGTTACTATGTAGGAACAAGTTTGTATAGGTATTTCAAAGATGCCCAGAACTGAGCTAAAGTGGGTATGTCTCCAACTCCTAGAAATAACTTCATGCCCCATCTCCCTTACTTCCAGCTAGTAAGGATCACATAATTCTTAACAAACTTTTGACACAGATTCCCAATTCGGGCATTCAGAACATATAGCACGTTGCTGTAAGCAAGCACATTCTCATTCAAAGTTGCAAGTTACTATGTAGGAACAAGTTTGTATAGGTATTTCAAAGATGCCCAGAACTGAGCTAAAGTGGGTATGTCTCCAACTCCTAGAAATAACTTCATGCCCCATCTCCCTTACTTCCATCTAGTAAGGATCACATAATTCCTAACAAAGTTTTGACACAGACTCCCAATTCGGGCATGCAGAACATATAGAAATTTGCTGTAAGCAAGCACATTCTCATTCAAAGTTGCAAGTTACTATGTAGGAACAAGTGTGTATAGGTATTTCAAAGATGCCCAGAACTGAGCTAAAGTGGGTATGTCTCCAACTCCTAGAAATATCTTCATGCCCCATCTCCCTTACTTCCAGCTAGTAAGTATCACATAATTCCTAACAAAGTTTTGACACAGATTCCCAATTCGGACATTCAGAACATATAGCACGTTGCTGTAAGCAAGCACATTCTCATTCAAAGTTGCAAGTTACTATGTAGGAACAAGTTTGTATAGGTATTTCAAAGATGCCCAGAACTGAGCTAAACTTGGTATGTCTCCAACTCCTAGAAATAACTTCATGCCCCATCTCACTTACTTTCATCTAGTAAGGATCACATAATTCCTAACAAAGTTTTGACTCAGACTCCCAATTCGGGCATTCAGAACATATAGAAATTTGCTGTAAGCAAGCACATTCTCATACAAAGTTGCAAGTTACTATGTAGGAACAAGTTTGTATAGGTATTTCAAAGATGCCCAGAACTGAGCTAAAGTGGGTATGTCTCCAACTCCTGGAAATATCTTCATACCCCATCTCGCTTACTTCCAGCTAGTAAGGATCACATAATTCCTAACAAAGTTTTGACACAGATTCCCAATTCGGGCATTCAGAACATATAGCACGTTTCTGTAAGCAAGCACATTCTCATTCAAAGTTGCAAGTTACTATGTAGGAACAAGTTTGTATAGGTATTTCAAAGATGCCCAGAACTGAGCTAAACTTGGTATGTCTCCAACTCCTAGAAATAACTTCATGTCCCATCTCCCTTACTTCAGGCTAGTAAGGATCACATAATTCCTAACAAAGTTTTGACACAGATTCCCGATTCTGGCATTCAGAACATATAGCACGTTTCTGTAAGCAAGCACATTCTCATTCAAAGTTGCAAGTTACTATGTAGGAACAAGTTTGTATAGGTATTTCAAAGATGCCCAGAACTGAGCTAAACTTGGTATGTCTCCAACTCCTAGAAATAAATTCATGCTCCATGTCCCTTAGTTCCAGCTAGTAAGGATCACATAATTCCTAACAAAGTTCTGACACAGATTCCCAATTCGGGCATTCAGAACATATAACACGTTGCTGTAAGCAAGAACATTCTCATTCAAAGTTGCAAGTTACTATGTAGGAACAAGTTTGTATAAGTATTTCAAAGATGCCCAGAACTGTGCTAAACTTGCTATGTGTCCATCTCCTAGAAATAACTTCATGCCCCATCTCTCTTACTTCCAGCTAGTAAGGATCACATAATTCCTAACAAAGTTTTGACACAGATTCCCAATTCGGACATTCAGAACCTATAGCACGTTGCTGTAAGCAAGCACATTCTCATTCAAAGTTGCAAGTTACTATGTAGGAACAAGTTTGTATAGGTATTTCAAAGATGCCCAGATCTGAGCTAAAGTGGGTATGTCTCCAACTCCTAGAAATAACTTCATGCCACATCTCCCTTACTTCCAGCTAGTAAGGATCACATAATTCTTAACAAACTTTTGACACAGATTCCTAATTCGGGCATTCAGAACATATACCACGTTGCTGTAAGCAAGCACATTCTCATTCAAAGTTGCAAGTTACTATGTAGGAACAAGTTTGTGTAGCTATTTCAAAGATGCCCAGAACTGAGCTAAATTGGGTATGTCTCCAACTCCTAGAAATAACTTCATGCCCCATCTCCCTTACTTCCAGCTAGTAAGAATCACATAATTCCTAACAAAGTTTTGACACAGATTCCCAATTCGGGCATTCAGAACATATAGCACGTTGCTGTAAGCAAGCACATTCTCATTCAAAGTTGCAAGTTACTATGTAGGAACAAGTTTGTATAGGTATTTCAAAGATGCCCAGAAATGAGCTAAACGTTGTATGTCTCCAACTCCTAGAAATAACTTCATGCCTCATCTCACTTACTTCCAGCTAGTAAGGATCACATAATTCCTAACAAAGTTTTGACACAGATTCCCAATTCGGGCATTCAGAACATATAGCACGTTGCTGTAAGCAAGCACATTCTCATTCAAAGTTGCAAGTTACTATGTAGGAACAAGTTTGTATAGGTATTTCAAAGATGCCCAGAACTGAGCTAAACTTGGTATGTCTCCAACTCCTAGAAATAACTTCATTCCCCATCTCCCTAACTTCCAGCTAGTAAGGATCACATAATTTCTCACAAAGTTTTGACACAGATTCCCAATTCGGGCATTCAGAACATATAGCACGTTGCTGTAAGCAAGCACATTCTCATTCAAAGTTGCAAGTTACTATGTAGGAACAAGTTTGTATAGGTATTTCAAAGATGCCCAGAACTGAGCTAAACGTTGTATGTCTCCAACTCCTAGAAATAACTTCATGCCTCATCTCACTTACTTCCAGCTAGTAAGGATCACATAATTCCTAACAAAGATTTGACACAGATTCCCAATTCGGGCATTCAGAACTTATAGCACGTTGCTGTAAGCAAGCACATTCTCATTCAAAGATGCAAGTTACTATGTAGGAACAAGTTTGTATAGGTATTTCAAAGATGCCCAGAACTGAGCTAAAGTGGGTATGTCTCCAACTCCTAGAAATAACTTCATGCCCCATCTCCCTTACTTCCAGCTAGTAAGGATCACATAATTCTTAACAAACTTTTGACACAGATTCCCAATTCGGGCATTCAGAACATATAGCACGTTGCTGTAAGCAAGCACATTCTCATTCAAAGTTGCAAGTTACTATGTAGGAACAAGTTTGTATAGGTATTTCAAAGATGCCCAGAACTGAGCTAAAGTGGGTATGTCTCCAACTCCTAGAAATAACTTCATGCCCCATCTCCCTTACTTCCATCTAGTAAGGATCACATAATTCCTAACAAAGTTTTGACACAGACTCCCAATTCGGGCATGCAGAACATATAGAAATTTGCTGTAAGCAAGCACATTCTCATTCAAAGTTGCAAGTTACTATGTAGGAACAAGTGTGTATAGGTATTTCAAAGATGTCCAGAACTGAGCTAAAGTGGGTATGTCTCCAACTCCTAGAAATATCTTCATGCCCCATCTCCCTTACTTCCAGCTAGTAAGTATCACATAATTCCTAACAAAGTTTTGACACAGATTCCCAATTCGGGCATTCAGAACATATAGCACGTTGCTGTAAGCAAGCACATTCTCATTCAAAGTTGCAAGTTACTATGTAGGAACAAGTTTGTATAGGTATTTCAAAGATGCCCAGAACTGAGCTAAACTTGGTATGTCTCCAACTCCTAGAAATAACTTCATGCCCCATCTCACTTACTTTCATCTAGTAAGGATCACATAATTCCTAACAAAGTTTTGACTCAGACTCCCAATTCGGGCATTCAGAACATATAGAAATTTGCTGTAAGCAAGAACATTCTCATTCAAAGTTGCAAGTTACTATGTAGGAACAAGTTTGTATAGGTATTTCAAAGATGCCCAGAACTGAGCTAAAGTGGGTATGTCTCCAACTCCTGGAAATATCTTCATACCCCATCTCGCTTACTTCCAGCTAGTAAGGATCACATAATTCCTAACAAAGTTTTGACACAGATTCCCAATTCGGGCATTCAGAACATATAGCACGTTTCTGTAAGCAAGCACATTCTCATTCAAAGTTGCAAGTTACTATGTAGGAACAAGTTTGTATAGGTATTTCAAAGATGCCCAGAACTGAGCTAAACTTGGTATGTCTCCAACTCCTAGAAATAACTTCATGTCCCATCTCCCTTACTTCAGGCTAGTAAGGATCACATAATTCCTAACAAAGTTTTGACACAGATTCCCGATTCTGGCATTCAGAACATATAGCACGTTTCTGTAAGCAAGCACATTCTCATTAAAAGTTGCAAGTTACTATGTAGGAACAAGTTTGTATAGGTATTTCAAAGATGCCCAGAACTGAGCTAAACTTGGTATGTCTCCAACTCCTAGAAATAAATTCATGCTCCATGTCCCTTAGTTCCAGCTAGTAAGGATCACATAATTCCTAACAAAGTTTTGACACAGATTCCCAATTCGGGCATTCAGAACATATAACACGTTGCTGAAAGCAAGAACATTCTCATTCAAAGTTGCAAGTTACTATGTAGGAACAAGTTTGTATAAGTATTTCAAAGATGCCCAGAACTGTGCTAAACTTGCTATGTGTCCATCTCCTAGAAATAACTTCATGCCCCATCTCTCTTACTTCCAGCTAGTAAGGATCACATAATTCCTAACAAAGTTTTGACACAGATTCCCAATTCGGACATTCAGAACCTATAGCACGTTGCTGTAAGCAAGCACATTCTCATTCAAAGTTGCAAGTTACTATGTAGGAACAAGTTTGTATAGGTATTTCAAAGATGCCCAGAAATGAGCTAAACTTGGTATGTCTCCAACTCCTAGAAATAACTTCATGCCCCATCTCCCTTACTTCCAGCTAGTAAGGATCACATAATTCCTAACAAAGTTTTGACACAGATTCCCAATTCGGGCATTCAGAACATATAGCACGTTGCTGTAAGCAAGCACATTCTCATTCAAAGTTGCAAGTTACTATGTAGGAACAAGTTTGTATAGGTATTTCAAAGATGCCCAGAACTGAGCTAAACGTTGTATGTCTACAACTCCTAGAAATAACATCATGCTCCATGTCCCTTACTTCCATCTAGTAAGGATCACATAATTTCTAACAAAGTTTTGACACAGATTCCCAATTCGGGCATTCAGAACATATAGCACGTTGCTGTAAGCAAGCACATTCTCATTAAATGTTGCAAGTTACTATGTAGGAACAAGTTTGTATAGGTATTTCAAAGATGCCCAGAACTGAGCTAAACTTGGTATGTGTTCAACTCCTAGAAATAACTTCATGCCCCATCTCCCTTACTTCCAGCTAGTAAGGATCACATAATTCCTAACAAAGTTTTGACACAGATTCCCAATTCGGGGATTCAGAACATATAGCACGTTGCTGTAAGCAAGCACATTCTCATTCAAAGTTGCAAGTTACTATGTAGGAACAAGTTTGTATAGGTATTTCAAAGATGCCCAGAACTGAGCTAAACTTGGTATGTGTTCAACTCCTAGAAATAACTTCATGCCCCATCTCCCTTACTTCCAGCTAGTAAGGATCACATAATTCCTAACAAAGTTTTGACACAGATTCCCAATTCGGGGATTCAGAACATATAGCACGTTGCTGTAAGCAAGCACATTCTCATTCAAAGTTGCAAGTTACTATGTAGGAACAAGTTTGTATAGGTATTTCAAAGATGCCCAGAACTGAGCTAAACTTGGTATGTCTCCACCTCCTAGAAATAACTTCATGCCCCATCTCCCTTACTTCCAGCTAGTAAGGATCACATAATTCCTAACAAAGTTTTGACACAGATTCCCAATTCGGGCATTCAGAACATATAGCACGTTGCTGTAAGCAAGCACATTCTCATTCAAAGTTGCAAATTACTATGTAGGAACAAGTTTGTATAGGTATTTCAAAGATGCCCAGAACTGAGCTAAACGTTGTATGTCTCCAACTCCTAGAAATAACTTCATGCCCCATCTCCCTTACTTATAGCTAGTAAGGATCACATAATTCCTAACAAACTTTTGACACAGATTCCCAAATCGGGCATTCAGAACATGTAGCACGTTTCTGTAAGCAAGCACATTCTCATTGAAAGTTGCAAGCTACTATGTAGGAACAAGTTTGTATAGGACTTTCAAAGATGCCCAGAACTGAGCTAAACTTGGTATATCTCCAACTCCTAGAAATAACTTCATGCCCCATCTCCCTTAATTCCAGCTAGTAAGGATCACATAATTCCTAACAAAATTTTGACACAGATTCCCAATTCGGGCATTCAGAACATGTAGCACGTTGCTGTAAGCAAGCACATTCTCATTCAAAGTTGCAAGTTACTATGTAGGAACAAGTTTGTTTAGGTATTTCAAAGATGCCTAGATCTGTGCTAAACTTGGTATGTGTCCATCTCCTAGAAATAACTTCATGCCCCATCTCCCTTACTTCCAGCTAGTAAGGATCACATAATATTCCTAACAAAGTTTTGACACAGATTCCCAATTCGGGCATTCAGAACATATAGCACGTTGCTGTAAGCAAGCACATTCTCCTTCAAAGTTGCAAGTTACTATGTAGGAAAAAGTTTGTATAGGTATTTCAAAGATGCCCAGAACTGAGCTAAACTTGGTATGTCTCCACCTCCTAGAAATAACTTCATGCCCCATCTCCCTTACTTCCAGCTAGTAAGGATCACATAATTCCTAACAAAGTTTTGACACAGATTCCCAATTCGGGCATTCAGAACATATAGCACGTTGCTGTAAGCAAGCACATTCTCATTCAAAGTTGCAAGTTACTATGTAGGAAAAAGTTTGTATAGGTATTTCAAAGATGCCCAGAACTGAGCTAAACGTTGTATGTCTCCAACTCCTAGAAATAACTTCATGCCTCATCTCACTTACTTCCAGCTAGTAAGGATCACATAATTCCTAACAAAGATTTGACACAGATTCCCAATTCGGGCATTCAGAACTTATAGCACGTTGCTGTAAGCAAGCACATTCTCATTCAAAGATGCAAGTTACTATGTAGGAACAAGTTTGTATAGGTATTTCAAAGATGCCCAGAACTGAGCTAAAGTGGGTATGTCTCCAACTCCTAGAAATAACTTCATGCCCCATCTCCCTTACTTCCAGCTAGTAAGGATCACATAATTCTTAACAAACTTTTGACACAGATTCCCAATTCGGGCATTCAGAACATATAGCACGTTGCTGTAAGCAAGCACATTCTCATTCAAAGTTGCAAGTTACTATGTAGGAACAAGTTTGTATAGGTATTTCAAAGATGCCCAGAACTGAGCTAAAGTGGGTATGTCTCCAACTCCTAGAAATAACTTCATGCCCCATCTCCCTTACTTCCATCTAGTAAGGATCACATAATTCCTAACAAAGTTTTGACACAGACTCCCAATTCGGGCATGCAGAACATATAGAAATTTGCTGTAAGCAAGCACATTCTCATTCAAAGTTGCAAGTTACTATGTAGGAACAAGTGTGTATAGGTATTTCAAAGATGTCCAGAACTGAGCTAAAGTGGGTATGTCTCCAACTCCTAGAAATATCTTCATGCCCCATCTCCCTTACTTCCAGCTAGTAAGTATCACATAATTCCTAACAAAGTTTTGACACAGATTCCCAATTCGGGCATTCAGAACATATAGCACGTTGCTGTAAGCAAGCACATTCTCATTCAAAGTTGCAAGTTACTATGTAGGAACAAGTTTGTATAGGTATTTCAAAGATGCCCAGAACTGAGCTAAACTTGGTATGTCTCCAACTCCTAGAAATAACTTCATGCCCCATCTCACTTACTTTCATCTAGTAAGGATCACATAATTCCTAACAAAGTTTTGACTCAGACTCCCAATTCGGGCATTCAGAACATATAGAAATTTGCTGTAAGCAAGAACATTCTCATTCAAAGTTGCAAGTTACTATGTAGGAACAAGTTTGTATAGGTATTTCAAAGATGCCCAGAACTGAGCTAAAGTGGGTATGTCTCCAACTCCTGGAAATATCTTCATACCCCATCTCGCTTACTTCCAGCTAGTAAGGATCACATAATTCCTAACAAAGTTTTGACACAGATTCCCAATTCGGGCATTCAGAACATATAGCACGTTTCTGTAAGCAAGCACATTCTCATTCAAAGTTGCAAGTTACTATGTAGGAACAAGTTTGTATAGGTATTTCAAAGATGCCCAGAACTGAGCTAAACTTGGTATGTCTCCAACTCCTAGAAATAACTTCATGCCCCATCTCCCTTACTTCAGGCTAGTAAGGATCACATAATTCCTAACAAAGTTTTGACACAGATTCCCGATTCTGGCATTCAGAACATATAGCACGTTTCTGTAAGCAAGCACATTCTCATTAAAAGTTGCAAGTTACTATGTAGGAACAAGTTTGTATAGGTATTTCAAAGATGCCCAGAACTGAGCTAAACTTGGTATGTCTCCAACTCCTAGAAATAAATTCATGCTCCATGTCCCTTAGTTCCAGCTAGTAAGGATCACATAATTCCTAACAAAGTTTTGACACAGATTCCCAATTCGGGCATTCAGAACATATAACACGTTGCTGAAAGCAAGAACATTCTCATTCAAAGTTGCAAGTTACTATGTAGGAACAAGTTTGTATAAGTATTTCAAAGATGCCCAGAACTGTGCTAAACTTGCTATGTGTCCATCTCCTAGAAATAACTTCATGCCCCATCTCTCTTACTTCCAGCTAGTAAGGATCACATAATTCCTAACAAAGTTTTGACACAGATTCCCAATTCGGACATTCAGAACCTATAGCACGTTGCTGTAAGCAAGCACATTCTCATTCAAAGTTGCAAGTTACTATGTAGGAACAAGTTTGTATAGGTATTTCAAAGATGCCCAGAAATGAGCTAAACTTGGTATGTCTCCAACTCCTAGAAATAACTTCATGCCCCATCTCCCTTACTTCCAGCTAGTAAGGATCACATAATTCCTAACAAAGTTTTGACACAGATTCCCAATTCGGGCATTCAGAACATATAGCACGTTGCTGTAAGCAAGCACATTCTCATTCAAAGTTGCAAGTTACTATGTAGGAACAAGTTTGTATAGGTATTTCAAAGATGCCCAGAACTGAGCTAAACGTTGTATGTCTACAACTCCTAGAAATAACATCATGCTCCATGTCCCTTACTTCCATCTAGTAAGGATCACATAATTTCTAACAAAGTTTTGACACAGATTCCCAATTCGGGCATTCAGAACATATAGCACGTTGCTGTAAGCAAGCACATTCTCATTAAATGTTGCAAGTTACTATGTAGGAACAAGTTTGTATAGGTATTTCAAAGATGCCCAGAACTGAGCTAAACTTGGTATGTGTTCAACTCCTAGAAATAACTTCATGCCCCATCTCCCTTACTTCCAGCTAGTAAGGATCACATAATTCCTAACAAAGTTTTGACACAGATTCCCAATTCGGGGATTCAGAACATATAGCACGTTGCTGTAAGCAAGCACATTCTCATTCAAAGTTGCAAGTTACTATGTAGGAACAAGTTTGTATAGGTATTTCAAAGATGCCCAGAACTGAGCTAAACTTGGTATGTGTTCAACTCCTAGAAATAACTTCATGCCCCATCTCCCTTACTTCCAGCTAGTAAGGATCACATAATTCCTAACAAAGTTTTGACACAGATTCCCAATTCGGGGATTCAGAACATATAGCACGTTGCTGTAAGCAAGCACATTCTCATTCAAAGTTGCAAGTTACTATGTAGGAACAAGTTTGTATAGGTATTTCAAAGATGCCCAGAACTGAGCTAAACTTGGTATGTCTCCACCTCCTAGAAATAACTTCATGCCCCATCTCCCTTACTTCCAGCTAGTAAGGATCACATAATTCCTAACAAAGTTTTGACACAGATTCCCAATTCGGGCATTCAGAACATATAGCACGTTGCTGTAAGCAAGCACATTCTCATTCAAAGTTGCAAGTTACTATGTAGGAACAAGTTTGTATAGGTATTTCAAAGATGCCCAGAACTGAGCTAAACGTTGTATGTCTCCAACTCCTAGAAATAACTTCATGCCCCATCTCCCTTACTTATAGCTAGTAAGGATCACATAATTCCTAACAAACTTTTGACACAGATTCCCAAATCGGGCATTCAGAACATGTAGCACGTTTCTGTAAGCAAGCACATTCTCATTGAAAGTTGCAAGCTACTATGTAGGAACAAGTTTGTATAGGACTTTCAAAGATGCCCAGAACTGAGCTAAACTTGGTATATCTCCAACTCCTAGAAATAACTTCATGCCCCATCTCCCTTAATTCCAGCTAGTAAGGATCACATAATTCCTAACAAAATTTTGACACAGATTCCCAATTCGGGCATTCAGAACATGTAGCACGTTGCTGTAAGCAAGCACATTCTCATTCAAAGTTGCAAGTTACTATGTAGGAACAAGTTTGTTTAGGTATTTCAAAGATGTCTAGATCTGTGCTAAACTTGGTATGTGTCCATCTCCTAGAAATAACTTCATGCCCCATCTCCCTTACTTCCAGCTAGTAAGGATCACATAATATTCCTAACAAAGTTTTGACACAGATTCCCAATTCGGGCATTCAGAACATATAGCACGTTGCTGTAAGCAAGCACATTCTCCTTCAAAGTTGCAAGTTACTATGTAGGAAAAAGTTTGTATAGGTATTTCAAAGATACCCAGAACTGAGCTAAACTTGGTATGTCTCCAACTCCTAGAAATAACTTCATGCCCCATCTCCCTTACTTCCATCTAGTAAGGATCACATAATTTCTAACAAAGATTTTACACAGATTCCCAATTCGGGCATTCAGAACATATAGCACGTTGCTGTAAGCAAGCACATTCTCATTCAAAATTGCAAGTTACTATGTAGGAACAAGTTTGTATAGGTATTTCAAAGATGCCCAGAACTGAGCTAAACTTGGTATGTCTCCAACTCCTAGAAATAACTTCATGTCCCATCTCCCTTACTTCCAGCTAGTAAGGATCACATAATTCCTAACAAAGTTTTGACACAGATTCCCAATTCAGGCATTCAGAACATATAGCACGTTGCTGTAAGCAAGCACATTCTCATTCAAAGTTGCAAGTTACTATGTAGGAACAAGTTTGTATAGGTATTTCAAAGATGCCCAGAACTGAGCTAAACGTTGTATGTCTCAAACACCTAGAATTAACATCATGCCCCATCTCCCTAACTTCCAGCTAGTAAGGATCACATAATTCCTAACAAAGTTTTGACACAGATTCCCAATTCGGGCATTCAGAACATATGGCACGTTGCTGTAAGCAAGCACATTCTCATTCCAAGTTGCAAGTTACTATGTATGAACAAATTTGTATAGGTATTTCAAGGATGCCAAGAACTGAGCTAAACGTTGTATGTCTCCAACTCCTAGAAATAACTTCATGCCCCATCTCCCTTACTTCCAGCGAGTAAGGATCACATAATTCCTAACAAACTTTTGACACAGATTCCCAAATCGGGCATTCAGAACATGTAGCACGTTGCTGTAAGCAAGCATATTCTCATTCAAAGTTGCAAGTTACTATGTAGGAACAAGTTTGTTTAGGTATTTCAAAGATTCCCAGATCTGTGCTAAACTGGGTATGTGTCCATCTCCTAGAAATAACTTCATGCCCCAACTCCCTTACGTACAGCTAGTAAGGATCACGTAATTCCTGACAAAGTTTTAAACAGATTCCCAATTTGGGCATTCAGAACATATAGCACGTTGCTGTAAGCAAGCACATTCTCATTCCAAGTTGCAAGTTACTATGTAGGAACAAGTTTGTATAGGTATTTCAAAGATGCCCAGAACTGAGATAACGTTGTATTTCTCCAACTCCTAGAAATAACTTCATGCCCCATCTCTCTTATTTCCAGCTAGTAAGGATCACATAATTCCTAACAATGTTTTGACACAGATTCCCAATTCGGGCATTCAGATCATGTAGCACATTGCTGTAAGCAAGCACATTCTCATTCAAAGTTGCAAGTTACTATGTAGGAACAAGTTTGTATAGGTATTTCAAAGATGCCCAGAACTGTGCTAAACTTGCTATGTGTCCATCTCCTAGAAATAACTTCATGCCCCATCTCTCTTACTTCCATCTAGTAAGGATCACATAATTCGTAACAAAGTTTTGACACAGATTCCCAATTCGTGCATTCAGAACATATAGCACGTTGCTGTAAGCAAGCACATTCTGATTCAAAGATGCAAGTTACTATGTAGGAACAAGTTTGTATAGATATTTCAAAGATGCCCAGAACTGAGCTTAACTTGGTATGTCTCCACCTACTAGAAATAACTTCATGCCCCATCTCCCTTACTTTCAGCTAGTAAGGATCACATAATTCCTAACAAAGATTTGACACAGATTCCCAATTCGGGCCTTCAGAACATATAGCACGTTGCTGTAAGCAAGCACATTCTCATTCAAAGTTGCAAGTTACTATGTAGGAACAAGTTTGTATAGGTATTTCAAAGATGCCCAGAACTGAGCAAAACTTGGTATGTCTCCAACTCCTAGAAATAACTTCATGCCCCGTAACCCTTACTTCCAGCTAGTAAGGATCACATAATTCCTAACAAAGTTTTGACACAGATTCCCAATTCGGGCATTCAGAACAAATAGCACGTTGCTGTAAGCAAGCACATTCTCATTCAAAGATCCAAGTTACTATGTAGGAACAAGTTTGTATAGGACTTTCAAAGATGCCCAGAACTGAGCTAAAGTGGGTATGTCTCCAACTCCTAGAAATAACTTCATGCCCCGTCTCCCTTACTTCCAACTAGTAAGGATCACATAATATTCCTAACAAAGTTTTGACACAGATTCCCAATTCGGGCTTTCAGAACATATAGCACGTTGCTGTAAGCAAGCACATTCTCATTCAAAGTTGCAAGTTACTATGTAGGAACAAGTTTGTATAGGTATTTCAAAGATGCCCAGAACTGAGCTAAAGTGGGTATGTCTCCAACTCCTAGAAATAACTTCATGCCCCATCTCACTTACTTCCATCTAGTAAGGATTACATAATTTCTAACAAAGTTTTGACACATATTCCCAATTCGGTCATTCAGAACATATAGCACGTTGCTGTATGCAAGCAAATTCTCATTCAAAGTTGCAAGTTACTATGTAGGAACAAGTTTGTATAGATATTTCAAAGATGCCCAGAACTGAGCTAAACTTGGTATGTCTCCAACTCCTAGAAATAACTTCATGCCCCATCTCCCTTACTTCCAGCTAGTAAGGATCACATAATTCCTAACAATTTTTGACACAGATTCCCAATTCGGGCTTTCAGAACATATAGCACGTTGCTGTAAGCAAGCACATTCTCATTCAAAGTTGCAAGTTACTATGTAGGAACAAGTTTGTATAGGTATTTCAAAGATGCCCAGAAGTGAGCTAAACTTGGTATGTCTCCAACTCCTAAAAATAGCTTCATGCACCATCTCCCTTACTTCCAGCTAGTAAGGATCACATAATTCCTAACAAAGTTTTGACACAGATTCCCAATTCGGGCATTCAGAACATATAGCACGTTGCTGTAAGCAAGCACATTCTCATTCAAAGTTGCAAGTTACTATGTAGGAACAAGTTTGTATAGCTATTTCAAAGATGCCCAGAACTGAGCTAAACTTGGTATGTGTCCAACTCCTAGAAATAACTTCATGCCCCATCTCCCTTACTTCCAGCTAGTAAGGATCACATAATTCCTAACAAAGTTTTGACACAGATTCCCAAATCGGGCATTCAGAACATATAGCACGTTGCTGTAAGCAAGCACATTCTCATTCAAAGTTGCAAGTTACTATGTAGGAACAAGTTTGTATAGGTATTTCAAAGATGCCCAAACTGAGCTAAACTTGGTATGTCTCCAACTCCTAGAAATAACTTCGTGCCCCGTCTCCCTTACTTCCAGCTAGTAAGGATCACATAATTCCTAACAAAGTTTTGACACAGATTCCCAATTCGAGCATTCAGAACCTATAGCACGTTGCTGTAAGCAAGCACATTCTCATTCAAAGTTGCAAGTTACTATGTAGGAACATGTTTGTATAGGTATTTCAAAAGATGCCCAGAACTGAGCTAAACTTGGTTTGTCTCCAACTCCTAGAAATAACTTCATGACCCGTCTCCCTTACTTCCAGCTAGTAAGGATCACATAATTTCTAACAAAGTTTTGACACAGATTCCCAATTCGGGCTTTCAGAACATATAGCACGTTGCTGTAAGCAAGAACATTCTCATTCAAAGTTGCAAGTTACTATCTAGGAACAAGTTTGTATAGGACTTTCAAAGATGCCCAGAACTGAGCTAAAGTGGGTATGTCTCCAACTCCTAGAAAAAACTTCATGCCCCATCTCCCTTACTTCCAGATAGTAAGGATCACATAATATTCCTAAGAAAGTTTTGACACAGATTCCCAATTCGGGCATTCAGAACATATAGCACGTTGCTGTAAGCAAGCACATTCTCATTCAAAGTTGCAAGTTACTATGTAGGAGCAAGTTTGTATAGGTATTTCAAAGATGCCCAGAACTGAGCTAAACTTGGTATGTCTCCAACTCCTAGAAATAACTACATGCCCCATCGCCCTTACTTCCATCTAGTAAGGATCACATAATTTCTAACAATTTTTGACACAGATTCCCAATTCGGGCTTTCAGAACATATAGCACGTTGCTGTAAGCAAGCACATTCTCATTCAAAGTTGCAAGTTACTATGTAGGAACAAGTTTGTATAGGTATTTCAAAGATGCCCAGAACTGAGCTAAACGTTGTATGTCTCCAACTCCTAGAAATAACTTCATGCCCCATCTCCCTTACTTCCAGCTAGTAAGGATCACATAATTCCTAACAAAGTTTTGACACAGATTCTCAATTCGGGCATTCAGAACATATAGCACGTTGCTGTAAGCAAGCACATTCTCATTCAAAGTTGCAAGTTACTATGTAGGAACAAGTTTGTATAGGTATTTCAAAGATGCCCAGAACTGAGCTAAACTTTGCATGTCTCCAACTCCTAGAAATAACTTCATGCCCCATCTCCCTTACTTCCATCTAGTAAGGATCACATAATTTCTAACAAAGTTTTGACACAGATTCCCAATTCGGGCATTCAGAACATATAGCACGTTGCTGTAAGCAAGCACATTCTCATTCAAAGTTGCAAGTTACTATGTAGGAACAAGTTTGTATAGGTATTTCAAAGATGCCCAGAAGTGAGCTAAACTTGGTATGTCTCCAACTCCTAAAAATAGCTTCATGCACCATCTCCCTTACTTCCAGCTAGTAAGGATCACATAATTCCTAACAAAGTTTTGACACAGATTCCCAATTCGGGCATTCAGAACATATAGCACGTTGCTGTAAGCAAGCACATTCTCATTCAAAGTTGCAAGTTACTATGTAGGAACAAGTTTGTATAGCTATTTCAAAGATGCCCAGAACTGAGCTAAACTTGGTATGTGTCCAACTCCTAGAAATAACTTCATGCCCCATCTCCCTTACTTCCAGCTAGTAAGGATCACATAATTCCTAACAAAGTTTTGACACAGATTCCCAAATCGGGCATTCAGAACATATAGCACGTTGCTGTAAGCAAGCACATTCTCATTCAAAGTTGCAAGTTACTATGTAGGAACATGTTTGTATAGGTATTTCAAAGATGCCCAAACTGAGCTAAACTTGGTATGTCTCCAACTCCTAGAAATAACTTCGTGCCCCGTCTCCCTTACTTTCAGCTAGTAAGGATCACATAATTCCTAACAAAGTTTTGACACAGATTCCCAATTCGAGCATTCAGAACCTATAGCACGTTGCTGTAAGCAAGCACATTCTCATTCAAAGTTGCAAGTTACTATGTAGGAACATGTTTGTATAGGTATTTCAAAAGATGCCCAGAACTGAGCTAAACTTGGTTTGTCTCCAACTCCTAGAAATAACTTCATGACCCGTCTCCCTTACTTCCAGCTAGTAAGGATCACATAATTTCTAACAAAGTTTTGACACAGATTCCCAATTCGGGCTTTCAGAACATATAGCACGTTGCTGTAAGCAAGAACATTCTCATTCAAAGTTGCAAGTTACTATCTAGGAACAAGTTTGTATAGGACTTTCAAAGATGCCCAGAACTGAGCTAAAGTGGGTATGTCTCCAACTCCTAGAAAAAACTTCATGCCCCATCTCCCTTACTTCCAGATAGTAAGGATCACATAATATTCCTAAGAAAGTTTTGACACAGATTCCCAATTCGGGCATTCAGAACATATAGCACGTTGCTGTAAGCAAGCACATTCTCATTCAAAGTTGCAAGTTACTATGTAGGAGCAAGTTTGTATAGGTATTTCAAAGATGCCCAGAACTGAGCTAAACTTGGTATGTCTCCAACTCCTAGAAATAACTACATGCCCCATCGCCCTTACTTCCATCTAGTAAGGATCACATAATTTCTAACAATTTTTGACACAGATTCCCAATTCGGGCTTTCAGAACATATAGCACGTTGCTGTAAGCAAGCACATTCTCATTCAAAGTTGCAAGTTACTATGTAGGAACAAGTTTGTATAGGTATTTCAAAGATGCCCAGAACTGAGCTAAACGTTGTATGTCTCCAACTCCTAGAAATAACTTCATGCCCCATCTCCCTTACTTCCAGCTAGTAAGGATCACATAATTCCTAACAAAGTTTTGACACAGATTCTCAATTCGGGCATTCAGAACATATAGCACGTTGCTGTAAGCAAGCACATTCTCATTCAAAGTTGCAAGTTACTATGTAGGAACAAGTTTGTATAGGTATTTCAAAGATGCCCAGAACTGAGCTAAACTTTGCATGTCTCCAACTCCTAGAAATAACTTCATGCCCCATCTCCCTTACTTCCATCTAGTAAGGATCACATAATTTCTAACAAAGTTTTGACACAGATTCCCAATTCGGGCATTCAGAACATATAGCACGTTGCTGTAAGCAAGCACATTCTCATTCAAAGTTGCAAGTTACTATGTAGGAACAAGTTTGTATAGGTATTTCAAAGATGCCCAGAACTGAGCTAAACGTTGTATGTCTCCAACTCATAGAAATAACTTCATGCCCCATCTCCCTTACTTCCAGCTAGTAATGATCACATAATTCCTAACAAAGTTTTGACACAGATTCCCAATTCGGGCATTCAGAACATGTAGCACGTTGCTGTAAGCAAGCACATTCTCATTCAAAGTTGCAAGTTACTATGTAGGAACAAGTTTGTATAGGTATTTCAAAGATGCCCAGAACTGAGCTAAAATTGGTATGTCTCCAACTCCTAGAAATAACTTCATGCCCCATCTCCCTTACTTCCAGCTAGTAAGGATCACATAATTCCTAAGAAAGTTTTGACACAGATTCCCAATTCGGGCATTCAGAACATATAGCACGTTGCTGTATGCAAGCACATTCTCATTCAAAGTTTCAAGTTACTATGTAGGAACAAGTTTGTATAGGTATTTCAAAGATGCCCAGAACTGAGCTAAAAGTTGTATGTCTCCAACTCCTAGAAATAACTTCATGCCCCATCTCCCTTACTTCCAGCTAGTAAGGATCACATAATTCCTAACAAAGATTTGACACAGTTTCCCAATTCGGGCATTCAGAACATATAGCACGTTGCTGTAAGCAAGCACATTCTCATACAAAGTTGCAAGTTACTATGTAGGAACAAGTTTGTATAGGTATTTCAAAGATGCCCAGAACTGAGCTAAACGTTGTAGGTCTCCAACACCTAGAAATGACTTCATGCTCCATGTCACTTACTTCCGTCTATTAAGGATCACATAATTTCTAACAAAGTTTTGACACAGATTCCCAATTCGGGCATTCAGAACATATAGCACGTTGCTGTAAGCAAGCACATTCTCATTCAAAGTTGCAAGTTACTATGTAGGAACAAGTTTGTATAGGTATTTCAAAGATGCCCAGAACTGAGCTAATCTTGGTATGTCTCCAACTCCTAGAAATAACTTCATGCCCCATCTCCCTTACTTCCAGCTAGTAAGGATCACCTAATTCCTAACAAAGTTTTGACACAGATTCCCAATTCGGGCATTCAGAACATATAGCACGTTGTTGTAGGCAAGCACATTCTCATTCAAAGTTGCAAGTTACTATGAAGGAACAAGTTTGTATAGGTATTTCAAAGATGCCCAGAACTGAGCTAAACGTTGTATGTCTCCTACTCCTAGAAATAACTTCATGCCCCAACTCTCTTACTTCCAGCTAGTAAGGATCACATAATTCCTAACAATGTTTTGACACAGATTCCCAATTCGGGCATTCAGAACATATAGCTCGTTGCTGTAAGCAAGCTCATTCTCATTCAAAGTTACAAGTTACTATGTAGGAACCATTTTGTATAGGACTTTCAAAGATGCCCAGAACTGAGGTAAAGTGGGTATGTCTCCAACTCATAGAAATAAGTTCATGCACCATCTCCCTTACTTCCAGCTAGTAAGGATCACATAATTTTCCTAACAAAGTTTTGACACAGATTCCCAATTCGGGCATTCAGAACATATAGCGCGTTGCTGTAAGCAAGCACATTCTCATTCAAAGTTGCAAGTTACTATGTAGGAAAAAGTTTGTATAGGTATTTCAAAGATGCCCAGAACTGAGCTAAACGTTGTATGTCTCCAACTCCTAGAAATGACTTCATGCTCCATGTCCCTTACTTCCATCTACTAAGGATCACATAATTTCTAACAAAGTTTTGACACAGATTCCCAATTCGGGCATTCAGAACATATAGCACGTTGCTGTAAGCAAGCACATTCTCATTCAAAGTTGCAAGTTACTATGTAGGAACAAGTTTGTATAGGTATTTCAAAGATGCCCAGAACTGAGCTAAACTTGATATGTCTCCAACTCCTAGAAATAACTTCATGCCCCATCTCCCTTACTTCCAGCTAGTAAGGATCACATAATTCCTAACAAAGTTTTGACACAGATTCCCAATTCGGGCATTCAGAACACATAGCACGTTGCTGTAAGCAAGCACATTCTCATTCAAAGTTGCAAGTTACTATGTAGGAACAAGTTTGTATAGGTATTTCAAAGATGCCCAGAACTGAGCTAAACTTGATATGTCTCCAACTCCTAGAAATAACTTCATGCCCCATCTCCCTTACTTCCAGCTAGTTAGGATCCCATAATTCCTAACAAAGTTTTGACACAGATTCCCAATTCGGGCATTCAGAACATATAACACGTTGCTGTAAGCAAGCACATTCTCATTCAAAGTTGCAAGTTACTATGTAGGAACAAGTTTGTATAGGTATTTCAAAGATGCCCAGAACTGAGCTAAACGTTGTATGTCTCCAACTCCTAGAAATAACTTCATGCCCCGTCTCCCTTACTTCCAGCTAGTAAGGATCACATAATTCCTAACAAAGTTTTGACACAGATTCCCAATTCGGGCATTCAGAACATGTAGCACGTTGCTGTAAGCAAGCACATTCTCATTCAAAGTTGCAAGTTACTATGTAGGAACAAGTTTGTATAGGTATTTCAAAGATTCCCAGAACTGAGCTAAACGTTGTATGTCTCCAACTTCTAGAAATGACTTCACGCCCCATCTCCCTTGCTTCCAGCTAGTAAGAATCACATAATATTCCTAACAAAGTTTTGACACAGATTCCCAATTCGGGCATTCAGAACATATAGCGCGTTGCTGTAAGCAAGGACATTCTCATTAAAAGTTGCAAGTTACTGTGTAGGAACAAGTTTGTATAGGTATTTCAAAGATGCCCAGAACTGAGCTAAACTTTGTATGTCTCCAACTCCTAGAAATGACTTCATGCTCCATGTCACTTACTTCCATCTAGTAAGGTACACATAATTTCAAACAAGGTTTTGACACAGATTCCCAATTCGGGCATTCAGAACATATAGCACGTTGCTGTAAGCAAGCACATTCTCATTAAAAGTTGCAAGGTACTATGTAGGAACAAGTTTGTATAGGTATTTCAAAGATGCCCAGAACTGAGCTAAACTTGATATGTCTCCAACTCCTAGAAACAACTTCATGCCCCATCTCCCTTACTTCCAGCTAGTAAGGATCACATAATTCCTAACAAAGTTTTGACACAGATTCCCAATTCGGGCTTTCAGAACATATAGCACGTTGCTGTAAGCAAGCACATTCTCATTCAAAGTTGCAAGTTACTATGTAGGAACAAGTTTGTATAGGTATTTCAAAGATGCCCAGAACTCAGCTAAACGTTGTATGTCTCCAACTCCTAGAAATAACTTCATGCCCCATCTCCCTTACGTCCAGCTAGTAAGGATCACATAATTCCTAACAAAGTTTTGACACAGATTCCCAATTCGGGCATTCAGAACATGTAGGACGTTGCTGTAAGCAAGCACATTGTCATTCAAAGTTGCAAGTTACCATGTAGGAACAAGTTTGTATAGGTATTTCAAAGATACCCAGAACTGAGCTAAACTTGGTATGTCTCCAACTTCTAGAAATAACTTCACGCCCCATCTCCCTTACTTCCAGCTAGTAAGGATCACATAATTCCTAACAAAGTTTTGACACAGATTCCCAATTCGGGCATTCAGAACATATAGCACGTTGCTGTAAGCAAGCACATTCTCATTCAAAGTTGCAAGTTACAATGTAGGAACAAGTTTGTATAGGACATTCAAAGATGCCCAGAACTGAGCTAAACGTTGTATGTCTCCAACTCCTAGAAATAAATTTATGCTCCATGTCCCTTACTTCCAGCTAGTAATGATCACATAATTTCTAACAAAGTTTTGACACAGATTCCCAATTCGGGCATTCAGAACATATAGCACGTTGCACTAAGCAAGCACATTCTCATTCAAACTTGCAAGTTACTATGTAGGAACAAGTTTGTATAGGTATTTCAAAGATGCCCAGAACTGAGCTAAACTTGGTATGTCTCCAACTCCTAGAAATAGCTTCATGCCCCATCTCCCTTGCTTCCAGCTAGTAATGATCACATAATTCCTAAAAAAGTTTTGACACAGATTCCCAATTCGGGCATTCAGAACATATAGCACGTTGCTGTAAGCAAGCACATTCTCATTCAAAGTTGCAAGTTACTATGTAGGAACAAGTTTGTATAGGACTTTCAAAGATGCCCAGAACTGAGCTAAAGTGGGTATGTCTCCAACTCATAGAAATAACTTCATGCCCCATCTCCCTTACTTCCAGCTAGTAAGGATCACATAATATTCCTAACAAAGTTTGACACAGAATCCCAATTCGGACATTCAGAACATATAGCACGTTGTTGTAAGCAAGCACATTCTCATTCAAAGTTGCAAGTTCCTATGTAGGAACAAGTTTGTATAGGTATTTCAAAGATGCCCAGAACTGAGCTAAACTTGGTATGTCTCCAACTCCTAGAAATAACTTCATGCCCCATCTCCCCTACTTCCATCTAGTAAGGATCACATAATTTCTAACAAAGTTTTGACACAGATTCCCAATTCGGGCATTCAGAACATAAGGCACGTTGCTGTAAGCAAGCACATTCTCATTCAAAGTTGCAAGTTACTATGTAGGAACAAGTTTGTATAGGTATTTCAAAGATGCCCAGAACTGAGCTAATCTTGGTATGTCTCCAACTCCTAGAAATAACTTCATGCTCCATGTCACTTTCTTCCATCTAATAAGGATTAAATAATTTCTAACAAAGTTTTGACACAGATTCCCAATTCGGGCATTCAGAACATATAGCACGTTGCTGTAAGCAAGCACATTCTCATTCAAAGTTGCAAGTTACTATGTAGGAACAAGTTTATATAGGTATTTCAAAGATGCCCAGAACTGAGCTAAACGTTGTATGTCCCCTCTCCTAGAAATAACTTCATGCCCCATCTCCCTTACTTCCAGCTAGTAAGGATCACATAATTCCTAACAAAGTTTTGACACAGATTCCCAATTCGGGCATTCAGAACATATAGCACGTTGCTGTAAGCAAGCACATTCTCATTCAAAGTTGCAAGTTACTATGTAGGAACAAGTTTGTATAGGTATTTCAAAGATGCCCAGAACTGAGATAACGTTGTATGTCTCCAACTCCTAGAAATAACTTCATGCCCCATCTCCCTCACTTCCAGCTAGTAAGGATCACATAATTCCTAACAAACTTTTGACACAGATTCCCAATTCGGGCATTCAGAACATATAGCACGTTGCTGTAAGCAAGCACATTCTCATTCAAAGTTGCAAGTTACTATGTAGGAACCATTTTGTATAGGACTTTCAAAGATGCCCAGAACTGAGGTAAAGTGGGTATGTCTCCAACTCATAGAAATAACTTCATGCCCCATCTCCCTTACTTCCAGCTAGTAAGGATCACATAATTTCTAACAAAGTTTTGACACAGATTCCCAATTCGGGCATTCAGAACATATAGCACGTTGCTGTAAGCAAGCACATTCTCATTCAAAGTTGCAACTTACTATGTAGGAACAAGTTTGTATAGGTATTTCAAAGATGCCCAGAACTGAGCTAATCTTGGTATGTCTCCAACTCCTAGAAATAACTTCATGCCCCATCTCCCTTACTTCCAGCTAGTAAGGATCACATAATTCCTAACAAAGATTTGACACAGATTCCCAATTCGGGCATTCAGAACATATAGCACGTTGTTGTAGGCAAGCACATTCTCATTCAAAGTTGCAAGTTACTATGAAGGAACAAGGTTGTATAGGTATTTCAAAGATGCCCAGAACTGAGCTAAACGTTGTATGTCTCCTACTCCTAGAAATAACTTCATGCCCCATCTCTCTTACTTCCAGCTAGGAAGGATCACTTAATTCCTAACAAAGTTTTGACACAGATTCCCAATTCGGGCATTCAGAACATATAGCACGTTGCTGTAAGCAAGCTCATTCTCATTCAAAGTTGCAAGTTACTATGTAGGAACAACTTTGTATACGTATTGCAAAGATGCCCAGAACTGAGCTAAACTTGGTATGTCTCCAACTCCTAGAAATAACTTCATGCCCCATCTCCCCTACTTCCATCTAGTAAGGATCACATAATTCCTAACAAAGTTTTGACACAGATTCCCAATTCGGGCATTCAGAACATATAGCACGTTGCTGTAAGCAAGCACATTCTCATTCAAAGTTGCAAGTTACTATGTAGGAACAAGTTTGTATAGGTATTTCAAAGATGCCCAGAACTGAGCTAAACGTTGTATGTCTCCAACTCCTAGAAATAACTTCATGCTCCATGTCACTTACTTCCAGCTAGTAAGGATCACATAATTTCTAACAAAGTTTTGACACAGATTCCCAATTCGGGCATTCAGAACATATAGCACGTTGCTGTAAGCAAGCACATTCTCATTCAAAGTTGCAAGTTACTATATAGGAACAAGTTTGTATAGGTATTTCAAAGATTCCCAGAACTGAGCTAAACTTGGTATGTCTCCAAATCCTAGAAATAACTTCATGCCCCATCTCCCTTACTTCCAGCTAGTAAGGATCACATAATTCCTAACAAAGTTTTGACACAGAATCCCAAATCGGGCATTCAGAACATAGCACGTTGCTGTAAGCAAGCACATTCTCATTCAAAGTTGCAAGTTACTATGTAGGAACAAGTTTGTATAGGTATTTCAAAGATGCCCAGAACTGAGCTAAACGTTGTATGTCTCCAACTCCTAGAAATAACTTCATGCCCCGTCTCCCTTACTTCCAGCTAGTAAGGATCACATAATTCCTAACAAAGTTTTGACACAGATTCCCAATTCGGGCATTTAGAACATGTAGCACGTTGCTGTAAGCAAGCACATTCTCATTCAATGTTGCAAGATACTATGTAGGAACAAGTTTGTATAGGTATTTCAAAGATGCCCAGAACTGAGCTAAACTTGGTATGTCTCCAACTCCTAGAAATATCTTCATGCCCCATCTCCCCTACTTCAATCTAGTAAGGATCACATAATTTCTAACAAAGTTTTGACACAGATTACCAATTCGGGCATTCAGAATATATAGCACGTTGCTGTAAGCAAGCACATTCTCATTAAAAGTTGCAAGTTACTATGTAGGAACAAGTTTGTATAGGTATTTCAAAGATGCCCAGAACTGAGCTAAACTTGGTATGTCTCAAACTCCTAGAAATAACTTCATGCCCCATCTCCCTTACTTCCAGCTAGTAAGGATCACGTAATTCCTAACAAAGATTTGACACAGATTCCAAATCCGGGCATTCAGAACATATAGCACATTGCTGTAAGCAAGCACATTCTCCTTCAAAGTTGCAAGTTACTATGTAGGAAGAAGTTTGCATAGGTATTTCAAAGATGCCCAGAACTGAGCTAATCGTTGTATGTCTCCAACTCCTATAAATGACTTCATGCTCCATGTCCCTTACTTCCATATAGTAAGGATCACATAATTCCTAACAAGGTTTTGACACAGATTCCCAATTCGGGCATTCAGAACATACAGCACGTTGCTGTAAGCAAGCACATTCTCATTCAAAGTTGCAAGTTACTTTGTAGGAACAAGTTTGTATAGGTATTTCAAAGATGCCCAGAACTGAGCTAAACGTTGTATGTCTCCAACTCCTAGAAATAACTTCATGCCCCATCTCCCGTACTTCCAGCTAGTAAGGATCACATAATTCCTAACAAAGTTTTGACACAGATTCCCAATTCGGGCATTCAGAACATATAGCACGTTGCTGTAAGCAAGCACATTCTCATTCAAAGTTGCAAGTTACTATGTAGGAACAAGTTTGTATAGGTATTTCTTAGATGCCCAGTACTGAGCTAAACGTTGTATGTCTCCAACTCCTAGAAATAACTTCATGCCATATCTCCCTTACTTCCATCTAGTAAGGATCACATAATTTCTAACAAAGTTTTGACACAGATTCCCAATTCGGGCATTCAGAACATATAGCACGTTGCTGTATGCAAGCACATTCTCATTCAAAGTTGCAAGTTACTATGTAGGAACTAGTTTGTATAGGTATTTAAAGATGCCCAGAACTGAGTTAAAATTTGTATGTCTCCAACTCCTAGAAATAACTTCATGCCCCATCTCTCTTACTTCCAGCTAGTAAGGATCACATAATTCCTAACAAAGATTTGACACAGATTCCCAATTCGGGCATTCAGAACATATAGCACGTTGCTGTAAGCAAGCACATTCTCATTCAAAGTTGCAAGTTACTGTGTAGGAACAAGTTTGTATAGGTATTTCAAAGATGCCCAGAACTGAGCTAACCTTGGTATGTCTCCAACTCCTAGAAATAACTTCATGCCCCATCTCCCTTACTTATAGCTAGTAAGGATCACATAATTCCTAACGAAGTTTTGACACAGATTCCCAATTCAGGCATTCAGAACATATAGCACGTTGCTGTAAGCAAGCACATTCTCATTCAAAGATGCAAGTTACTGTGTAGGAACAAGTTTGTATAGGTATTTCAAAGATGCCCAGAACTGAGCTAACCTTGGTATGTCTCCAACTCCTAGAAATAACTTCATGCCCCATCTCCCTTACTTCCAGCTAGTTAGGATCCCATAATTCCTAACAAAGTTTTGACACAGATTCCCAATTCGGGCATTCAGAACATATAACACGTTGCTGTAAGCAAGCACATTCTCATTCAAAGTTGCAAGTTACTATGTAGGAACAAGTTTGTATAGGTATTTCAAAGATGCCCAGAACTGAGCTAAATGTTGTATGTCTCCAACTCCTAGAAATAACTTCATGCCCCGTCTCCCTTACTTCCAGCTAGTAAGGATCACATAATTCCTAACAAAGTTTTGACACAGATTCCCAATTCGGGCATTCAGAACATGTAGCACGTTGCTGTAAGCAAGCACATTCTCATTCAAAGTTGCAAGTTACTATGTAGGAACAAGTTTGTATAGGTATTTCAAAGATTCCCAGAACGGAGCTAAACGTTGTATGTCTCCAACTTCTAGAAATGACTTCACGCCCCATCTCCCTTACTTCCAGCTAGTAAGAATCACATAATATTCCTAACAAAGTTTTGACACAGATTCCCAATTCGGGCATTCAGAACATATAGCGCGTTGCTGTAAGCAAGCACATTCTCATTAAAAGTTGCAAGTTACTATGTAGGAACAAGTTTGTATAGGTATTTCAAAGATGCCCAGAACTGAGCTAAACTTTGTATGTCTCCAACTCCTAGAAATGACTTCATGCTCCATGTCCCTTACTTCCATCTAGTAAGGTACACATAATTTCAAACAAGGTTTTGACACAGATTCCCAATTCGGGCAATCAGAACATATAGCACGTTGCTGTAAGCAAGCACATTCTCATTAAAAGTTGCAAGGTACTATGTAGGAACAAGTTTGTATAGGTATTTCAAAGATGCCCAGAACTGAGCTAAACTTGATATGTCTCCAACTCCTAGAAATAACTTCATGCCCCATCTCCCTTACTTCCAGCTAGTAAGGATCACATAATTCCTAACAAAGTTTTGACACAGATTCCCAATTCGGGCTTTCAGAACATATAGCACGTTGCTGTAAGCAAGCACATTCTCATTCAAAGTTGCAAGTTACTATGTAGGAACAAGTTTGTATAGGTATTTCAAAGATGCCCAGAACTCAGCTAAACGTTGTATGTCTCCAACTCCTAGAAATAACTTCATGCCCCATCTCCCTTACGTCCAGCTAGTAAGGATCACATAATTCCTAACAAAGTTTTGACACAGATTCCCAATTCGGGCATTCAGAACATGTAGGACGTTGCTGTAAGCAAGCACATTCTCATTCAAAGTTGCAAGTTACCATGTAGGAACAAGTTTGTATAGGTATTTCAAAGATACCCAGAACTGAGCTAAACTTGGTATGTCTCCAACTTCTAGAAATAACTTCACGCCCCATCTCCCTTACTTCCAGCTAGTAAGGATCACATAATTCCTAACAAAGTTTTGACACAGAATCCCAATTCGGACATTCAGAACATATAGCACGTTGTTGTAAGCAAGCACATTCTCATTCAAAGTTGCAAGTTCCTATGTAGGAACAAGTTTGTATAGGTATTTCAAAGATGCCCAGAACTGAGCTAAACTTGGTATGTCTCCAACTCCTAGAAATAACTTCATGCCCCATCTCCCCTACTTCCATCTAGTAAGGATCACATAATTTCTAACAATGTTTTGACACAGATTCCCAATTCGGTCATTCAGAACATAAGGCACGTTGCTGTAAGCAAGCACATTCTCATTCAAAGTTGCAAGTTACTATGTAGGAACAAGTTTGTATAGGTATTTCAAAGATGCCCAGAACTGAGCTAAACTTGGTATGTCTCCAACTCCTAGAAATAACTTCATGCTCCATGTCACTTTCTTCCATCTAATAAGGATTAAATAATTTCTAACAAAGTTTTGACACAGATTCCCAATTCGGGCATTCAGAACATATAGCACGTTGCTGTAAGCAAGCACATTCTCATTCAAAGTTGCAAGTTACTATGTAGGAACAAGTTTATATAGGTATTTCAAAGATGCCCAGAACAGAGCTAAACGTTGTATGTCTCCAACTCCTAGAAATAACTTCATGCCCCATCTCCCTTACTTCCAGCTAGTAAGGATCACATAATTCCTAACAAAGTTTTGACACAGATTCCCAATTCGGGCATTCAGAACATATAGCACGTTGCTGTAAGCAAGCACATTCTCATTCAAAGTTGCAAGTTACTATGTAGGAACAAGTTTGTATAGGTATTTCAAAGATGCCCAGAACTGAGATAACGTTGTATGTCTCCAACTCCTAGAAATAACTTCATGCCCCATCTCCCTCACTTCCAGCTAGTAAGGATCACATAATTCCTAACAAAGTTTTGACACAGAATCCCAAATCGGGCATTCAGAACATAGCACGTTGCTGTAAGCAAGCACATTCTCATTCAAAGTTGCAAGTTACTATGTAGGAACAAGTTTGTATAGGTATTTCAAAGATGCCCAGAACTGAGCTAAACGTTGTATGTCTCCAACTCCTAGAAATAACTTCATGCCCCGTCTCCCTTACTTCCAGCTAGTAAGGATCACATAATTCCTAACAAAGTTTTGACACAGATTCCCATTTCGGGCATTCAGAACATATAGCACGTTGCTGTAAGCAAGCACATTCTCATTCAAAGTTGCAAGTTACTATGTAGGAACAAGTTTGTATAGGACTTTCAAAGATGCCCAGAACTGAGCTAAAGTGGGTATGTCTCCAACTCATAGAAATAACTTCATGCCCCATCTCCCTTACTTCCAGCTAGTAAGGATCACATAATATTCCTAACAATGTTTTGACACAGATTCCCATTTCGGGCATTCAGAACATATAGCACGTTGATGTAAGCAAGCACATTCTCATTCACAGTTGCAAGTTACTATGTAGGAACAAGTTTGTATAGGTATTTCAAAGATGCCCAGAACTGAGCTAAACGTTGTATGTCTCCAACTCCTAGAAATAAATTCATGCTCCATGTCCCTTACTTCCAGCTAGTAAGGATCACATAATTCCTAACAAACTTTTGACACAGATTCCCAATTCGGACATTCAGAACATATAGCACGTTGCTGTAAGCAAGCACATTGTCATTCAAAGTTGCAAGTTACTATGTAGGAACAAGTTTGTATACGTATTTCATAGATGCCCAGAACTGAGCTAAACGTTGTATGTCTCCAATTCCTAGAAATAACTTCATGCCCCATCTCCCTTACTTCCAGCTAGTAAGGATCACATAATTCCTAACAAAGTTTTGACACAGATTCCCAATTCGGGCATTTAGAACATGTAGCACGTTGCTGTAAGCAAGCACATTCTCATTCAATGTTGCAAGATACTATGTAGGAACAAGTTTGTATAGGTATTTCAAAGATGCCCAGAACTGAGCTAAACTTGGTATGTCTCCAACTCCTAGAAATATCTTCATGCCCCATCTCCCCTACTTCCATCTAGTAAGGATCACATAATTTCTAACAAAGTTTTGACACAGATTACCAATTCGGGCATTCAGAATATATAGCACGTTGCTGTAAGCAAGCACATTCTCATTAAAAGTTGCAAGTTACTATGTAGGAACAAGTTTGTATAGGTATTTCAAAGATGCCCAGAACTGAGCTAAACTTGGTATGTCTCAAACTCCTAGAAATAACTTCATGCCCCATCTCCCTTACTTCCAGCTAGTAAGGATCACGTAATTCCTAACAAAGATTTGACACAGATTCCAAATCCGGGCATTCAGAACATATAGCACATTGCTGTAAGCAAGCACATTCTCCTTCAAAGTTGCAAGTTACTATGTAGGAAGAAGTTTGCATAGGTATTTCAAAGATGCCCAGAACTGAGCTAATCGTTGTATGTCTCCAACTCCTATAAATGACTTCATGCTCCATGTCCCTTACTTCCATATAGTAAGGATCACATAATTCCTAACAAGGTTTTGACACAGATTCCCAATTCGGGCATTCAGAACATACAGCACGTTGCTGTAAGCAAGCACATTCTCATTCAAAGTTGCAAGTTACTTTGTAGGAACAAGTTTGTATAGGTATTTCAAAGATGCCCAGAACTGAGCTAAACGTTGTATGTCTCCAACTCCTAGAAATAACTTCATGCCCCATCTCCCGTACTTCCAGCTAGTAAGGATCACATAATTCCTAACAAAGTTTTGACACAGATTCCCAATTCGGGCATTCAGAACATATAGCACGTTGCTGTAAGCAAGCACATTCTCATTCAAAGTTGCAAGTTACTATGTAGGAACAAGTTTGTATAGGTATTTCTTAGATGCCCAGTACTGAGCTAAACGTTGTATGTCTCCAACTCCTAGAAATAACTTCATGCCATATCTCCCTTACTTCCATCTAGTAAGGATCACATAATTTCTAACAAAGTTTTGACACAGATTCCCAATTCGGGCATTCAGAACATATAGCACGTTGCTGTATGCAAGCACATTCTCATTCAAAGTTGCAAGTTACTATGTAGGAACTAGTTTGTATAGGTATTTCAAAGATGCCCAGAACTTAGTTAAAATTTGTATGTCTCCAACTCCTAGAAATAACTTCATGCCCCATCTCTCTTACTTCCAGCTAGTAAGGATCACATAATTCCTAACAAAGATTTGACACAGATTCCCAATTCGGGCATTCAGAACATATAGCACGTTGCTGTAAGCAAGCACATTCTCATTCAAAGTTGCAAGTTACTGTGTAGGAACAAGTTTGTATAGGTATTTCAAAGATGCCCAGAACTGAGCTAACCTTGGTATGTCTCCAACTCCTAGAAATAACTTCATCCCCCATCTCCCTTACTTATAGCTAGTAAGGATCACATAATTCCTAACGAAGTTTTGACACAGATTCCCAATTCAGGCATTCAGAACATATAGCACGTTGCTGTAAGCAAGCACATTCTCATTCAAAGATGCAAGTTACTGTGTAGGAACAAGTTTGTATAGGTATTTCAAAGATGCCCAGAACTGAGCTAACCTTGGTATGTCTCCAACTCCTAGAAATAACTTCATGCCCCATCTCCCTTACTTCCAGCTAGTTAGGATCCCATAATTCCTAACAAAGTTTTGACACAGATTCCCAATTCGGGCATTCAGAACATATAACACGTTGCTGTAAGCAAGCACATTCTCATTCAAAGTTGCAAGTTACTATGTAGGAACAAGTTTGTATAGGTATTTCAAAGATGCCCAGAACTGAGCTAAACGTTGTATGTCTCCAACTCCTAGAAATAACTTCATGCCCTGTCTCCCTTACTTCCAGCTAGTAAGGATCACATAATTCCTAACAAAGTTTTGACACAGATTCCCAATTCGGGCATTCAGAACATGTAGCACGTTGCTGTAAGCAAGCACATTCTCATTCAAAGTTGCAAGTTACTATGTAGGAACAAGTTTGTATAGGTATTTCAAAGATTCCCAGAACTGAGCTAAACGTTGTATGTCTCCAACTTCTAGAAATGACTTCACGCCCCATCTCCCTTACTTCCAGCTAGTAAGAATCACATAATATTCCTAACAAAGTTTTGACACAGATTCCCAATTCGGGCATTCAGAACATATAGCGCGTTGCTGTAAGCAAGCACATTCTCATTAAAAGTTGCAAGTTACTATGTAGGAACAAGTTTGTATAGGTATTTCAAAGATGCCCAGAACTGAGCTAAACTTTATATGTCTCCTACTCCTAGAAATGACTTCATGCTCCATGTCCCTTACTTCCATCTAGTAAGGTACACATAATTTCAAACAAGGTTTTGACACAGATTCCCAATTCGGGCATTCAGAACATATAGCACGTTGCTGTAAGCAAGCACATTCTCATTAAAAGTTGCAAGGTACTATGTAGGAACAAGTTTGTATAGGTATTTCAAAGATGCCCAGAACTGAGCTAAACTTGATATGTCTCCAACTCCTAGAAATAACTTCATGCCCCATCTCCCTTACTTCCAGCTAGTAAGGATCACATAATTCCTAACAAAGTTTTGACACAGATTCCCAATTCGGGCTTTCAGAACATATAGCACGTTGCTGTAAGCAAGCACATTCTCATTCAAAGTTGCAAGTTACTATGTAGGAACAAGTTTGTATAGGTATTTCAAAGATGCCCAGAACTCAGCTAAACGTTGTATGTCTCCAACTCCTAGAAATAACTTCATGCCCCATCTCCCTTACGTCCAGCTAGTAAGGATCACATAATTCCTAACAAAGTTTTGACACAGATTCCCAATTCGGGCATTGAGAACATGTAGGACGTTGCTGTAAGCAAGCACATTCTCATTCAAAGTTGCAAGTTACCATGTAGGAACAAGTTTGTATAGGTATTTCAAAGATACCCAGAACTGAGCTAAACTTGGTATGTCTCCAACTCCTAGAAATAACTTCACGCCCCATCTCCCTTACTTCCAGCTAGTAAGGATCACATAATTCCTAACAAAGTTTTGACACAGATTCCCAATTCGGGCATTCAGAACATATAGCACGTTGCTGTAAGCAAGCACATTCTCATTCAAAGTTGCAAGTTACTATGTAGGAACAAGTTTGTATAGGTATTTCAAAGATACCCAGAACTGAGATAAGGTTGTATGTCTCCAACTCCTAGAAATAACTTCATGCCCCATCTCCCTCACTTCCAGCTAGTAAGGATCACATAATTCCTAACAAACTTTTGACACAGATTCCCAATTCGGGCATTCAGAACATATAGCACGTTGCTGTAAGCAAGCACATTCTCATTCAAAGTTGCAAGTTACTATGTAGGAACCATTTTGTATAGGACTTTCAAAGATGCCCAGAACTGAGGTAAAGTGGGTATGTCTCCAACTCATAGAAATAACTTCATGCCCCATCTCCCTTACTTCCAGCTAGTAAGGATCACATAATTCCTAACAAAGATTTGACACAGTTTCCCAATTCGGGCATTCAGAACATATAGCACGTTGCTGTAAGCAAGCACATTCTCATACAAAGTTGCAAGTTACTCTGTAGGAACAAGTTTGTATAGGTATTTCAAAGATGCCCAGAACTGAGCTAAACGTTGTAGGTCTCCAACACCTAGAAATGACTTCATGCTCCATGTCACTTACTTCCATCTAGTAAGGATCACATAATTTCTAACAAAGTTTTGACACAGATTCCCAATTCGGGCATTCAGAACATATAGCACGTTGCTGTAAGCAAGCACATTCTCATTCAAAGTTGCAACTTACTATGTAGGAACAAGTTTGTATAGGTATTTCAAAGATGCCCAGAACTGAGCTAATCTTGGTATGTCTCCAACTCCTAGAAATAACTTCATGCCCCATCTCCCTTACTTCCAGCTAGTAAGGATCACATAATTCCTAACAAAGATTTGACACAGATTCCCAATTCGGGCATTCAGAACATATAGCACGTTGTTGTAGGCAAGCACATTCTCATTCAAAGTTGCAAGTTACTATGAAGGAACAAGTTTGTATAGGTATTTCAAAGATGCCCAGAACTGAGCTAAACGTTGTATGTCTCCTACTCCTAGAAATAACTTCATGCCCCATCTCTCTTACTTCCAGCTAGGAAGGATCACTTAATTCCTAACAAAGTTTTGACACAGATTCCCAATTCGGGCATTCAGAACATATAGCACGTTGCTGTAAGCAAGCTCATTCTCATTCAAAGTTGCAAGTTACTATGTAGGAACAACTTTGTATACGTATTGCAAAGATGCCCAGAACTGAGCTAAACTTGGTATGTCTCCAACTCCTAGAAATAACTTCATGCCCCATCTCCCCTACTTCCATCTAGTAAGGATCACATAATTCCTAACAAAGTTTTGACACAGATTCCCAATTCGGGCATTCAGAACATATAGCACGTTGCTGTAAGCAAGCACATTCTCATTCAAAGTTGCAAGTTACTATGTAGGAACAAGTTTGTATAGGTATTTCAAAGATGCCCAGAACTGAGCTAAACGTTGTATGTCTCCAACTCCTAGAAATAACTTCATGCTCCATGTCACTTACTTCCAGCTAGTAAGGATCACATAATTTCTAAGAAAGTTTTGACACAGATTCCCAATTCGGGCATTCAGAACATATAGCACGTTGCTGTAAGCAAGCACATTCTCATTCAAAGTTGCAAGTTACTATATAGGAACAAGTTTGTATAGGTATTTCAAAGATTCCCAGAACTGAGCTAAACTTGGTATGTCTCCAAATCCTAGAAATAACTTCATGCCCCATCTCCCTTACTTCCAGCTAGTAAGGATCACATAATTCCTAACAAAGTTTTGACACAGAATCCCAAATCGGGCATTCAGAACATAGCACGTTGCTGTAAGCAAGCACATTCTCATTCAAAGTTGCAAGTTACTATGTAGGAACAAGTTTGTATAGGTATTTCAAAGATGCCCAGAACTGAGCTAAACGTTGTATGTCTCCAACTCCTAGAAATAACTTCATGCCCCGTCTCCCTTACTTCCAGCTAGTAAGGATCACATAATTCCTAACAAAGTTTTGACACAGATTCCCATTTCGGGCATTCAGAACATATAGCACGTTGCTGTAAGCAAGCACATTCTCATTCAAAGTTGCAAGTTACTATGTAGGAACAAGTTTGTATAGGACTTTCAAAGATGCCCAGACCTGAGCTAAAGTGGGTATGTCTCCAACTCATAGAAATAACTTCATGCCCCACCTCCCTTACTTCCAGCTAGTAAGGATCACATAATATTCCTAACAATGTTTTGACACAGATTCCCATTTCGGGCATTCAGAACATATAGCACGTTGATGTAAGCAAGCACATTCTCATTCACAGTTGCAAGTTACTATGTAGGAACAAGTTTGTATAGGTATTTCAAAGATGCCCAGAACTGAGCTAAACGTTGTATGTCTCCAACTCCTAGAAATAAATTCATGCTCCATGTCCCTTACTTCCAGCTAGTAAGGATCACATAATTCCTAACAAACTTTTGACACAGATTCCCAATTCGGGCATTCAGAACATATAGCACGTTGCTGTAAGCAAGCACATTCTCATTCAAAGTTGCAAGTTACTATGTAGGAACAAGTTTGTATATGTATTTCATAGATGCCCAGAACTGAGCTAAACGTTGTATGTCTCCAATTCCTAGAAATAACTTCATGCCCCATCTCCCTTACTTCCAGCTAGTAAGGATCACATAATTCCTAACAAAGTTTTGACACAGATTCCCAATTCGGGCATTTAGAACATGTAACACGTTGCTGTAAGCAAGCACATTCTCATTCAATGTTGCAAGATACTATGTAGGAACAAGTTTGTATAGGTATTTCAAAGATGCCCAGAACTGAGCTAAACTTGGTATGTCTCCAACTCCTAGAAATATCTTCATGCCCCATCTCCCCTACTTCCATCTAGTAAGGATCACATAATTTCTAACAAAGTTTTGACACAGATTACCAATTCGGGCATTCAGAATATATAGCACGTTGCTGTAAGCAAGCACATTCTCATTAAAAGTTGCAAGTTACTATGTAGGAACAAGTTTGTATAGGTATTTCAAAGATGCCCAGAACTGAGCTAAACTTGGTATGTCTCAAACTCCTAGAAATAACTTCATGCCCCATCTCCCTTACTTCCAGCTAGTAAGGATCACGTAATTCCTAACAAAGATTTGACACAGATTCCAAATCCGGGCATTCAGAACATATAGCACATTGCTGTAAGCAAGCACATTCTCCTTCAAAGTTGCAAGTTACTATGTAGGAAGAAGTTTGCATAGGTATTTCAAAGATGCCCAGAACTGAGCTAATCGTTGTATGTCTCCAACTCCTATAAATGACTTCATGCTCCATGTCCCTTACTTCCATATAGTAAGGATCACATAATTCCTAACAAGGTTTTGACACAGATTCCCAATTCGGGCATTCAGAACATACAGCACGTTGCTGTAAGCAAGCACATTCTCATTCAAAGTTGCAAGTTACTTTGTAGGAACAAGTTTGTATAGGTATTTCAAAGATGCCCAGAACTGAGCTAAACGTTGTATGTCTCCAACTCCTAGAAATAACTTCATGCCCCATCTCCCGTACTTCCAGCTAGTAAGGATCACATAATTCCTAACAAAGTTTTGACACAGATTCCCAATTCGGGCATTCAGAACATATAGCACGTTGCTGTAAGCAAGCACATTCTCATTCAAAGTTGCAAGTTACTATGTAGGAACAAGTTTGTATAGGTATTTCTTAGATGCCCAGTACTGAGCTAAACGTTGTATGTCTCCAACTCCTAGAAATAACTTCATGCCATATCTCCCTTACTTCCATCTAGTAAGGATCACATAATTTCTAACAAAGTTTTGACACAGATTCCCAATTCGGGCATTCAGAACATATAGCACGTTGCTGTATGCAAGCACATTCTCATTCAAAGTTGCAAGTTACTATGTAGGAACTAGTTTGTATAGGTATTTCAAAGATGCCCAGAACTGAGTTAAAATTTGTATGTCTCCAACTCCTAGAAATAACTTCATGCCCCATCTCTCTTACTTCCAGCTAGTAAGGATCACATAATTCCTAACAAAGATTTGACACAGATTCCCAATTCGGGCATTCAGAACATATAGCACGTTGCTGTAAGCAAGCACATTCTCATTCAAAGTTGCAAGTTACTGTGTAGGAACAAGTTTGTATAGGTATTTCAAAGATGCCCAGAACTGAGCTAACCTTGGTATGTCTCCAACTCCTAGAAATAACTTCATGCCCCATCTCCCTTACTTATAGCTAGTAAGGATCACATAATTCCTAACGAAGTTTTGACACAGATTCCCAATTCAGGCATTCAGAACATATAGCACGTTGCTGTAAGCAAGCACATTCTCATTCAAAGATGCAAGTTACTGTGTAGGAACAAGTTTGTATAGGTATTTCAAAGATGCCCAGAACTGAGCTAACCTTGGTATGTCTCCAACTCCTAGAAATAACTTCATGCCCCATCTCCCTTACTTCCAGCTAGTTAGGATCCCATAATTCCTAACAAAGTTTTGACACAGATTCCCAATTCGGGCATTCAGAACATATAACACGTTGCTGTAAGCAAGCACATTCTCATTCAAAGTTGCAAGTTACTATGTAGGAACAAGTTTGTATAGGTATTTCAAAGATGCCCAGAACTGAGCTAAACGTTGTATGTCTCCAACTCCTAGAAATAACTTCATGCCCCGTCTCCCTTACTTCCAGCTAGTAAGGATCACATAATTCCTAACAAAGTTTTGACACAGATTCCCAATTCGGGCATTCAGAACATGTAGCACGTTGCTGTAAGCAAGCACATTCTCATTCAAAGTTGCAAGTTACTATGTAGGAACAAGTTTGTATAGGTATTTCAAAGATTCCCAGAACTGAGCTAAACGTTGTATGTCTCCAACTTCTAGAAATGACTTCACGCCCCATCTCCCTTACTTCCAGCTAGTAAGAATCACATAATATTCCTAACAAAGTTTTGACACAGATTCCCAATTCGGGCATTCAGAACATATAGCGCGTTGCTGTAAGCAAGCACATTCTCATTAAAAGTTGCAAGTTACTATGTAGGAACAAGTTTGTATAGGTATTTCAAAGATGCCCAGAACTGAGCTAAACTTTGTATGTCTCCAACTCCTAGAAATGACTTCATGCTCCATGTCCCTTACTTCCATCTAGTAAGGTACACATAATTTCAAACAAGGTTTTGACACAGATTCCCAATTCGGGCATTCAGAACATGTAGGACGTTGCTGTAAGCAAGCACATTCTCATTCAAAGTTGCAAGTTACCATGTAGGAACAAGTTTGTATAGGTATTTCAAAGATACCCAGAACTGAGCTAAACTTGGTATGTCTCCAACTTCTAGAAATAACTTCACGCCCCATCTCACTTACTTCCAGCTAGTAAGGATCACATAATTCCTAACAAAGTTTTGACACAGATTCCCAATTCGGGCATTCAGAACATATAGCACGTTGCTGTAAGCAAGCACATTCTCATTCAAAGTTGCAAGTTACAATGTAGGAACAAGTTTGTATAGGACATTCAAAGATGCCCAGAACTGAGCTAAAGTGGGTATGTCTCCAACTCATAGAAATAACTTCATGCCCCATCTCCCTTACTTCCAGCTAGTAAGGAGCACATAATATTCCTAACAATGTTTTGACACAGATTCCCAATTCGGGCATTCAGAACATATAGCACGTTGCTGTAAGCAAGCACATTCTCATTCAAAGTTGCAAGTTACTATGTAATAACAAGTTTGTATAGGTATTTCAAAGATGCCCAGAACTGAGCTAAACGTTGTATGTCTCCAACTCCTAGAAATAAATTTATGCTCCATGTCCCTTACTTCCAGCTAGTAATGATCACATAATTTCTAACAAAGTTTTGACACAGATTCCCAATTCGGGCATTCAGAACATATAGCACGTTGCACTAAGCAAGCACATTCTCATTCAAACTTGCAAGTTACTATGTAGGAACAAGTTTGTATAGGTATTTCAAAGATGCCCAGAACTGAGCTAAACTTGGTATGTCTCCAACTCCTAGAAATAACTTCATGCCCCATCTCCCTTACTTCCAGCTAGTAATGATCACATAATTCCTAACAAAGTTTTGACACAGATTCCCAATTCGGGCATTCAGAACATATTGCACGTTGCTGTAAGCAAGCACATTCTCATTCAAAGTTGCAAGTTACTATGTAGGAACAAGTTTGTATAGGACTTTCAAAGATGCCCAGAACTGAGCTAAAGTGGGTATGTCTCCAACTCATAGAAATAACTTCATGCCCCATCTCCCTTACTTCCAGCTAGTAAGGATCACATAATATTCCTAACAAAGTTTTGACACAGAATCCCAATTCGGACATTCAGAACATATAGCACGTTGTTGTAAGCAAGCACATTCTCTTTCAAAGTTGCAAGTTCCTATGTAGGAACAAGTTTGTATAGGTATTTCAAAGATGCCCAGAACTGAGCTAAACTTGGTATGTCTCCAACTCCTAGAAATAACTTCATGCCCCATCTCCCCTACTTCCATCTAGTAAGGATCACATAATTTCTAACAATGTTTTGACACAGATTCCCAATTCGGGCATTCAGAACATAAGGCACGTTGCTGTAAGCAAGCACATTCTCATTCAAAGTTGCAAGTTACTATGTAGGAACAAGTTTGTATAGGTATTTCAAAGATGCCCAGAACTGAGCTAAACTTGGTATGTCTCCAACTCCTAGAAATAACTTCATGCTCCATGTCACTTTCTTCCATCTAATAAGGATTAAATAATTTCTAACAAAGTTTTGACACAGATTCCCAATTCGGGCATTCAGAACATATAGCACGTTGCTGTAAGCAAGCACATTCTCATTCAAAGTTGCAAGTTACTATGTAGGAACAAGTTTATATAGGTATTTCAAAGATGCCCAGAACTGAGCTAAACGTTGTATGTCTCCAACTCCTAGAAATAACTTCATGCCCCATCTCCCTTACTTCCAGCTAGTAACGATCACATAATTCCTAACAAAGTTTTGACACAGATTCCCAATTCGGGCATTCAGAACATATAGCACGTTGCTGTAAGCAAGCACATTCTCATTCAAAGTTGCAAGTTACTATGTAGGAACAAGTTTGTATAGGTATTTCAAAGATGCCCAGAACTGAGATAACGTTGTATGTCTCCAACTCCTAGAAATAACTTCATGCCCCATCTCCCTCACTTCCAGCTAGTAAGGATCACATAATTCCTAACAAAGTTTTGACACAGAATCCCAAATCGGGCATTCAGAACATAGCACGTTGCTGTAAGCAAGCACATTCTCATTCAAAGTTGCAAGTTACTATGTAGGAACAAGTTTGTATAGGTATTTCAAAGATGCCCAGAACTGAGCTAAACGTTGTATGTCTCCAACTCCTAGAAATAACTTCATGCCCCGTCTCCCTTACTTCCAGCTAGTAAGGATCACATAATTCCTAACAAAGTTTTGACACAGATTCCCATTTCGGGCATTCAGAACATATAGCACGTTGCTGTAAGCAAGCACATTCTCATTCAAAGTTGCAAGTTACTATGTAGGAACAAGTTTGTATAGGACTTTCAAAGATGCCCAGAACTGAGCTAAAGTGGGTATGTCTCCAACTCATAGAAATAACTTCATGCCCCATCTCCCTTACTTCCAGCTAGTAAGGATCACATAATATTCCTAACAATGTTTTGACACAGATTCCCATTTCGGGCATTCAGAACATATAGCACGTTGATGTAAGCAAGCACATTCTCATTCACAGTTGCAAGTTACTATGTAGGAACAAGTTTGTATAGGTATTTCAAAGATGCCCAGAACTGAGCTAAACGTTGTATGTCTCCAACTCCTAGAAATAAATTCATGCTCCATGTCCCTTACTTCCAGCTAGTAAGGATCACATAATTCCTAACAAACTTTTGACACAGATTCCCAATTCGGGCATTCAGAACATATAGCACGTTGCTGTAAGCAAGCACATTCTCATTCAAAGTTGCAAGTTACTATGTAGGAACAAGTTTGTATACGTATTTCATAGATGCCCAGAACTGAGCTAAACGTTGTATGTCTCCAATTCCTAGAAATAACTTCATGCCCCATCTCCCTTACTTCCAGCTAGTAAGGATCACATAATTCCTAACAAAGTTTTGACACAGATTCCCAATTCGGGCATTTAGAACATGTAGCACGTTGCTGTAAGCAAGCACATTCTCATTCAATGTTGCAAGATACTATGTAGGAACAAGTTTGTATAGGTATTTCAAAGATGCCCAGAACTGAGCTAAACTTGGTATGTCTCCAACTCCTAGAAATATCTTCATGCCCCATCTCCCCTACTTCCATCTAGTAAGGATCACATAATTTCTAACAAAGTTTTGACACAGATTACCAATTCGGGCATTCAGAATATATAGCACGTTGCTGTAAGCAAGCACATTCTCATTAAAATATGCAAGTTACTATGTAGGAACAAGTTTGTATAGGTATTTCAAAGATGCCCAGAACTGAGCTAAACTTGGTATGTCTCAAACTCCTAGAAATAACTTCATGCCCCATCTCCCTTACTTCCAGCTAGTAAGGATCACGTAATTCCTAACAAAGATTTGACACAGATTCCAAATCCGGGCATTCAGAACATATAGCACATTGCTGTAAGCAAGCACATTCTCCTTCAAAGTTGCAAGTTACTATGTAGGAAGAAGTTTGCATTGGTATTTCAAAGATGCCCAGAACTGAGCTAATCGTTGTATGTCTCCAACTCCTATAAATGACTTCATGCTCCATGTCCCTTACTTCCATATAGTAAGGATCACATAATTCCTAACAAGGTTTTGACACAGATTCCCAATTCGGGCATTCAAAACATACAGCACGTTGCTGTAAGCAAGCACATTCTCATTCAAAGTTGCAAGTTACTTTGTAGGAACAAGTTTGTATAGGTATTTCAAAGATGCCCAGAACTGAGCTAAACGTTGTATGTCTCCAACTCCTAGAAATAACTTCATGCCCCATCTCCCGTACTTCCAGCTAGTAAGGATCACATAATTCCTAACAAAGTTTTGACACAGATTCCCAATTCGGGCATTCAGAACATATAGCACGTTGTTGTAGGCAAGCACATTCTCATTCAAAGTTGCAAGTTACTATGAAGGAACAAGGTTGTATAGGTATTTCAAAGATGCCCAGAACTGAGCTAAACGTTGTATGTCTCCTACTCCTAGAAATAACTTCATGCCCCATCTCTCTTACTTCCAGCTAGTAAGGATCACTTAATTCCTAACAAAGTTTTGACACAGATTCCCAATTCGGGCATTCAGAACATATAGCACGTTGCTGTAAGCAAGCTCATTCTCATTCAAAGTTGCAAGTTACTATGTAGGAACAACTTTGTATACGTATTGCAAAGATGCCCAGAACTGAGCTAAACTTGGTATGTCTCCAACTCCTAGAAATAACTTCATGCCCCATCTCCCCTACTTCCATCTAGTAAGGATCACATAATTCCTAACAAACTTTTGACACAGATTCCCAATTCGGGCATTCAGAACATATAGCACGTTGCTGTAAGCAAGCACATTCTCATTCAAAGTTGCAAGTTACTATGTAGGAACAAGTTTGTATAGGTATTTCAAAGATGCCCAGAACTGAGCTAAACGTTGTATGTCTCCAACTCCTAGAAATAACTTCATGCTCCATGTCACTTACTTCCAGCTAGTAAGGATCACATAATTTCTAACAAAGTTTTGACACAGATTCCCAATTCGGGCATTCAGAACATATAGCACGTTGCTGTAAGCAAGCACATTCTCATTCAAAGTTGCAAGTTACTATATAGGAACAAGTTTGTATAGGTATTTCAAAGAATCCCAGAACTGAGCTAAACTTGGTATGTCTCCAAATCCTAGAAATAACTTCATGCCCCATCTCCCTTACTTCCAGCTAGTAAGAATCACATAATTCCTAACAAAGTTTTGACACAGAATCCCAAATCGGGCATTCAGAACATAGCACGTTGCTGTAAGCAAGCACATTCTCATTCAAAGTTGCAAGTTACTATGTAGGAACAAGTTTGTATAGGTATTTCAAAGATGCCCAGAACTGAGCTAAACGTTGTATGTTTCCAACTCCTAGAAATAACTTCATGCCCCGTCTCCCTTACTTCCAGCTAGTAAGGATCACATAATTCCTAACAAAGTTTTGACACAGATTCCCATTTCGGGCATTCAGAACATATAGCACGTTGCTGTAAGCAAGCACATTCTCATTCAAAGTTGCAAGTTACTATGTAGGAACAAGTTTGTATAGGACTTTCAAAGATGCCCAGAACTGAGCTAAAGTGGGTATGTCTCCAACTCATAGAAATAACTTCATGCCCCATCTCCCTTACTTCCAGCTAGTAAGGATCACATAATATTCCTAACAATGTTTTGACACAGATTCCCATTTCGGGCATTCAGAACATATAGCACGTTGATGTAAGCAAGCACATTCTCATTCACAGTTGCAAGTTACTATGTAGGAACAAGTTTGTATAGGTATTTCAAAGATGCCCAGAACTGAGCTAAACGTTGTATGTCTCCAACTCCTAGAAATAAATTCATGCTCCATGTCCCTTACTTCCAGCTAGTAAGGATCACATAATTCCTAACAAACTTTTGACACAGATTCCCAATTCGGGCATTCAGAACATATAGCACGTTGCTGTAAGCAAGCACATTCTCATTCAAAGTTGCAAGTTACTATGTAGGAACAAGTTTGTATACGTATTTCATAGATGCCCAGAACTGAGCTAAACGTTGTATGTCTCCAATTCCTAGAAATAACTTCATGCCCCATCTCCCTTACTTCCAGCTAGTAAGGATCACATAATTCCTAACAAAGTTTTGACACAGATTCCCAATTCGGGCATTTAGAACATGTAGCACGTTGCTGTAAGCAAGCACATTCTCATTCAATGTTGCAAGATACTATGTAGGAACAAGTTTGTATAGGTATTTCAAAGATGCCCAGAACTGAGCTAAACTTGGTATGTCTCCAACTCCTAGAAATATCTTCATGCCCCATCTCCCCTACTTCCATCTAGTAAGGATCACATAATTTCTAACAAAGTTTTGACACAGATTACCAATTCGGGCATTCAGAATATATAGCACGTTGCTGTAAGCAAGCACATTCTCATTAAAAGTTGCAAGTTACTATGTAGGACAAGTTTGTATAGGTATTTCAAAGATGCCCAGAACTGAGCTAAACTTGGTATGTCTCAAACTCCTAGAAATAACTTCATGCCCCATCTCCCTTACTTCCAGCTAGTAAGGATCACGTAATTCCTAACAAAGATTTGACACAGATTCCAAATTCGGGCATTCAGAACATATAGCACATTGCTGTAAGCAAGCACATTCTCCTTCAAAGTTGCATGTTACTATGTAGGAAGAAGTTTGCATAGGTATTTCAAAGATGCCCAGAACTGAGCTAATCGTTGTATGTCTCCAACTCCTATAAATGACTTCATGCTCCATGTCCCTTACTTCCATATAGTAAGGATCACATAATTCCTAACAAGGTTTTGACACAGATTCCCAATTCGGGCATTCAGAACATACAGCACGTTGCTGTAAGCAAGCACATTCTCATTCAAAGTTGCAAGTTACTTTGTAGGAACAAGTTTGTATAGGTATTTCAAAGATGCCCAGAACTGAGCTAAACTTGGTATGTCGCCAACTCCTAGAAATAACTTCATGCCCCATCTCCCTTACTTCCAGCTAGTAAGGATCACATAATTCCTAACAAAGTATTGACACAGATTCCCTATTCGGGCATTCAGAACATATAGCACGTTGCAGTAAGCAAGCACATTCTCATTCAAAGTTGCAAGTTACTATGTAGGAACAAGTTTGTATAGGTATTTCAAAGATGCCCAGAACTGAGCTAAACTTGGTATGTCTCCAACTCCTAGAAATAACTTCATGCCCCATCTCCCTTACTTCCAGCTAGTAAGGATCACATAATTCCTATCAAAGTTTTGACACAGATTCCCAATTCGAGCATTCAGAACATATAGCACGTTGCTGTAAACAAGCACATTCTCATTCAAAGTTGCAAGTTACTATGTAGGAACAAGTTTGTATAGGACTTTCAAAGATGACCAGAACTGAGCTAAAGTGGGTATGTCTCCCACTCCTAGAAATAACTTCATGCCCCGTCTCCCTTACTTCCAGCTTGTAAGGATCACATAATCTTCCTAACAATGTTTTGACACAGACTCCCAATTCGGGCATTCAGATCATATAGCACGTTGCTGTAAGCAAGCACATTCTCATTCAAAGTTGCAAGTTACTTTGTAGGAACAAGTTTGTATAGGTATTTCAAAGATGCCCAGAACTGAGCTAAAGTGGGTATGTCTCCAACTCCTAGAAATACCTTCATGCTCCATGTCCCTTACTTCCATCTAGTAAGGATCACATAATTTCTAATAATGTTTTGACACAGATTCCCAATTCGGGCATTCAGAACATATAGCACGTTGCTGTAATCAAGCACATTCTCATTCAATGTTGCAAGTTACTGTGTAGGAACAAGTTTGTATAGGTATTTCAAAGATGCCCAGAACTGAGCTAAAATTGGTATGTCTCCAACTCCTAGAAATAACTGCATGCCCCATCTCCCTTACTTCCATCTAGTAAGGATCACATAATTCGTAACAAAGATTTGACACAGATTCCCAATTCGGGCATTCAGAACATATAGCACGTTGCTGTAAGCAAGCACATTCTCATTCAAAGTTGCAAGTTACTATGTAGGAACAAGTTTGTATAGGTATTTCAAAGATGCCCAGAACTGAGCTAAACGTTGTATGTCTCCAACTCCTAGAAATAACTTCATGCCCCATCTCCCTTACTTCCATCTAGTAAGGATCACATAATTTCTAACAAAGTTTTGACACAGATTCCCAATTCGGGCATTCAGAACATATAGCACGTTGCTGTAAGCAAGCACATTCTCATTCAAAGTTGCAAGTTACTGTGTAGGAAAAGTTTGTATAGGTATTTCAAAGATGCCCAGAACTGGCCTAAACTTGGTATGTCTCCAACTCCTAGAAATAACTTCATGCCCCATCTCCCTCACATCCAGCTAGTAAGGATCACATAATTCCTAACGAAGTTTTGACACAGATTCCCAATTCGGGCATTCAGAACATATAGCACGTTGCTGTAAGCAGGCACATTCTCATTCAAAGTTGCAAGTTACTGTATAGGAACAAGTTTGTATAGGTATTTCAAAGATGCCCAGAACTTAGCTAAACGTTGTATGTCTCCAACTCCTAGAAATAACTTCATGCCCCATCTCCCTTACTTCCAGCTAGTAAGGATCACATAATTCCTAACAAAGTTTTGACACAGATCCCAATTCGTGCAATCAGAACATGTAGCACGTTGCTGTAAGCAAGAACATTCTCATTCAAAGTTGCAAGTTACTATGTAGGAACAAGTTTGTATAGGTATTTCAAAGATGCCCAGAACTGAGCTAAACTTGGTATGTCTCCAACTCCTAGAAATAACATCATGCCCCATCTCCCTTACTTCCAGCTAGTAAGGATCACATAATTCCTAACAAAGTTTTGACACAGATTCCCAATTCGGGCATTCAGAACATGTAGCACGTTGCTGTAAGCAAGCACATTCTCATTCAAAGTTGCAAGTTACTATGTAGGAACAAGTTTGTATAGGACTTTCAAAGATGCCCAGAACTGAGCTAAAGAGGGTATGTCTCCAAATTCTAGAAATAACTTCATGCCCCATCTCCCTTACTTCCAGCTAGTAAGGATCACATAATTCCTAACAAAGTTTTGACACAGATTCCCAATTCGGGCATTCAGAACATATAGCACGTTGCTGTAAGCAAGCACATTCTCATTCAAAGTTGCAAGTTACTATGTAGGAACAAGTTTGTATAGGTATTTAAAAGATGCCCAGAACTGAGCTAAAAGTTGTATGTCTCCAACTCCTAGAAATAACTTCATGCCCCATCTCCCTTACTTCCATCTAGTAAGGATCACATAATTCCTAACAAAGTTTTGACACAGATTCCCAATTCGGGCATTCAGAACATATAGCACGTTGCTGTAAGCAATCACATTCTCATTCAAAGTTGCAAGTTACTATGTAGGAACAAGTTTGTATAGGTATTTCAAAGATGCCCAGAACTGAGCTAAACTTGGTATGTCGCCAACTCCTAGAAATAACTTCATGCCCCATCTCCCTTACTTCCAGCTAGTAAGGATCACATAATTCCTAACAAAGTATTGACACAGATTCCCTATTCGGGCATTCAGAACATATAGCACGTTGCTGTAAGCAAGCACATTCTCATTCAAAGTTGCAAGTTACTATGTAGGAACAAGTTTGTATAGGTATTTCAAAGATGCCCAGAACTGAGCTAAACTTGGTATGTCTCCAACTCCTAGAAATAACTTCATGCCCCATCTCCCTTACTTCCAGCTAGTAAGGATCACATAATTCCTATCAAAGTTTTGACACAGATTCCCAATTCGGGCATTCAGAACATATAGCACGTTGCTGTAAGCAAGCACATTCTCATTCAAAGTTGCAAGTTACTATGTAGGAACAAGTTTGTATAGGACTTTCAAAGATGCCCAGAACTGAGCTAAAGTGGGTATGTCTCCCACTCCTAGAAATAACTTCATGCCCCGTCTCCCTTAATTCCAGCTTGTAAGGATCACATAATCTTCCTAACAAAGTTTTGACACAGATTCCCAATTCGGGCATTTAGAACATATAGCACGTTGCTGTAAGCAAGCACGTTCTCATTCAAAGTTGCAAGTTACTATGTAGGAACAAGTTTGTATAGGTATTTCAAAGATGCCCAGAACTGAGCTAAACGTTGTATTTCTCCAACTCCTAGAAATAACTTCATGCCCCGTCTCCCTTACTTCCAGCTAGTAAGGATCACATAATTCCTAACAAAGTTTTTACACAGATTCCCAATTCGGGCATTCAGAACATATAGCACGTTGCTGTAAGCAAGCACATTCTCATTCAAAGTTGCAAGTTACTATGTAGGAACAAGTTTGTATAGGACTTTCAAAGATGCCCAGAACTGAGCTAAAGTGGGTATGTCTCCAATTTCTAGAAATAACGTCATGCCCCATCTCCCTTACTTCCAGCAAGTAAGGATCACATAATATTCCTAACAAAGTTTTGACACAGATTCCCAATTCGGGCATTCAGAACATATAGCACGTTGCTGTAAGCAAGCACATTCTCATTCAAAGTTGCAAGTTACTATGTAGCAACAAGTTTGTATAAGTTTTTCAAAGATGCCCAGAACTGAGCTAAACGTTGTATGTCTCCAACTCCAGAAATAGCTTCATGCCCCATCTCCCTTACTTCCATCTAGTAAGGATCACATAATTTCTAACAAAGTTTTGACACAGATTCCCAATTCGGGCATTCAGAACATATAGCACGTTGCTGTAAGCAAGCACATTCTCATTCAATGTTGCAAGTTACTAGGGAGGAACAAGTTTGTATAGGTATTTCAAAGATGCCCAGAACTGAGCTAAACGTTGTATTTCTCCAACTCCTAGAAATAACTTCATGCCCCATCTCCCTTACTTCCAGCTAGTAAGGATCACATAATTCCTAACAAAGTTTTGACACAGATTCCCAATTCGGGCATTCAGAACATATAGCACGTTGCTGTAAGCAAGCACATTCTCATTCAAATTTGCAAGTTACTATGTAGGAACAAGTTTGTATAGGACTTTCAAAGATGCCCAGAACTGAGCTAAAGTGGGTATGTCTCCAACTTCTAGAAATCACTACATGCCCCATCTCCCTTACTTCCAGCAAGTAAGGATCACATAATTCCTAAAAAAGGTTTGACACAGATTCCCAATTCGGGCATTCAGAACATATAGCACGTTGCTGTAAGCAAGCACATTCTCATTCAAAGTTGCAAGTTACTATGTAGGAACAAGTTTGTATAGGTATTTCAAAGATGCCCAGAACTGAGGTAAACTTGGTATGTCTCCAACTCCTAGAAATAACTTCATGCCCCATCTCCCTTACTTCCAGCTAGTAAGGATCACATAATTCCTAACAAATTTTTGACACAGATTCCCAATTTGGGCATTCAGAACATATAGCACGTTGCAGTAAGCAAGCACATTCTCATTCATAGTTGCAAGTTACTATATAGGAACAAGTTTGTATAGGTATTTCAAAGATTCCCAGAACTGAGCTAAACTTGGTATGTCTCCAAATCCTAGAAATAACTTCATGCCCCATCTCACTTACTTCCAGCTAGTAAGGATCACATAATTCCTAACAAAGTTTTGACACAGAATCCCAAATCGGGCATTCAGAACATAGCACGTTGCTGTAAGCAAGCACATTCTCATTCAAAGTTGCAAGTTACTGTGTAGGAACAAGTTTGTATAGGTATTTCAAAGATGCCCAGAACTGAGTTAAACTTGGTATGTCTCCAACTCCTAGAAATAACTACATGCCCCATCTCCCATACTTCCAGCTAGTAAGGATCACATAATACCTAACAAAGATTTGACACAGATTCCCAATTCGGGCATTCAGAACATGTAGCACGTTGCTGTAAGCAAGCACATTCTCATTCAAAGTTGCAAGATACTATGTAGGAACAAGTTTGTATAGGTATTTCAAAGATGCCCAGAACAGAGCTAAACTTGGTATGTCTCCAACTCCTAGAAATAACTTCATGCCCCATCTCCCTTACTTCCAGCTAGTAAGGATCACATAATTTCTAACAAAGTTGTGACACAGATTCCCAATTCGGGCATTCAGAACATATAGCACGTTGCTGTAAGCAAGCACATTCTCATTCAAAGTTGCAAGTTACTATGTAGGAACAAGTTTGTATAGGTATTTCAAAGATGCCCAGAACTGAGCTAAACGTTGTATGTCTCCAACTCCTAGAAATAACTTCATGCCCCGTCTCCCTTACTTCCAGCTAGTAAGGATCACATAATTCCTAACAAAGTTTTGACACAGATTCCCATTTCGGGCATTCAGAACATATAGCACGTTGCTGTAAGCAAGCACATTCTCATTCAAAGTTGCAAGTTACTATGTAGGAACAAGTTTGTATAGGACTTTCAAAGATGCCCAGAACTGAGCTAAAGTGGGTATGTCTCCAACTCATAGAAATAACTTCATGCCCCATCTCCCTTACTTCCAGCTAGTAAGGATCACATAATATTCCTAACAATGTTTTGACACAGATTCCCATTTCGGGCATTCAGAACATATAGCACGTTGATGTAAGCAAGCACATTCTCATTCACAGTTGCAAGTTACTATGTAGGAACAAGTTTGTATAGGTATTTCAAAGATGCCCAGAACTGAGCTAAACGTTGTATGTCTCCAACTCCTGGAAATAAATTCATGCTCCATGTCCCTTACTTCCAGCTAGTAAGGATCACATAATTCCTAACAAACTTTTGACACAGATTCCCAATTCGGGCATTCAGAACATATAGCACGTTGCTGTAAGCAAGCACATTCTCATTCAAAGTTGCAAGTTACTATGTAGGAACAAGTTTGTATACGTATTTCATAGATGCCCAGAACTGAGCTAAACTTTGTATGTCTCCAATTCCTAGAAATAACTTCATGCCCCATCTCCCTTACTTCCAGCTAGTAAGGATCACATAATTCCTAACAAAGTTTTGACACAGATTCCCAATTCGGGCATTTAGAACATGTAGCACGTTGCTGTAAGCAAGCACATTCTCATTCAAAGTTGCAAGTTACTATGTAGGAACAAGTTTGTATAGGTATTTCAAAGAGGCCCAGAACTGAGCTAAACTTGGTATGTCTCCAACTCCTAGAAATATCTTCATGCCCCATCTCCCCTACTTCCATCTAGTAAGGATCACATAATTTCTAACAAAGTTTTGACACAGATTACCAATTCGGGCATTCAGAACATATAGCACGTTGCTGTAAGCAAGCACATTCTCATTCAAAGTTGCAAGTTACTATGTAGGAACAAGTTTGTATAGGTATTTCAAAGATGCCCAGAACTGAGCTAAACTTGGTATGTCTCCAACTCCTAGAAATAACTTCATGCCCCATCTCCCTTACTTCCAGCTAGTAAGGATCACGTAATTCCTAACAAAGATTTGACACAGATTCCAAATTCGGGCATTCAGAACATATAGCACATTGCTGTAAGCAAGCACATTCTCCTTCAAAGTTGCAAGTTACTATGTAGGAAGAAGTTTGCATAGGTATTTCAAAGATGCCCAGAACTGAGCTAATCGTTGTATGTCTCCAACTCCTAGAAATGATTTCATGCTCCATGTCCCTTACTTCCATCTAGTAAGGATCACATAATTTCTAACAAAGTTTTGACACAGATTCCCAATACGGGCATTCAGAACATATAGCACGTTGCTGTAAGCAAGCACATTCTCATTCAAAGTTGCAAGTTACTATGTAGGAACAAGTTTGTATAGGTATTTCAAAGATGCCCAGAACTGAGCTAAACTTGGTATGTCTCCAACTCCTAGAAATAACTTTATGCCCCATCTCCCTTACCTCCAGCTAGTAAGGATCACATAATTCCTAACAAGGTTTTGACACAGATTCCCAATTCGGGCATTCAGAACATACAGCACGTTGCTGTAAGCAAGCACATTCTCATTCAAAGTTGCAAGTTACTTTGTAGGAACAAGTTTGTATAGGTATTTCAAAGATGCCCAGAACTGAGCTAAACTTGGTATGTCTCCAACTCCTAGAAATAACTTCATGCCCCATCTCACTTACTTCCAGCTAGTAAGGATCACATAATTCCTAACAAAGTTTTGACACAGATTCCCAATTCGGGCATTCAGAACATATAGCACGTTGCTGTAAGCAAGCACATTCTCATTCAAAGTTGCAAGTTACTATGTAGGAACAAGTTTGTATAGGTATTTCAAAGATTCCCAGAACTCAGCTAAACGTTGTATGTCTCCAACTCCTAGAAATAACTTCATGCCCCGTCTCCCTTACTTCCAGCTAGTAAGGATCACATAATTCCTAACAAAGTTCTGACACAGATTCCCAATTCGGGCATTAAGAACATGTAGCACGTTGCTGTAAGCAAGCACATTCTCATTCAAAGTTGCAAGTTACTATGTAGGAACAAGTTTGTATAGGACTTTCAAAGATGCCCAGAACTGAGCTAAAGAGGGTATGTCTCCAAATTCTAGAAATAACTTCATGCCCCATCTCCCTTACTTCCAGCTAGTAAGGATCACATAATTCCTAACAAAGTTTTGACACAGATTCCCAATTCGGGCATTCAGAACATACAGCACGTTGCTGTAAGCAAGCACATTCTCATTCAAAGTTGCAAGTTACTATGTAGGAACAAGTTTGTATAGGTATTTCAAAGATGCCCAGAACTGAGCTAAACGTTGTATGTCTCCAACTCCTAGAAATAACTTCATGCCCCATCTCCCTTACTTCCATCTAGTAAGGATCACATAATTCCTAACAAAGTTTTGACACAGATTCCCAATTCGGGCATTCAGAACATATAGCACGTTGCTGTAAGCAAGCACATTCTCATTCAAAGTTGCAAGTTACTATGTAGGAACAAGTTTGTATAGGACTTTCAAAGATGCCCAGAACTGAGCTAAAGTGGGTATGTCTCCCACTCCTAGAAATAACTTCATGCCCCGTCTCCCTTACTTCCAGCTTGTAAGGATCACATAATCTTCCTAACAAAGTTTTGACACAGACTCCCAATTCGGGCATTCAGATCATATAGCACGTTGCTGTAAGCAAGCACATTCTCATTCAAAGTTGCAAGTTACTTTGTAGGAACAAGTTTGTATAGGTATTTCAAAGATGCCCAGAACTGAGCTAAAGTGGGTATGTCTCCAACTCCTAGAAATACCTTCATGCTCCATGTCCCTTACTTCCATCTAGTAAGGATCACATAATTTCTAATAATGTTTTGACACAGATTCCCAATTCGGGCATTCAGAATATATAGCACGTTGCTGTAATCAAGCACATTCTCATTCAATGTTGCAAGTTACTGTGTAGGAACAAGTTTGTATAGGTATTTTTAAAGATGCCCAGAACTGAGCTAAAATTGGTATGTCTCCAACTCCTAGAAATAACTGCATGCCCCATCTCCCTTACTTCCATCTAGTAAGGATCACATAATTCGTAACAAAGTTTTGACACAGATTCCCAATTCGGGCATTCAGAACATATAGCACGTTGCTGTAAGCAAGCACATTCTCATTCAAAGTTGCATGTTACTACGTAGGAACAAGTTTGTATAGGTATTTCAAAGATTCCCAGAACTGAGCTAAACGTTGTATGTCTCCAACTCCTAGAAATAACTTCATGCCCCTTCTCCCTTACTTCCAGCTACTAAGGATCACATAGTTCCTAACAAAGTTTTGACACAGATTCCCAATTCGGGCATTCAGAACATATAGCACGTTGCTGTAAGCAAGCACATTCTCATTCAAAGTTGCAAGTTACTATGTAGGAACAAGTTTGTATAGGACTTTCAAAGATGCCCAGAACTGAGCTAAAGTGGGTATGTCTCCAACTTCTAGAAATAACTTCATGCCCAATCTCCCTTACTTCCATCTAGTAAGGATCACATAATTCCTAACAAAGTTTTGACACAGATTCCCAATTCGGGCATTCAGAACATATAGCACGTTGCTGTAAGCAAGCACATTCTCATTCAAAGTTGCAAGTTACTATGTAGGAACAAGTTTGTATAGGTATTATAAAGATGCCCAGAACTGAGCTAAACGTTGTATGTCTCCAACTCCTAGAAATAACTTCATGCCCCATCTCCCTTACTTACATCTAGTAAGGATCACATAATTCCTAACAAAGTTTTGACACAGATTCCCAATTCGGGCATTCAGAACATATAGCACGTTGCTGTAAGCAAGCACATTCTCATTCAAAGTTGCAAGTTACTATGTAGGAACAAGTTTGTATAGGTATTTCAAAGATGCCCAGAACTGAGCTAAACTTGGTATGTCTCCAACTCCTAGAAATAACTTCATGCCCCATCTCCCGTACTTCCAGCTAGTAAGGATCACATAATTCCTAACAAAGTTTTGACACAGGTTCCCAATTCGGGCATTCAGAACATATAGCACGTTGCTGTAAGCAAGCACATTCTCATTCAAAGATGCAAGTTACTATGTAGGAACAAGTTTGTATAGGTATTTCAAAGATGCCCAGAAATGAGCTAAACGTTGTATGTCTCCAACTCCTAGAAATAACTTCATGCCCCATCTCCCTTACTTCCAGCTAGTAAGGATCACATAATTCCTAACAAAGTTTTGACACAGATTCCCAATTCGGGCATTCAGAACATATAGCACGTTGTTGTAAGCAAGCACATTCTCATTCAAAGTTGCAAGTTACTATGTAGGAACAAGTTTGTATAGGTATTTCAAAGATGCCCAGAACTGAGCTAAACTTCGTGTGTCTCCAACTCCTAGAAATAACTTCATGCCCCGTCTCCCTTACTTCCAGCTAGTAAGGATCACATAATTCCTAACAAAGTTTTGACACAGATTCCCAATTCGGGCATTCAGAACATATAGCACGTTGCTGTAAGCAAGCACATTCTCATTCAAAGTTGCAAGTTACTATGTAGGAACAAGTTTGTATAGGACTTTCAAAGATGCCCAGAACTGAGCTAAAGTGTTTATGTCTCCAACTCCTAAAAATAACTTCATGCCCCTTCTCCCTTACTTCCAGCTAGTAAGGATCACATAATATTCCTAACAGAGTTTTGACACAGATTCCCAATACGGGCATTCAGAACATATAGCACGTTGCTGTAAGCAAGCACATTCTCATTCAAAGTTGCAAGTTACTATGTAGGAACAAGTTTGTATAGGTATTTCTTAGATGCCCAGTACTGAGCTAAACGTTGTATGTCTCCAACTCCTAGAAATAACTTCATGCCCCATCTCCCTTACTTCCATCTAGTAAGGATCACATAATTTCTAACAAAGTTTTGACACAGATTCCCAATTCGGGCATTCAGAACATATAGCACGTTGCTGTATGCAAGCACATTCTCATTCAAAGTTGCAAATTACTATGTAGGAACAAGTTTGTATAGGTATTTCAAAGATGCCCAGAACTGAGCTAAACGTTGTATGTCTCCAACTCCTAGAAATAACTTCATGCCCCATCTCCCTTACTTACAGCTAGTAAGAATCACATAATTCCTAACAAAGTTTTGACACAGAGATCCAATTCCGGCATTCAGAACATATAGCACGTTGCTGTAAGCAAGCACATTCTCATTCAAAGTTGCAAGTTACTATGTAGGAACAAGTTTGTATAGGTATTTCAAAGATGCCCAGAACTGAGCTAAACTTAATATGTGTCGAACTCCTAGAAATAACTTCATGCCCCATCTCCCTTACTTCCAGCTAGTAAAGATCACATAATTCCTAACAAAGTTTTGACACAGATTCCCAATTCGGGCATTCAGAACATATAGCACGTTGCTGTAAGCAAGCACATTCTCATTCAAAGTTGCAAGTTACCATGTAGGAACAAGTTTGTATAGGTATTTCAAAGATGCCCAGAACTGAGCTAAACTTGGTATGTGTCCAACTCCTAGAAATAACTTCATGCCCCATCTCCCTTACTTCCAGCTAGTACGGATCACATAATTCCTAACTAACTTTTGACACAGATTCCCAATTCGGGCATTCAGAACATATAGCATGTTGCTGTAAGCAAGCACATTCTCATTCAAAGCTACAAGTTACTATGTAGGAACAAGTTTGTATAGGTATTTCAAAGATGCCCAGAACTGAGCTAAACGTTGTATGTCTCCAACTCCTAGAAATAACTTCATGCCCCATCTCCCTTACTTCCAGCTAGTAAGGATCACATAATTCCTAACAAACTTTTGACACAGATTCCCAATTCGGGCATTCAGAACATATAGCACGTTGCTGTAAGCAAGCACATTCTCATTCAAAGTTGCAAGTTACTATGTAGGAACAAGTTTGTATAGGTATTTCAAAGATGCCCAGAACTGAGCTAAATTTGGTATGTCTCCAACTCCTAGAAATAACTTCATGCCCCATCTCCCTTACTTCCAGCTAGTAACGATCACATAATTCCTAACAAAGTTTTGACACAGATTCCCTATTCGGGCATTCAGAACATATAGCACGTTGCTGTAAGCAAGCACATTCTCATTCAAAGTTGCAAGTTCCTATGCAGGAACAAGTTTGTATAGGTATTTCAAAGATGCCCAGAACTGAGCTAAACTTGGTATGTCTCAAACTCCTAGAAATAACTTCATGCCCCATCTCCCTTACTTCCAGATAGTAAGGATCACATAATTCCTAACAAAGTTTTGACACAGATTCCCAATTCGGGCATTCAGAACATATAGCATGTTGCTGTAAGCAAGCACATTCTCATTCAAAGTTGCAAGTTACCATGTAGGAACAAGTTTGTATAGGTATTTGAAAGATGCCCAGAACTGAGCTAAACGTTGTATGTCTCCAACTCCTAGAAATAACTTCATGACCCATCTCCCTTACTTCCAGCTAGTAAGGATCACATAATTCCTAACAAAGTTTTGACACAGATTCACAATTCGGGCATTCAGAACATATAGCACGTTGCTGTAAGCAAGCACATTCTCATTCAAAGTTGCAAGTTCCAATGCAGGAACAAGTTTGTATAGGTATTTCAAAGATGCCCAGAACTGAGCTAAACTTGGTATGTCTCCAACTCCTAGAAATAACTTCATGCCCTATCTCCCTTACTTCCAGCTAGTAAGGATCACATAATTCCTAACAAAGTTTTGACACAGATTCCCAATTCGGGCATTCAGAACATATAGCACGTTGCTGTAAGCAAGCACATTCTCATTCAAAGTTGCAAGTTACTATGTAGGAACAAGTTTTTATAGGTATTTCAAAGATGCCCAGAACTGAGCTAAACGTTGTATGTCTCCAACTCCTAGAAATAACTTCATGCCTCATCTCTCTAACTTCCAGCTAGAAAAGATGACATAATTCCTAACAAAGTTTTGACACAGATACCAAATTCGGGCATTCAGAACATATAGCACGTTGCTGTAAGCAAGCACATTCTCATTCAAAGTTGCAAGTTACTATGTAGGAACAAGTTTGTATAGGTATTTCAAAGATGCCCAGAACTGAGCTAAAGGTTGTATGTCTCCAACTCCTAGAAATAACTTCATGCCCCATCTCCCTTACTTCCAGCTAGTAAGGATCACATAATTTCTAACAAAGATTTGACACAGATTCCCAATTAGGGCATTCAGAATATTTAGCACGTTGCTGTAAGCAAGCACATTCTCATTCAAAGTTGCAAGTTACTATGTAGGAACAAGTTTGTATAGGTATTTCAAAGATGCCCAGAACTGAGGTAAACTTGGTATGTCTCCAACTCCTAGAAATAACTTCATGCCCCATCTCCCTTACTTCCAGCTAGTAAGGGTCACATAATTCCTAACAAAGTTTTGACACAGATTCCCAATTCGGGCATTCAGAACATATAGCACGTTGCTGTAAGCAAGCACATTCTCATTCAAAGTTGCAAGTTACTATGTAGGAACAAGTTTGTATAGGTATTTCAAAGATGCCCAGAACTGAGCTAAACTTGGTAAGTCTCCAACTCCTAGAAATAACTTCATGCCCCATCTCCCTTACTTCCAGCTAGTAAGGATCACATAATTCCTAACAATGTTTTGACACAGATTCTCAATTCGGGCATTCAGAACATATAGCACGTTGCTGTAAGCAAGCAAATTCCCATTCAAAGTTGCAAGTTACTATGTAGGAACAAGTTTGTATAGGTATTTCAAAGATGCCCAGAACTGTGCTAAACTTGGTATGTTCCAACTCCTAGAAATAACTTCATGCCCCAACTCCCTTACTTCCAGCTAGTAAGGATCACATAATTCCTAAGAAAGTTTTGACACAGATTCCCAATTCGGGCATTCAGAACATATAGCACGTTGCTCTAAGCAAGCACATTCTCATTCAAAGTTACAAGTTACTATGCAGGAACAAGTTTGTATAGGTATTTCAAAGATGCCCAGAACTGAGCTAAACGTTGTATGTCTCCAACTCCTAGAAATAACTTCATGCCCCATCTCCCTTACTTCCAGCTAGTAAGGATCACATAATTCCTAACAAAGTTTTGACACAGATTCCCAATTCGGGCATTCAGAACATATAGCACGTTGCTGTAAGCAAGCACATTCTCCTTCAAAGTTGCAAGTTACTATGTAGGAACAAGTTTGTATAGGACTTTCAAAGATGCCCAGAACTGAGCCAAACTTGGTATGTCTCCAACTCCTAGAATTAACTTCATGCCCCATCTCCCTTACTTCCAGCTAGTAAGGATCACATAATTCATAACAAAGTTTTGACACAGAGTCCCAATTCGGGCATTCAGAACATATAGCACGTTGCTGTAAGCAAGCACATTCTCATTCAAATTTGCAAGTTACTATGTAGGAACAAGTTTGTATAGGTATTTCAAAGATGCCCAGAACTGAGCTTAACGTTGTATGTTTCCAACTCCTAGAAATAACTTCATGCCCCATCTCCCTTACTTCCAGCTAGTAAGGATCACATAATTCCTAACAAAGTTTTGACACAGATTCACAATTCGGGCATTCAGAACATATAGCAAGTTGTTGTAAGCAAGCACATTCTTATTCAAAGTTGCAAGTTACTATGTAGGAACAAGTTTGTATAGGTATTTCAAAGATTCCCAGAACTGAGCTAAACTTGGTATGTCTCCAACTCCTAGAAATAACTTCATGCCCCATCTCCCTTACTTCCAGCTGGTAAGGATCACATAATTCCTAACAAACTTTTGACACAGATTCCCAATTCGGGCATTCAGAACATATAGCACGTTGCTGTAAGCAAGCACATTCTCATTCAAAGTTGCAAGTTACTATGTAGGAACAAGTTTGTATAGGTATTTCAAAGATGCCCAGAACTGAGCTAAACGTTGTAAGTCTCAAACTCCTAGAAATAACTTCATGCCCCATCTCCCTTACTTCCAGCTAGAAGGATCACATAATTCCTAACAAACTTTTGACACAGATTCCCAATTCGGACATTCAGTACATATAGCACGTTGCTGTAAGCAAGCACATTCTCATTCAAAGTTGCAAGTTACTATGTAGGAACAAGTTTCTATAGGTATTTCAAAGATGCCCAGAACTGAGCTAAACTTTGTATGTCTCCAACTCCTAGAAATAACTTCATGCCCCATCTCCCTTACTTCCAGCTAGTAAGGATCACATAATTCCTAACAAAGTTTTGACACAGATTCCCAATTCGGGCAATCAGAACATATAGCACGTTGCTGTAAGCAAGCACATTCTCATTCAAAGTTGCAAGTTACTATGTAGGAACAAGTTTGTATAGGTATTTCAAAGATGCCCAGAACTGAGCTAAACTTGGTATGTCTCCAACTCCTAGAAATAACTTCATGCCCCATCTCCCTAACTTCCAGCTAGTAAGGATCACATAAATCCTAACAAAGTTTTGACACAGATTCCCAATTCGGGCATTCAGAACATATTGCACGTTGCTGTCAGCAAGCACATTCTCATTCAAAGTTGCAAGTTACTATGTAGGAACAAGTTTGTATAGGTATTTCAAAGATGCCCAGAACTGTGCTAAACTTGGTATGTGTCCAGCTCCTAGAAATATCTTCATGCCCCAACTCCGTTACTTCCAGCTAGTAAGGATCACATAATCCTAACAAAATTTTGACACAGATTCCCAATTAGGGCATTCAGAACATATAGCACGTTGCTGTAAGCAAGCACATTCTCATTCAAAGATGCAAGTTACAATGTAGGAACAAGTTTGTATATGTATTTCAAATATGCCCAGAACTGAGCTAAACGTTGTATGTCTCCAACTCTTAGAAATAACTTCATGCTCCATCTCCCTTACTTCCAGCTTGTAAGGATGACATAATTCCTAACAAAGTTTTGAAAGAGATTCCCAATTCGGGCATTCAGAACATATAGCACGTTGCTGTAAGCAAGCACATTCTCATTCATAGTTGCAAGTTACTATGTAGGAACAAGTTTGTATAGGACTTTCAAAGATGCCCAGAACTGAGTTAAAGTGGGTATGTCTCCAACTCCTAGAAATAACTTCATGCCCCATCTCCCTTACTTCCAGCTAGTAAGGATCACATAATATTCCTAACAAAGTTTTGACACAGAGTCCCAATTCGGGCATTCAGAACATATAGCACGTTGCTGTAAGCAAGCATATTCTCATTCAAAGTTGCAAGTTACTATGTAGGAATAAGTTTGTATAGGTATTTCAAAGATGCCCAGAACTGAGGTAAACTTGGTATGTCTCGAACTCCTAGAAATAACTTCATGCCCCATCTCCCTTACTTCCAGCTAGTAAGGATCACATAATTCCTAACAAAGTTTTGACACAGATTCCCAATTCGGGCATTCAGAACATATAGCACGTTGCTGTAAGCAAGCACATTCTCATTCAAAGTTGCAAGTTACTATGTAGGAACAAGTTTCTATAGGTATTTCAAAGATGCCCAGAACTGAGCTAAACTTGGTATGTCTCCAAGTCCTAGAAATAACATCATGCCCCATCTCCCTTACTTCCAGCTAGTAAGGATCACATAATTCCTAACAAAGTTTTGACACAGATTCCCAATTCGGGCATTCAGAACATATAGCACGTTGCTGTAAGCAAGCACATTCTCATACAAAGTTGCAAGTTACCATGTAGGAACAAGTTTGTATAGGTATTTCAAAGATGCCCAGAACTGAGCTAAACGTTGTATGTCTCCAACTCCTAGAAATAACTTCATACCCAATCTCCCTTACTTAAAGCTAGTAAGGATCACATAATTCCTAACAAAGTTTTGACACAGATTCCCAATTCGGGCATTCAGAACATATAGCACGTTGCTGTAAGCAAGCACATTCTCATTCAAAGTTGCAAGTTACTATGTAGGAACAAGTTTGTATAGGTATTTCAAAGATGCCCAGAACTGAGCTAAACTTGGTATGTCTCCAACTCCTAGAAATAACTTCATGCCCCATCTCCCTTACTTCCATCTAGTAAGGATCACATAATTTCTAACAAAGTTTTGACACAGATTCCCAATTCGCGCATTCAGAACATATAGCACGTTGCTGTAAGCAAGCACATTCTCATTCAAAGTTGCAAGTTACTATGTAGGAACAAGTTTGTATAGGTATTTCAAAGATGCCCAGAACCGAGCTAAACTTGGTATGTCTCCAACTCCTAGAAATAACTTCATGCCCCATCTCTCTTACTTCCAGCTAGTAAGGATCACATAATTCCTAACAAAGTTTTGACACAGATTCCCAATTCAGGCATTCAGAACATATAGCACGTTGCTGTAAGCAAGCACATTCTCATTCAAAGTTGCAAGTTACTATGTAGGAACAAGTTTGTATAGGTATTTCAAAGATGCCCAGAACTGAGCTAAACTTGGTATGTCTCCAACTCCTAGAAATAACTTCATGCCCCATCTCCCTTACTTCCAGCTAGTAAGGATCACATAATTCCTAACAAAGTTTTGACACAGATTCCCAATTCGGGCATTCAGAACATATAGCACGTTGCTGTAAGCAAGCACATTCTCATTCAAAGTTGCAAGTTCCAATGCAGGAACAAGTTTGTATAGGTATTTCAAAGATGCCCAGAACTGAGCTAAACTTGGTATGTCTCCAACTCCTAGAAATAACTTCATGCCCTATCTCCCTTACTTCCAGCTAGTAAGGATCACATAATTCCTAACAAAGTTTTGACACAGATTCCCAATTCGGGCATTCAGAACATATAGCACGTTGCTGTAAGCAAGCACATTCTCATTCAAAGTTGCAAGTTACTATGTAGGAACAAGTTTTTATAGGTATTTCAAAGATGCCCAGAACTGAGCTAAACGTTGTATGTCTCCAACTCCTAGAAATAACTTCATGCCTCATCTCTCTAACTTCCAGCTAGAAAAGATGACATAATTCCTAACAAAGTTTTGACACAGATACCAAATTCGGGCATTCAGAACATATAGCACGTTGCTGTAAGCAAGCACATTCTCATTCAAAGTTGCAAGTTACTATGTAGGAACAAGTTTGTATAGGTATTTCAAAGATGCCCAGAACTGAGCTAAAGGTTGTATGTCTCCAACTCCTAGAAATAACTTCATGCCCCATCTCCCTTACTTCCAGCTAGTAAGGATCACATAATTTCTAACAAAGATTTGACACAGATTCCCAATTAGGGCATTCAGAATATTTAGCACGTTGCTGTAAGCAAGCACATTCTCATTCAAAGTTGCAAGTTACTATGTAGGAACAAGTTTGTATAGGTATTTCAAAGATGCCCAGAACTGAGGTAAACTTGGTATGTCTCCAACTCCTAGAAATAACTTCATGCCCCATCTCCCTTACTTCCAGCTAGTAAGGGTCACATAATTCCTAACAAAGTTTTGACACAGATTCCCAATTCGGGCATTCAGAACATATAGCACGTTGCTGTAAGCAAGCACATTCTCATTCAAAGTTGCAAGTTACTATGTAGGAACAAGTTTGTATAGGTATTTCAAAGATGCCCAGAACTGAGCTAAACTTGGTAAGTCTCCAACTCCTAGAAATAACTTCATGCCCCATCTCCCTTACTTCCAGCTAGTAAGGATCACATAATTCCTAACAATGTTTTGACACAGATTCTCAATTCGGGCATTCAGAACATATAGCACGTTGCTGTAAGCAAGCAAATTCCCATTCAAAGTTGCAAGTTACTATGTAGGAACAAGTTTGTATAGGTATTTCAAAGATGCCCAGAACTGTGCTAAACTTGGTATGTTCCAACTCCTAGAAATAACTTCATGCCCCAACTCCCTTACTTCCAGCTAGTAAGGATCACATAATTCCTAAGAAAGTTTTGACACAGATTCCCAATTCGGGCATTCAGAACATATAGCACGTTGCTCTAAGCAAGCACATTCTCATTCAAAGTTACAAGTTACTATGCAGGAACAAGTTTGTATAGGTATTTCAAAGATGCCCAGAACTGAGCTAAACGTTGTATGTCTCCAACTCCTAGAAATAACTTCATGCCCCATCTCCCTTACTTCCAGCTAGTAAGGATCACATAATTCCTAACAAAGTTTTGACACAGATTCCCAATTCGGGCATTCAGAACATATAGCACGTTGCTGTAAGCAAGCACATTCTCCTTCAAAGTTGCAAGTTACTATGTAGGAACAAGTTTGTATAGGACTTTCAAAGATGCCCAGAACTGAGCCAAACTTGGTATGTCTCCAACTCCTAGAATTAACTTCATGCCCCATCTCCCTTACTTCCAGCTAGTAAGGATCACATAATTCATAACAAAGTTTTGACACAGAGTCCCAATTCGGGCATTCAGAACATATAGCACGTTGCTGTAAGCAAGCACATTCTCATTCAAATTTGCAAGTTACTATGTAGGAACAAGTTTGTATAGGTATTTCAAAGATGCCCAGAACTGAGCTTAACGTTGTATGTTTCCAACTCCTAGAAATAACTTCATGCCCCATCTCCCTTACTTCCAGCTAGTAAGGATCACATAATTCCTAACAAAGTTTTGACACAGATTCACAATTCGGGCATTCAGAACATATAGCAAGTTGTTGTAAGCAAGCACATTCTTATTCAAAGTTGCAAGTTACTATGTAGGAACAAGTTTGTATAGGTATTTCAAAGATTCCCAGAACTGAGCTAAACTTGGTATGTCTCCAACTCCTAGAAATAACTTCATGCCCCATCTCCCTTACTTCCAGCTGGTAAGGATCACATAATTCCTAACAAACTTTTGACACAGATTCCCAATTCGGGCATTCAGAACATATAGCACGTTGCTGTAAGCAAGCACATTCTCATTCAAAGTTGCAAGTTACTATGTAGGAACAAGTTTGTATAGGTATTTCAAAGATGCCCAGAACTGAGCTAAACGTTGTAAGTCTCAAACTCCTAGAAATAACTTCATGCCCCATCTCCCTTACTTCCAGCTAGAAGGATCACATAATTCCTAACAAACTTTTGACACAGATTCCCAATTCGGACATTCAGTACATATAGCACGTTGCTGTAAGCAAGCACATTCTCATTCAAAGTTGCAAGTTACTATGTAGGAACAAGTTTCTATAGGTATTTCAAAGATGCCCAGAACTGAGCTAAACTTTGTATGTCTCCAACTCCTAGAAATAACTTCATGCCCCATCTCCCTTACTTCCAGCTAGTAAGGATCACATAATTCCTAACAAAGTTTTGACACAGATTCCCAATTCGGGCAATCAGAACATATAGCACGTTGCTGTAAGCAAGCACATTCTCATTCAAAGTTGCAAGTTACTATGTAGGAACAAGTTTGTATAGGTATTTCAAAGATGCCCAGAACTGAGCTAAACTTGGTATGTCTCCAACTCCTAGAAATAACTTCATGCCCCATCTCCCTAACTTCCAGCTAGTAAGGATCACATAAATCCTAACAAAGTTTTGACACAGATTCCCAATTCGGGCATTCAGAACATATTGCACGTTGCTGTCAGCAAGCACATTCTCATTCAAAGTTGCAAGTTACTATGTAGGAACAAGTTTGTATAGGTATTTCAAAGATGCCCAGAACTGTGCTAAACTTGGTATGTGTCCAGCTCCTAGAAATATCTTCATGCCCCAACTCCGTTACTTCCAGCTAGTAAGGATCACATAATCCTAACAAAATTTTGACACAGATTCCCAATTAGGGCATTCAGAACATATAGCACGTTGCTGTAAGCAAGCACATTCTCATTCAAAGATGCAAGTTACAATGTAGGAACAAGTTTGTATATGTATTTCAAATATGCCCAGAACTGAGCTAAACGTTGTATGTCTCCAACTCTTAGAAATAACTTCATGCTCCATCTCCCTTACTTCCAGCTTGTAAGGATGACATAATTCCTAACAAAGTTTTGAAAGAGATTCCCAATTCGGGCATTCAGAACATATAGCACGTTGCTGTAAGCAAGCACATTCTCATTCATAGTTGCAAGTTACTATGTAGGAACAAGTTTGTATAGGACTTTCAAAGATGCCCAGAACTGAGTTAAAGTGGGTATGTCTCCAACTCCTAGAAATAACTTCATGCCCCATCTCCCTTACTTCCAGCTAGTAAGGATCACATAATATTCCTAACAAAGTTTTGACACAGAGTCCCAATTCGGGCATTCAGAACATATAGCACGTTGCTGTAAGCAAGCATATTCTCATTCAAAGTTGCAAGTTACTATGTAGGAATAAGTTTGTATAGGTATTTCAAAGATGCCCAGAACTGAGGTAAACTTGGTATGTCTCGAACTCCTAGAAATAACTTCATGCCCCATCTCCCTTACTTCCAGCTAGTAAGGATCACATAATTCCTAACAAAGTTTTGACACAGATTCCCAATTCGGGCATTCAGAACATATAGCACGTTGCTGTAAGCAAGCACATTCTCATTCAAAGTTGCAAGTTACTATGTAGGAACAAGTTTCTATAGGTATTTCAAAGATGCCCAGAACTGAGCTAAACTTGGTATGTCTCCAAGTCCTAGAAATAACATCATGCCCCATCTCCCTTACTTCCAGCTAGTAAGGATCACATAATTCCTAACAAAGTTTTGACACAGATTCCCAATTCGGGCATTCAGAACATATAGCACGTTGCTGTAAGCAAGCACATTCTCATACAAAGTTGCAAGTTACCATGTAGGAACAAGTTTGTATAGGTATTTCAAAGATGCCCAGAACTGAGCTAAACGTTGTATGTCTCCAACTCCTAGAAATAACTTCATACCCAATCTCCCTTACTTAAAGCTAGTAAGGATCACATAATTCCTAACAAAGTTTTGACACAGATTCCCAATTCGGGCATTCAGAACATATAGCACGTTGCTGTAAGCAAGCACATTCTCATTCAAAGTTGCAAGTTACTATGTAGGAACAAGTTTGTATAGGTATTTCAAAGATGCCCAGAACTGAGCTAAACTTGGTATGTCTCCAACTCCTAGAAATAACTTCATGCCCCATCTCCCTTACTTCCATCTAGTAAGGATCACATAATTTCTAACAAAGTTTTGACACAGATTCCCAATTCGCGCATTCAGAACATATAGCACGTTGCTGTAAGCAAGCACATTCTCATTCAAAGTTGCAAGTTACTATGTAGGAACAAGTTTGTATAGGTATTTCAAAGATGCCCAGAACCGAGCTAAACTTGGTATGTCTCCAACTCCTAGAAATAACTTCATGCCCCATCTCTCTTACTTCCAGCTAGTAAGGATCACATAATTCCTAACAAAGTTTTGACACAGATTCCCAATTCAGGCATTCAGAACATATAGCACGTTGCTGTAAGCAAGCACATTCTCATTCAAAGTTGCAAGTTACTATGTAGGAACAAGTTTGTATAGGTATTTCAAAGATGCCCAGAACTGAGCTAAACTTGGTATGTCTCCAACTCCTAGAAATAACTTCATGCCCCATCTCCCTTACTTCCAGCTAGTAAGGATCACATAATTCCTAACAAAGTTTTGACACAGATTCCCAATTCGGGCATTCAGAACATATAGCACGTTGCTGTAAGCAAGCACATTCTCATTCAAAGTTGCAAGTTACTATGTAGGAACAAGTTTGTATAGGTATTTCAAAGATGCCCAGAACTGTGCTAAACTTGGTATGTGTCCAGCTCCTAGAAATATCTTCATGCCCCAACTCCGTTACTTCCAGCTAGTAAGGATCACATAATTCCTAACAAAATTTTGACACAGATTCCCAATTAGAGCATTCAGAACATATAGCACGTTGCTGTAAGCAAGCACACTCTCATTCAAAGATGCAAGTTACTATGTAGGAACAAGTTTGTATAGGTATTTCAAAGATGCCCAGAACTGAGCTAAATGTTGTATGTCTCCAACTCTTAGAAATAACTTCATGCCCCATCTCCCTTACTTCCAGCTTGTAAGGATGACATAATTCCTAACAAAGTTTTGACACAGATTCCCAATTCGGGCATTCAGAACATATAGCACGTTGCTGTAAGCAAGCACATTCTCATTCAAAGTTGCAAGTTACTATGTAGGAACAAGTTTGTATAGGACTTTCAAAGATGCCCAAAACTGAGTTAAAGTGGGTATGTCTCCAACTCCTAGAAATAACTTCATGCCCCATCTCCCTTACGTCCAGCTAGTAAGGATCACATAATATTCCTAACAAAGTTTTGACACAGATTCCAAATTCGGGCATTCAGAACATATAGCACGTTGCTGTAAGCAAGCACATTCTCATTCAAAGTTGCAAGTTACTATGTAGGAACAAGTTTGTATAGGTATTTCAAAGATGCCCAGAACTGAGCTAAACTTGGTATGTCTCCAACTCCTAGAAATAACTTCATGCCCCATCTCCCTTACTTCCAGCTAGTAAGGATCACATAATTCCTAACAAACTTTTGACACAGATTCCCAATTCGGCATTCAGAACATATAGGACGTTGCTGTAAGCAAGCACATTCTCATTCAAAGTTGCAAGTTACTATGTAGGAACAAGTTTGTATAGGTATTTCAAAGATGCCCAGAACTCAGCTAAACTTGGTATGTCTCCAACTCCTAGAAATAACTTCATGCCCCATCTCCCTTACTTCCAGCTAGTAAGGATCACATAATTCCTAACAAAGTTTTGACACAGATTCCCAATTCGGGCATTCAGAACATATAGCACGTTGCTGTAAGCAAGCACATTCTCATTCAAAGTTGCAAGTTACTATGTAGGAACAAGTTTGTATAGGTATTTCAAAGATGCCCAGAACTGTGCTAAACTTGGTATGTGTCCAGCTCCTAGAAATATCTTCATGCCCCAACTCCGTTACTTCCAGCTAGTAAGGATCACATAATTCCTAACAAAATTTTGACACAGATTCCCAATTAGAGCATTCAGAACATATAGCACGTTGCTGTAAGCAAGCACACTCTCATTCAAAGATGCAAGTTACTATGTAGGAACAAGTTTGTATAGGTATTTCAAAGATGCCCAGAACTGAGCTAAATGTTGTATGTCTCCAACTCTTAGAAATAACTTCATGCCCCATCTCCCTTACTTCCAGCTTGTAAGGATGACATAATTCCTAACAAAGTTTTGACACAGATTCCCAATTCGGGCATTCAGAACATATAGCACGTTGCTGTAAGCAAGCACATTCTCATTCAAAGTTGCAAGTTACTATGTAGGAACAAGTTTGTATAGGACTTTCAAAGATGCCCAAAACTGAGTTAAAGTGGGTATGTCTCCAACTCCTAGAAATAACTTCATGCCCCATCTCCCTTACGTCCAGCTAGTAAGGATCACATAATATTCCTAACAAAGTTTTGACACAGATTCCAAATTCGGGCATTCAGAACATATAGCACGTTGCTGTAAGCAAGCACATTCTCATTCAAAGTTGCAAGTTACTATGTAGGAACAAGTTTGTATAGGTATTTCAAAGATGCCCAGAACTGAGCTAAACTTGGTATGTCTCCAACTCCTAGAAATAACTTCATGCCCCATCTCCCTTACTTCCAGCTAGTAAGGATCACATAATTCCTAACAAACTTTTGACACAGATTCCCAATTCGGCATTCAGAACATATAGGACGTTGCTGTAAGCAAGCACATTCTCATTCAAAGTTGCAAGTTACTATGTAGGAACAAGTTTGTATAGGTATTTCAAAGATGCCCAGAACTCAGCTAAACTTGGTATGTCTCCAACTCCTAGAAATAACTTCATGCCCCATCTCCCTTACTTCCAGCTAGTAAGGATCACATAATTTCTAACAATGTTTTGACACAGATTCCCAATTCGGGCATTCAGAACATATAGCACGTTGCTGTAAGCAAGCACATTCTCATTCAAAGTTGCAAGTTATTATGTAGAAACAAGTTTGTATAGGTATTTCAAAGATGCCCAGAACTGAGCTAAACGTTGCATGTTTCCAACTCCTAGATATAACTTCATGCCCCATCTCCCTTACTTCCATCTAGTAAGGATCACATAATTTCTAACAAAATTTTGACACTGATTCCCAATTCGGGCATTCAGAACATATAGCACGTTGCTGTAAGCAAGCACATTCTCATTCAAAGTTGCAAGTTACTATGTAGGAACAAGTTTGTATAGGTATTTCAAAGATGCTCAGAACTGAGCTAAAAGTTGTATGTCTACAACTCCTAGAAATAACTTCATCCCCCATCTCCCTTACTTCCAGCTAGTAAGGCTCACATAATTCCTAACAAAGTTTTGACACAGATTCCCATTTCGGGCATTCGGAACATATAGCACGTTGCTGTAAGCAAGCACATTCTCATTCAAAGTTGCAAGTTACTATGTAGGAACAAGTTTGTATAGGTATTTCAAAGATGCCCAGAACTGAGCTAAACTTGGTATGTCTCCAACTCCTAGAAATAACTTCATGCCCCAACTCCCATACTTCCAGCTAGTAAGGATCACATAATTCCTAACAAAGTTTTGACACAGATTCCCAATTCGGGCATTCAGAACATATAGCACGTTTCTGTAAGCAAGCACATTCTCATTCAAAGTTGCAAGTTACTATGTAGGAACAAGTTTGTATAGGACTTTCAAAGATGCCCAGAACTGAGCTAAACGTTGTATGTCTCCAACTCCTAGAAATAACTTCATGCCCCATCTCCCTTACTTCCAGCTAGTAAGGATCACATAATTTCTAACAAAGTTTTGACACAGATTCCCAATTCGGGCATTCAGAACATATAGCACGTTGCTGTAAGCAAGCACATTCTCATTCAAAGATGCAAGTTACTATGTAGGAACAAGTTTGTATAGGTATTTCAATGATGCCCAGAACTGAGCTAAACTTGGTATGTCTCCAACTCCTAGAAATAACTTCATGCCCCATCTCCGTTACTCCAGCTAGTAAGGATCACATAATTCCTAACAAAGTGTTGACACAGATTCCCAATTCGGGCATTCAGATCATATAGCACGTTGCTGTAAGCAAGCACATTCTCATTCAAAGTTGCAAGTTATTATGTAGGAACAAGTTTGTATAGGTATTTCAAAGATGCCCAGAACTGAGCTAAACTTGGTATGTCTCCAACTCCTAGAAATAACTTCATGCCCCATCTCCCTTACTTCCAGCTAGTAAGGATCACATAATTCCTAAAAAACTTTTGACACAGATTCCCAATTCGGGCATTCAGAACATATAGCACGTTGCTGTAAGCAAGCACATTCTCATTCAAAGTTGCAAGTTACTATGTAGGAACAAGTTTGTATAGGTATTTCAAAGATGCCCAGAACTGAGCTAAACTTGGTATGTCTCCAACTCCTAGAAATAACTTCATGCCCCATCTCCCTTACTTCCAGCTAGTAAGGATCACATAATTCCTAACAAAGTTTTGACACAGATTCCCAATTCGGGCATTCAGAACATATAGCACGTTGCTGTAAGCAAGCACATTCTCATTCAAAGTTGCAAGTTATTATGTAGGCACAAGTTTGTATAGGTATTTCAAAGATGCCCAGAACAGAGCTAAACGTTGTATGTCTCCAACTCATAGAAATAACTTCATGCCCCATCTCCCTTACTTCCAGCTAGTAAGGATCACATAATTCCTAACAAAGATTTGACACAGATTCCCAAATCGGGCATTCAGAACATATAGCACGTTGCTGTAAGCAAGCACATTCTCATTCAAAGTTGCAAGTTATTATGTAGAAACAAGTTTGTATAGGTATTTCAAAGATGCCCAGAACTGAGCTAAACTTGGTATGTCTCCAACTCCTAGATATAACTTCATGCCCCATCTCACTTACTTCCATCTAGTAAGGATCACATAATTTCTAACAAAGTTTTGACACAGATTCCCAATTCGGGCATTCAGAACATATAGCACGTTGCTGTAAGCAAGCACATTCTCATTCAAAGTTGCAAGTTACTATGTAGGAAAAAGTTTGTATAGGTATTTCAAAGATGCTCAGAACTGAGCTAAAAGTTGTATGTCTACAACTCCTAGAAATAACTTCATGCCCCATCTCCCTTACTTCCAGCTAGTAAGGCTCACATCATTCCTAACAAAGTTTTGACACAGATTCCCATTTCGGGCATTCGGAACATATAGCACGTTGCTGTAAGCAAGCACATTCTCATTCAAAGTTGCAAGTTACTATGTAGGAACAAGTTTGTATAGGTATTTCAAAGATGCCCAGAACTGAGCTAAACTTGGTATGTCTCCAACTCCTAGAAATAACTTCATGCCCCATCTCCCTTACTTCCAGTTACTAAGGTTCGCATAATTCCTAACAAAGTTTTGACACAGATTCCCAAACGGGCATTCAGAACATATAGCACGTTGCTGTAAGCAAGCACATTCTCATTCAAAGTTGCAACTTACTATGTAGGAACAAGTTTGTATAGGTATTTCAAAGATGCTCAGAACTGAGCTAAACGTTGTATGTCTCCAACTCCTAGAAATAACTTCATGCCCCATCTCCCTTACTTCCAGCTAGTAAGGCTCACATAATTCCTAACAAAGTTTTGACACAGATTCCCAATTCGGGCATTCAGAACATATAGAACGTTGCTGTAAGCAAGCACATTCTCATTCAAAGTTGCAAGTTACTATGTAGGAACAAGTTTGTATTGGTATTTCAAAGATGCCCAGAACTGAGCTAAACTTGGTATGTCTCCAACTCCTAGAAATAACTTCATGCCCCAACTCCCTTACTTCCAGCTAGTAAGGATCACATATTTCCTAACAAAGTTTTGACACAGATTCCCAATTCGGGCATTCAGAACATATAGCACGTTGCTGTAAGCAAGCACATTCTCATTCAAAGTTGCAAGTTACTATGTAGGAACAAGTTTGTATAGGACTTTCAAAGATGCCCAGAACTGAGCTAAACGTTGTATGTCTCCAACTCCTAGAAATAACTTCATGCCCCATCTCCCTTACTTCCAGCTAGTAAGGATCACATAATTTCTAACAAAGTTTTGACACAGATTCCCAATTCGGGCATTCAGAACATATAGCACGTTGCTGTAAGCAAGCACATTCTCATTCAAAGATGCAAGTTACTATGTAGGAACAAGTTTGTATAGGTATTTCAATGATGCCCAGAACTGAGCTAAACTTGGTATGTCTCCAACTCCAAGAAATAACTTCATGCCCCATCTCCGTTACTCCAGCTAGTAAGGATCACATAATTCCTAACAAAGTGTTGACACAGATTCCCTATTCGGGCATTCAGATCATATAGCAAGTTGCTGTAAGCAAGCACATTCTCATTCAAAGTTGCAAGTTATTATGTAGGAACAAGTTTGTATAGGTATTTCAAAGATGCCCAGAACTGAGCTAAACTTGGTATGTCTCCAACTCCTAGAAATAACTTCATGCCCCATCTCCCTTACTTCCAGCTAGTAAGGATCACATAATTTCGAACAAAGTTTTGACACAGATTCCCAATTCGGGCATTCAGAACATATAGCACGTTGCTGTAAGCAAGCACATTCTCATTCAAAGTTGCAAGTTGCTATGTAGGAACAAGTTTGTATAGGTATGTCAAAGATGCCCAGATCTGAGCTAAACGTTGTATGTTTCCAACTCCTAGATATAACTTCATGCCCCATCTCCCTTACTTCCATCTAGTAAGGATCACATAATTTCTAACAAAGTTTTGACACAGATTCCCAATTCGGGCATTCAGAACATATAGCACGTTGCTGTAAGCAAGCACATTCTCATTCAAAGTTGCAAGTTACTATGTAGGAACAAGTTTGTATAGGTATTTCAAAGATGCTCAGAACTGAGCTAAAAGTTGTATGTCTCCAACTCCTAGAAATAACTTCATGCCCCATCTCCCTTACTTCCAGCTAGTAAGGCTCACATAATTCCTAACAAAGTTTTGACACAGATTCCCAATTCGGGCATTCGGAACATATAGCACGTTGCTGTAAGCAAGCACATTCTCATTCAAAGTTGCAAGTTACTATGTAGGAACAAGTTTGTATAGGTATTTCAAAGATGCCCAGAACTGAGCTAAACTTGGTATGTCTCCAACTCCTAGAAATAACTTCATGCCCCATCTCCCTTACTTCCAGCTAGTAAGGATCACATAATTCCTAACAAAGTTTTGACACAGATTCCCAATTCGGGCATTCAGAACATATAGCACGTTGCTGTAAGCAAGCACATTCTCATTCAAAGTTGCAAGTTACTATGTAGGAACAAGTTTGTATAGGTATTTCAAAGATGCCCAGAACTGAGCTAAACTTGGTATGTCTCCAACTCCTAGAAATAACTTCATGCCCCATCTCCCTTACTTCCAGCTAGTAAGGATCACATAATTCCTAACAAAGTTTTGACACAGATTCCCAATTCGGGCATTCAGAACATATAGCACGTTGCTGTAAGCAAGCACATTCTCATTCAAAGTTGCAAGTTATTATGTAGGAACAAGTTTGTATAGGTATTTCAAAGATGCCCAGAACTGAGCTAAACGTTGTATGTCTCCAACTCATAGAAATAACTTCATGCCCCATCTCCCTTACTTCCAGCTAGTAAGGATCACATAATTCCAAACAAAGTTTTGACACAGATTCCCAATTCGGGCATTCAGAACATATAGCACGTTGCTGTAAGCAAGCACATTCTCATTCAAAGTTGCAAGATACTATGTAGGAACAAGTTTGTATAGGTATTTCAAAGATGCCCAGTACTGAGCTAAAGTGGGTATGTCTCCAACTCCTAGAAATAACTTCATGCCCCATCTCCATTACTTCCAGCTAGTAAGGGTCACATAATTCCTAACAAAATTTTGACACAGATTCCCAATTCGGTTATTGAGAACATATAGCACGTTGCTGTAAGCAAGCACATTCTCATTCAAAGTTGCAAGTTACTATGTAGGAACAAGTTTGTATAGGTATTTCAAAGATGCCCAGAACTGAGCTAAACTTGGTATGTCTCCAACTCCTAGAAATATCTTCATGCCCCATCTCCCTTACTTCCAGCTAGTAAGGATCACATAATTCCTAACAAAGTTTTGACACAGATTCCCAATTCGGGCATTCAGAACATATAGCACGTTGCTGTAAGCAAGCACATTCTCATTCAAAGTTGCAAGTTACTATGTAGGAACAAGTTTGTATAGGTATTTCAAAGATGCCCAGAACTGAGCTAAATTGGGTATGTCTCCAACTCCTAGAAATAACTTCATGCCCCATCTCCATTTCTTCCAGCTAGTAAGGGTCACATAATTCCTAACAAAGTTTTGACACAGATTCCCAATTCGGGCATTCAGAACATTTAGCACCTTGCTGTAAGCAAGCACATTCTCATTCAAAGTTGCAAGTTACTATGTAGGAACAAGTTTTTATACGTATTTCAAAGATGCCCAGAACTGTGCTAAACTTGGTATGTGTCCAACTCCTGGAAATAACTTCATGCCCCAACTCCCTTACTTCCAGCTAGTAAGGATCGCATAATTCCTAACAAAGTTTTGACACAGATTCCCAAACGGGCATGTAGAACATATAGCACGTTGCTGTGAGCAAGCACATTCTCATTCAAAGTTGCAAGTTACTATGTAGGAACAAGTTTGTATAGGTATTTCAAAGATGCTCAGAACTGTGCTACATGTTGTATGTCTCCAACTCCTAGAAATAACTTCATGCCCCATCTCCCTTACTCCCAGCTAGTAAGGCTCACATAATTCCTAACAAAGTTTTGACACAGATTCCCAATTCGGGCATTCAGAACATATAGAACGTTGCTGTAAGCAAGCACAATCTCATTCAAAGTTGCAAGTTACTATGTAGGAACAAGTTTGTATAGGTATTTCAAAGATGCTCAGAACTGAACTAGAAGTTGTATGTCTCCAACTCCTAGAAATAACTTCATGCCCCATCTCCCTTACTTCCATCTAGTAAGGATCACATAATTCCTAAAAAACTTTTGACACAGATTCCTAATTCGGGCATTCAGAACATATAGCACGTTGCTGTAAGCAAGCACATTCTCATTCAAAGTTGCAAGTTACTATGTAGGAACAAGTTTGTATAGGTCTTTCAAAGATGCCCAGAACTGAGCTAAAGTGGTTATGTCTCCAACTCCTAGAAATAACTTTATGCCCCATCTCCCTTACTTCCAGCTAGTAAGGGTCACATATTTCCTAACAAAGTTTTGACACAGATTCCCAATTCGGGCATTCAGAACATGTAGCACGTTGCTGTAAGCAAGCACATTCTCATTCAAAGTTGCAAGTTACTATGTAGGAACAAGTTTGTATAGGTATTTCAAAGATGCCCAGAACTGAGTTAAACTTGGTATGTCTCCAACTCCTAGAAATAACTTCATGCCCCATCTCCCTTACTTCCAGCTAGTAAGGATCACATAATTCCTAAAAAACTTTTGACACAGATTCCCAATTCGGGCATTCAGAACATATAGCACGTTGCTGTAAGCAAGCACATTCTCATTCAAAGATGCAAGTTACTATGTAGGAACAAGTTTGTATAGGTATTTCAATGATGCCCAGAACTGAGCTAAACTTGGTATGTCTCCAACTCCAAGAAATAACTTCATGCCCCATCTCCGTTACTCCAGCTAGTAAGGATCACATAATTCCTAACAAAGTGTTGACACAGATTCCCTATTCGGGCATTCAGATCATATAGCACGTTGCTGTAAGCAAGCACATTCTCATTCAAAGTTGCAAGTTATTATGAGGGAACAAGTTTGTATAGGTATTTCAAAGATGCCCAGAACTGAGCTAAACTTGGTATGTCTCTAACTCCTAGAAATAACTTCATGCCCCATCTCCCTTACTTCCAGCTAGTAAGGATCACATAATTTCGAACAAAGTTTTGACACAGATTCCCAATTCGGGCATTCAGAACATATAGCACGTTGCTGTAAGCAAGCACATTCTCATTCAAAGTTGCAAGTTGCTATGTAGGAACAAGTTTGTATAGGTATGTCAAAGATGCCCAGATCTGAGCTAAACGTTGTATGTTTCCAACTCCTAGATATAACTTCATGCCCCATCTCCCTTACTTCCATCTAGTAAGGATCACATAATTTCTAACAAAGTTTTGACACAGATTCCCAATTCGGGCATTCAGAACATATAGCACGTTGCTGTAAGCAAGCACATTCTCATTCAAAGTTGCAAGTTACTATGTAGGAACAAGTTTGTATAGGTATTTCAAAGATGCTCAGAACTGAGCTAAAAGTTGTATGTCTCCAACTCCTAGAAATAACTTCATGCCCCATCTCCCTTACTTCCAGCTAGTAAGGCTCACATAATTCCTAACAAAGTTTTCACACAGATTCCCAATTCGGGCATTCGGAACATATAGCACGTTGCTGTAAGCAAGCACAATCTCATTCAAAGTTGCAAGTTACTATGTAGGAACAAGTTTGTATAGGTATTTCAAAGATGCCCAGAACTGAGCTAAACTTGGAATGTGTCCAACTCCTAGAAATAACTTCATGCCCCAACTCCCTTACTTCCAGCTAGTAATGATCACATAATTCCTAACAAAGTTTTGACACAGATTCCCAATTCGGGCATTCAGAACATACAGCACGTTGCTGTAAGCAAGCACATTCTCATTCAAAGATGCAAGTTACTATGTAGGAACAAGTTTGTATAGGTATTTCAAAGATGCCCAGAACTGTGCTAAACTTGGTATGTGTCCACCTCCTAGAAATAACTTCATGCCCCAACTCCCTTACTTCCAGCTAGTAAGGATCACATAATTCCTAACAAATTTTGACACAGATTCCCAATTCGGGCATTCAGAACATATAGCACGTTGCTGTAAGCAAGCACATTCTCATTCAAAGTTCCAAGTTACTATGTAGGAACAAGTTTGTATAGGTATTTCAAAGATGCCCAGAACTGAGCTAAACTTGGTATGTCTCCAATTCCTAGAAATAACTTCATGCCCCATCTCCCTTACTTCCATCTAGTAAGGATCACATAATTCCTAACAAAGTTTTGACACAGATTCCCAATTCGGGCATTCAGAATATATAGCACGTTTCTGTAAGCAAGCACATTCTCATTCAAAGTTGCAAGTTACTATGTAGGAACAAGTTTGTATAGGACTTTCAAAGATGCCCAGAACTGTGCTAAACTTGGTATGTGTCCAACTCCTAGAAATAACTTCATGCCCCATCTCCCTTACTTCCAGCTGGTAAGGATCACATAATTCCTAACAAAATTTTGACACAGATTCCCAATTCGGGCATTCAGAACATATAGCACGTTGCTGTAAGCAAGCACATTCTCATTCAAAGTTGCAAGTTGCTATGTAGGAACAAGTTTGTATTGGTATTTCAAAGATGCCCAGAACTGAGCTAAACTTGGTATGTGTCCAACTCATAGAAATAACTTCATGCCCCATCTCCCTTACTTCCAGCTAGTAAGGATCACATAATTCCTAACAAAGTTTTGACACAGATTCCCTATTCGGGCATTCAGAACATATAGCACGTTGCTGTAAGCAAGCACATTCTCATTCAAAGTTGCAAGTTACTATGTAGGAACAAGTTTGTATAGGTATTTCAAAGATGCCCAGAACTGAGCTAAACTTGGTATGTCTCCAACTCCTAGAAATAACTTCACGCCCCATCTCCCATACTTCCAGCTAGTAAGGATCACATATTTCCCAAAAAAGTTTTGACACAGATTCCCAATTCGGGCTTTCAGAACATATAGCACGTTGCTATAAGCAAGCACATTCTCATTCAAAGTTGCAAGTTACTATGTAGGAACAAGTTTGTATAGTTATTTCAAAGATGCCCAGAAGTGTGCTAAACTTGGTATGTGTCCAACTCCTAGAAATACCTTCATGCCCCAACTCACTTACTTCCAGCTAGTAAGGATCACATAATTCCTAACAAAGTTTTGACACAGATTCCCTATTCGGGCATTCAGAACATATAGCACGTTGCTGTAAGCAAGCACATTCTCATTCAAAGTTGCAAGTTACCATGTAGGAACAAGTTTGTATAGTTATTTCAAAGATGCCCAGAACAGAGCTAAAAGTTGTATGTCTCCAACTCCTAGAAATAACTTCATGCCCCATCTCCCTTACTTCCAGCTAGTAAGGATCACATAATTCCTAACAAAGTTTTGACACAGATTCCCAATTCGGGCATTCAGAACATATAGCACGTTGCTGTAAGCAAGCACATTCTCATTCAAAGATGCAAGTTACTATGTAGGAACAAGTTTGTATAGGTATTTCAAAGATGCCCAGAACTGAGCTAAACTTGGTATGTGTCCAACTCCTAGAAATAACTTCATGCCCCATCTCCCTTACTTCCAGCTAGTAAGGATCACATAATTCCTAACAAAGTTTTGACACAGATTCCCAATTCGTGCATTCAGAACATATAGCACGTTGCTGTAAGCAAGCACATTCTCATTCAAAGTTGCAAGTTACTATGTAGGAACAAGTTTGTATAGGTATTTCAAAGATGCCCAGAACTGAGCTAAACTGATATGTGTCCAACTCCTAGAAATAACTTCATGCCCCATCTCCCTTACTTTCAGCTAGTAAGGATCACATAATTCCTAACAAAGTTTTGACACAGATTCCCAATTCGGGCATTCAGAACATATAGCACGTTGATGTAAGCAAGCACATTCTCATTCAAAGATGCAAGTTACTATGTAGGAACAAGTTTGTATAGGTATTGCAAAGATGCCCAGAACTGTGCTAAACTTGGTATGTGTCCACCTCCTAGAAATACCTTCTTGCCCCAACTCCCTTACTTCCAGCTAGTAAGGATCACATAATTCCTAACAAATTTTGACACAGATTCCCAATTCGGGCATTCACAACATATAGCACGTTGCTCTAAGCAAGCACATTCTCATTCAAAGTTGCAAGTTAATATGTAGGAACAAGTTTGTATAGGTATTTCAAAGATGCCCAGAACTGAGCTAAACTTAGAATGTGTCCAACTCCTAGAAATAACTTCATGCCCCAACTCCCTTACTTCCAGCTAGTAAGGATCACATAATTCCTAACAAAGTTTTGACACAGATTCCCAATTCGGGCATTCAGAACATATAGCACGTTGCTGTAAGCAAGCACATTCTCATTCAAAGTTGCAAGTTACTATGTAGGAACAAGTTTGTATAGGACTTTCAAAGATGCCCAGAACTGTGCTAAACTTGGTATGTGTCCAACTCCTAGAAATAACTTCATGCCCCAACTCCCTTTCTTCCAGCTAGTAAGGATCACATAATTCCTAACAAAGTTTTGACACAGATTCCCAATTCGGGCATTCAGAACATATAGCACGTTGCTGTAAGCAAGCACATTCTCATTCAAAGATGCAAGATACTAAGTAGGAACAAGTTTGTATAGGTATTTCAAAGATGCCCAGAACTGAGCTAAACTTGGTATGTCTCCAACTCCTAGAAATAACTTCATGCCCCATTTCCCTTACTTCCAGCTAGTAAAGATCACATAATTCCTAACAAAGATTTGACACAGATTCCCAATTCGGGCATTCAGAACATATAGCACGTTGCTGTAAGCAAGCACACTCTCATTCAAAGTTGCAAATTACTATGTAGGAACAAGTTTGTATAGGTATTTCAAAGATGCCCAGAACTGAGCTAAACTTGGAATGTGTCCAACTCCTAGAAATAACTTCATGCCCCAACTCCCTTACTTCCAGCTAGTAATGATCACATAATTCCTAACAAAGTTTTGACACAGATTCCCAATTCGGGCATTCAGAACATATAGCACGTTGCTGTAAGCAAGCACATTCTCATTCAAAGATGCAAGTTACTATGTAGGAACAAGTTTGTATAGGTATTTCAAAGATGCCCAGAACTGTGCTAAACTTGGTATGTGTCCACCTCCTAGAAATAACTTCATGCCCCATCTCCCTTACTTCCAGCTAGTAAGGATCACATAATTCCTAACAAATTTTGACACAGATTCCCAATTCGGGCATTCAGAACATATAGCACGTTGCTGTAAGCAAGCACATTCTCATTCAAAGTTGCAAGTTACTATGTAGGAACAAGTTTGTATAGGTATTTCAAAGATGCCCAGAACTGAGCTAAACTTGGTATGTCTCTAACTCCTAGAAATAACTTCATGCCCCATCTCCCTTACTTCCATCTAGCAAGGATCACATAATTCCTAACAAAGTTTTGACACAGATTCCCAATTCGGGCATTCAGAACATATAGCACGTTGCTGTAAGCAAGCACATTCTCATTCAAAGTTGCAAGTTACTATGTAGGAACAAGTTTGTATAGGACTTTCAAAGATGCCCAGAACTGTGCTAAACTTGGTATGTGTCCAACTCCTAGAAATAACTTCATGCCCCATCTCCCTTACTTCCAGCTAGTAAGGATCACATAATTCCTAACAAAATTTTGACACAGATTCCCAATTCAGGCATTCAGAACATATAGCACGTTGCTGTAAGCAAGCACATTCTCATTCAAAGTTGCAAGTTGCTATGTAGGAACAAGTTTGTATTGGTATTTCAAAAATGCCCAGAACTGAGCTAAACTTGGTATGTGTCCAACTCCTAGAAATAACTTTATGCCCCATCTCCCTTACTTCCAGCTAGTAAGGATCACATAATTCCTAACAAAGTTTTGACACAGATTCCCAATTCGGGCATTCAGAACATATAGCACGTTGCTGTAAGCAAGCACATTCTCATTCAAAGTTGCAAGTTACTATGTAGGAACAAGTTTGTATAGGTATTTCAAAGATGCCCAGAACTGAGCTAAACTTGGTATGTCTCCAACTCCTAGAAATAACTTCACGCCCCATCTCCCATACTTCCAGCTAGTAAGGATCACATATTTCCTAAAAAAGTTTTGACACAGATTCCCAATTCGGGCATTCAGAACATATAGCACGTTGCTATAAGCAAGAACATTCTCATTCAAAGTTGCAAGTTACTATGTAGGAACAAGTTTGTATAGGTATTTCAAAGATGCCCAGAACTGTGCTAAACTTGGTATGTGTCCAACTCCTAGAAATACCTTCATGCTCCAACTCACTTTCTTCCAGCTTGTAAGGATCACATAATTCCTAACAAAGTTTTGACAAAGATTCCCTATTCGGGCATTCAGAACATATAGCACGTTGCTGTAAGCAAGCACATTCTCATTCAAAGTTGCAAGTTACCATGTAGGAACAAGTTTGTATAGGTATTTCAAAGATGCCCAGAACAGAGCTAAAAGTTGTATGTCTCCAACTCCTAGAAATAACTTCATGCCCCATCTCCCTTACTTCCAGCTAGTAAGGATCACATAATTCCTAACAAGGTTTTGACACAGATTCCCAATTCGGGCATTCAGAACATATAGCACGTTGCTGTAAGCAAGCACATTCTCATTCAAAGTTGCAAGTTACTGTGTAGGAACAAGTTTGTATAGGTATTTCAAAGATGCCCAGAACTGAGCTAAACATGGTATGTGTCCAACTCCTAGAAATAACTTCATGACCCATCTCGCTTACTTCCAGCTAGTGAGGATCACATACTTCCTAACAAAGTTTTGACACAGATTCCCAATTCGTGCATTCACAACATATACCACGTTGCTGTAAGCAAGCACATTCTCATTCAAAGTTGCAAGTTACTATGTAGGAACAAGTTTGTATGGGTATTTCAAAGATGCCCAGAACTGAGCTAAACGTTGTATGTGTCCAACCTCTAGAAATAACTTCATGCCCCTCTCCCATACTTTCAGCTAGTAAGGATCACATCATTCCTAACAAAGTTTTGACACAGATTCCCAATTCGGGCATTCAGAACATATAGCACGTTGCTATAAGCAAGCACATTCTCATTCAAAGTTGCAAGTTACTATGTAGGAACAAGTTTGTATAGGTATTTCAAAGATGCCCAGAACTGTGCTAAACTTGGTATGTGTCCACCTCCTAGAAATACCTTCATGCCCCAACTCACTTACTTCCAGCTAGTAAGGATCACATAATTCCTAACAAAGTTTTGACACAGATTCCCTATTCGGGCATTCAGAACATATAGCACGTTGCTGTAAGCAAGCACATTCTCATTCAAAGTTGCAAGTTACTATGTAGGAACAAGTTTGTATAGGTATTTCAAAGATGCCCAGAACTGAGCTAAACGTTGTATGTGTCCAACCTCTAGAAATAACTTCATGCCCCATCTCCCATACTTCCAGCTAGTAAGGATCACATAATTCCTAACAAAGTTTTGACACAGATTCCCAATTCGGGCATTCAGAACATATAGCACGTTGCTGTAAGCAAGCTCATTCTCATTCAAAGTTGCAAGTTACTATGTAGGAACTAGTTTGTATAGGTATTTCAAAGATGCCCAGAACTGAGCTAAACTTGGTATGTGTCCAACTCCTAGAAATAACTTCATGCCCCATCTCCCTTACTTCCAGCTAGTAAGGATCAATTAATTCCTAACAAAGTTTTGACACAGATTTCCAATTCGGGCATTCAGAACATATAGCACGTTGCTGTAAGCAAGCACATTCTCATTCAAAGATGCAAGTTGCTATGTAGGAACAAGTTTGTATAGGTATTTCAAAGATGCCCAGAACTGAGCTAAACTTGGTATGTGTCCAACTCCTAGAAATAACTTCATGCCCCATCTCCCTTACTTCCAGCTAGTAAGGATCACATAATTCCTAACAAAGTTTTGACACAGATTCCCAATTCGGGCATTCAGAACATATAGCACGTTGCTGTAAGCAAGCACATTCTCATTCAAAGTTGCAAGTTACTATGTAGGAACAAGTTTGTATAGGTATTTCAAAGATGCCCAGAACTGAGCTAAACTTGGTATGTCTCCAACTCCTAGAAATAACTTCACGTCCCATCTCCCATACTTCCAGCTAGTAAGGATCACATATTTCCTAAAAAAGTTTTGACACAGATTCCCAATTCGGGCACTCAGAACATATAGCACGTTGCTATAAGCAAGCACATTCTCATTCAAAGTTGCAAGTTACTATGTAGGAACAAGTTTGTATAGGTATTTCAAAGTTGCCCAGAACTGTGCTAAACTTGGTATGTGTCCAACTCCTAGAAATACCTTCATGCCCCAAGTCACTTACTTCCAGCTAGTAACGATCACATAATTCCTAACAAAGTTTTGACACAGATTCCCTATTCGGGCATTCAGAACATATAGCACGTTGCTGTAAGCAAGCACATTCTCATTCAAAGTTGCAAGTTACTATGTAGGAACAAGTTTGTATAGGTATTTCAAAGATGCCCAGAACAGAGCTAAAAGTTGTATGTCTCCAACTCCTAGAAATAACTTCATGCCCCATCTCCCTTACTTCCGGGTAGTATGGATCACATAATTCCTAACAAAGTTTTGACACAGATTCCCAATTCGGGCATTCAGAACATATAGCACGTTGCTGTAAGCAAGCACATTCTCATTCAAAGTTGCAAGTTACTATGTAGGAACAAGTTTGTATAGTTATTTCAAAGATGCCCAGAACTGAGCTAAACTTGGTATGTCTCCAACTCATAGAAATAACTTCATGCCCCAACTCCCTTACTTCCAGCTAGTAAGGATCACATAATTCCTAACAAAGTTTTGACACAGATTCCCAATTCGGGCATTCAGAACATATAGCACGTTGCTGTAAGCAAGCACATTCTCATTCAAAGTTGCAAGTTACTATGTAGGAACAAGTTTGTATAGGTATTTCAAAGATGCCCAGAACTTAGCTAAACTTGGTATGTGTCCAACCTCTAGAAATAACTTCATGCCCCATCTCCCATACTTCCAGCTAGTAAGGATCACATAATTCCTAACAAAGTTTTGACACAGATTCCCAATTCGGGCATTCAGAACATATAGCACGTTGCTGTAAGCAAGCACATTCTCATTCAAAGTTGCAAGTTGCTATGTAGGAACAAGTTTGTATAGGTATTTCAAAGATGCCCAGAACTGAGCTAAACTTGGTATGTGTCAAACCTCTAGAAATAACTTCATGCCCCATCTCCCATACTTCCAGCTAGTAAGGATCACATAATTCCTAACAAAGTTTTGACACAGATTCCCAATTCGGGCATTCAGAACATATAGCACGTTGCTGTAAGCAAGCTCATTCTCATTCAAAGTTGCAAGTTACTATGTAGGAACAAGTTTGTATAGGTATTTCAAAGATGCCCAGAACTCAGCTAAACTTGGTATGTGTCCAACTCCTAGAAATAACTTCATGCCCCATCTCCCTTACTTCCAGCTAGTAAGGATCACATAATTCCTAACAAAGTTTTGACACAGATTCCCAATTCGGGCATTCAGAACATATACCACGTTGCTGTAAGCAAGATCATTCTCATTCAAAGTTGCAAGTTACTATGTAGGAACAAGTTTGTATAGGTATTTCAAAGATGCCCAGAACTGAGCTAAACTTGGTATGTGTCCAACTCCTAGAAATACCTACATGCCCCAACTCCCTTACTTCCAGCTAGTAAGGATCACATAATTCCTAACAAATTTTGACACAGATTCCCAAATCGGGCATTCAGAACATATAGCACGTTGCTCTAAGCAAGCACATTCTCATTCAAAGTTGCAAGTTACTATGTAGGAACAAGTTTGTATAGGTATTTCAAAGATGCCCAGAACTGAGCTAAACTTGGTATGTCTCCAACTCCTAGAAATAACTTCATGCCCCATCTCCCTTACTTCCAGCTAGTAATAATCACAAAATTTCTAACAAAGTTTTGACACAGATTCCCAATTCGGGCATTCACAACATTTAGCACGTTGCTGTAAGCAAGCACATTCTCCTTCAAAGTTGCAAGTTACTATGTAGGAACAAGTTTGTATAGGTATTTCAAAGATGCCCAGAACTGAGCTAAACGTTGTGTCTCCAACTCCTAGAAATAACTTCATGCCACATCTCCCTTTCTTCCATCTAGTAAGGATCACATAATTCCTAACAATGTTTTGACACAGATTCCCAATTCGGGCATTCAGAACATATAGCACGTTGCTGTAAGCAAGCACATTCTCATTCAAAGTTGCAAGTTACTATGTAGGAACAAGTTTGTATAGGTATTTCAAAGATGCCCAGAACTGAGCTAAACTTGGTATGTGTCCAACTCCTAGAAATACCTTCATGCCCCAACTCACTTACTTCCAGCTCGTAAGGATCACATAATACCTAAGAAAGTTTTAACACAGATTCCCAATTCGGGCATTCAGAACATATAGCACGTTGCTGTAAGCACGCACATTCTCATTCAAAGTTGCAAGTTACTATGTGGGAACAAGTTTGAATAGGACTTTCAAAGATGCCCAGAACTGAGCTAAACTTGGTATGTGTCGAACTCCTAGAAATAACTTCATGCCCCATCTCCCTTACTTCCATCTAGTAAGGATCACATAATTCCTAACAAAGTTTTGACACAGATTCCCAATTCGGGCATTCAGAACATATAGCACGTTGCTGTAAGCAGGCACATTCTCATTCAAAGTTGCAAGTTACTATGTAGGAACAAGTTTGTATAGGTATTTCAAAGATGCCCAGAACTGTGCTAAACTTGGTATGTGTCCAACTCCTAGAAATACCTTCATGCCCCAACTCCCTTACTTCCAGCTAGTAAGGATCACATAATTCCTAACAAATTTTGACACAGATTCCCAATTCGGGCATTCAGAACATATAGCACGTTGCTGTAAGCAAGCACATTCTCATTCAAAGTTGCAAGTTACTATGTAGGAACAAGTTTGTATAGGTATTTCAAAGATGCCCAGAACTGAGCTAAACTTGGTATGTGTCCAACTCCTAGAAATAACATCATGCCCCAACTCCCTTACTTCCAGCTAGTAAGGATCACATAATTCCTAACAAATTTTTGACACAGATTCCCAATTCGGGCATTCAGAACATATAGCACGTTGCTGTAAGCAAGCACATTCTCATTCAAAGTTGCAAGTTACTATGTAGGAACAAGTTTGAATAGGACTTTCAAAGATGCCCAGAACTGAGCTAAACTTGGTATGTGTCCAACTCCTAGAAATAACTTCATGCCCCATCTCCCTTACTTCCATCTAGTAAGGATCACATAATTCCTAACAACGTTTTGACACAGATTCCCAATTCGGGCATTCAGAACATATAGCACGTTGCTGTAAGCAAGCACATTCTCATTCAAAGTTGCAAGTTACTATGTAGGAACAAGTTTGTATAGGTATTTCAAAGATGCCCAGAACTGAGCTAAACTTGGTATGTGTCCAACCTCTAGAAATAACTTCATGCCCCATCTCCCATACTTCCAGCTAGTAAGGATCACATAATTCCTAACAAAGTTTTGACACAGATTCCCAATTCGGGCATTCAGAACATATAGCACGTTGCTGTAAGCAAGCACATTCTCATTCAAAGTTGCAAGTTGCTATGTAGGAACAAGTTTGTATAGGTATTTCAAAGATGCCCAGAACTGAGCTAAACTTGGTATGTGTCAAACCTCTAGAAATAACTTCATGCCCCATCTCCCATACTTCCAGCTAGTAAGGATCACATAATTCCTAACAAAGTTTTGACACAGATTCCCAATTCGGGCATTCAGAACATATAGCACGTTGCTGTAAGCAAGCTCATTCTCATTCGAAGTTGCAAGTTACTATGTAGGAACAAGTTTGTATAGGTATTTCAAAGATGCCCAGAACTGAGCTAAACTTGGTATGTGTCCAACTCCTAGAAATACCTACATGCCCCAACTCCCTTACTTCCAGCTAGTAAGGATCACATAATTCCTAACAAATTTTGACACAGATTCCCAATTCGGGCATTCAGAACATATAGCACGTTGCTCTAAGCAAGCACATTCTCATTCAAAGTTGCAAGTTACTATGTAGGAACAAGTTTGTATAGGTATTTCAAAGATGCCCAGAACTGAGCTAAACTTGGTATGTGTCCAACTCCTAGAAATAACTTCATGCCCCATCTCCCTTACTTCCAGCTAGTAAGGATCACATAATTCCTAACAAAGTTTTGACACAGATTCCCAAATCGGGCATTCACAACATATAGCACGTTGCTGTAAGCAAGCACATTCTCATTCAAAGTTGCAAGTTACTATGTAGGAACAAGTTTGTATAGGTATTTCAAAGATGCCCAGAACTGAGCTAAACGTTGTATGTCTCCAACTCCTAGAAATAACTTCATGCCACATCTCCCTTACTTCCATTTAGTAAGGATCACATAATTCCTAACAAAGTTTTGACACAGATTCCCAATTCGGGCATTCAGAACATATAGCACGTTGCTGTAAGCAAGCACATTCTCATTCAAAGTTGCAAGTTACTATTCAGGAACAAGTTTGTATAGGTATTTCAAAGATGCCCAGAACTGAGCTAAACTTGGTATGTGTCCAACTCCTAGAAATAACTTCATGCCCCATCTCCCTTAATTCCAGCTAGTAAGGATCACATAATTCCTAACAAAGTTTTGACACAGATTCCCAATTCGGGCATTCAGAACATATAGCACGTTGCTGTAAGCAAGCACATTCTCATTCAAAGTTGCAAGTTACTATGTAGGAACAAGTTTGTATAGGTATTTCAAAGATGCCCAGAACTGAGCAAACTTGGTATGTGTCCAACTCCTAGAAATACCTTCATGCCCAAACTCACTTACTTCCAGCTAGTAAGGATCACATAATTCCTAACAAAGTTTTGACACAGATTCCCAATTCGGGCATTCAGAACATATAGCACGTTGCTGTAAGCAAGCACATTCTCATTCAAAGTTGCAAGTTAATATGTAGGAACAAGTTTGTATAGGTATTTCAAAGATGCCCAGAACTGAGCTAAACTTGGTATGTGTCCAACTCCTAGAAATAACTTCATGCCCCAACTCCCTTACTTCCAGCTACTAAGGATCACATGATTCCTAACAAAGTTTTGACACAGATTCCGAGTTCGGGCATTCAGAACATATAGCACGTTGCTGTAAGCAAGCACATTCTCATTCAAAGTTGCAAGTTACTATGTAGGAACAAGTTTGTATAGGTATTTCAAAGATGCCCAGAACTGAGCTAAACTTGGTATGTGTCCAACTCCTAGAAATACCTTCATGCCCCAACTCCCTTACTTCCAGCTAGTAAGGTTCACATAATTCCTAACAAAGTTTTTACACAGATTCCCAATTCGGGCATTCAGAACATATAGCACGTTGCTGTAAGCAAGCACATTCTCATTCAAAGTTGCAAGTTACTATGTAGGAACAAGTTTGTATAGGTATTTCAAAGATGCCCAGAACTGAGCTAAACTTGGTATGTGTCCAACTCCTAGAAATAACATCATGCCCCATCTCCTTACTTCCATCTAGTAAGGATCACATAATTCCTAACAAAGTTTTGACACAGATTCCCAATTCGGGTATTCAGAACATATAGCACGTTGCTCTAAGCAAGCACATTCACATTCAAAGTTGCAAGTTAATATGTAGGAACAAGTTTGTATAGGTATTTTAAAAATGCCCAGAACTGAGCTAAACTTGGTATGTGTCCAACTCCTAGAAATAACTTCATGCCCCATCTCCCTTACTTCCAGCTAGTAAGGATCACATAATTCCTAACAAAGTTTTGACACAGATTCCCAATTCGGGAATTCACAACAGATAGCACGTTGCTGTAAGCAAGCACATTCTCATTCAAAGTTGCAAGTTACTATGTAGGAACAAGTTTGTATAGGTATTTCAAAGATGCCCAGAACTGAGCTAAACTTGGTATGTGTCCAACTCCTAGAAATAACTTCATACCCCAACTCCCTTACTTCCAGCTAGTAAGGATCACATAATTCCTAACAAAGTTTTGACACAGATTCCCAATTCGGGCCTTCAGAACATATAGCACGTTGCTGTAAGCAAGCACATTCTCATTCAAAGTTGCAAGTTACTATGTAGGAACAAGTTTGTATAGGTATTTCAAAGATGCCCAGAACTGAGCTAAACTTGGTATGTGTCCAACTCCTAGAAATACCTTCATGCCCCAACTCACTTACTTCCAGCTAGTAAGGATCACATAATTCCTAACAAAGTTTTGACACAGATTCCCAATTCGGGCATTCAGAACATATAGCACGTTGCTGTAAGCAAGCACATTCTCATTCAAAGTTGCAAGTTACTATGTTGGAACAAGTTTGTATAGGTATTTCAAAGATGCCCAGAACTGAGCTAAAGGTTGTATGTCTCCAACTCCTAGAAATAACTTCATTCCCCATCTCCCTTACTTCCAGCTAGTAAGGATCACATAATTTCTAACAAAGTTTTGACACAGATTCCCAATTCGGGCATTCAGAACATATAGCACGTTGCTGTAAGCAAGCACATTCTCATTCAAAGATGCAAGTTACTATGTAGGAACAAGTTTGTATAGGTATTTCAAAGATGCCCAGAACTGAGCTAAACTTGGTATGTGTCCAACTCCTAGAAATAACTTCATGCGCCATCTCCCTTACTTCCATCTAGTAAGGATCACATAATTCCTAACAAAGTTTTGACACAGATTCCCAATTCGGGCATTCAGAACATATAGCACGTTGCTGTAAGCAAGCACATTCTCATTCAAAGTTGCAAGTTACTATGTAGGAACAAGTTTGTATAGGTATTTCAAAGATGCCCAGAACTGAGCTAAACGTTGTATGTCTCCAACTCCTAGAAATAACTTCATGCCACATCTCCCTTACTTCCAGCTAGTAAGGATCACATAATTTCTAACAAAGTTTTGACACAGATTCCCAATTCGGGCATTCACAACATATAGCACGTTGCTGTAAGCAAGCACATTCTCATTCAAAGATGCAAGTTACTATGTAGGAACAAGATTGTATAGGTATTTCAAAGATGTCCAGAACTGAGCTAAACGTTGTATGTCTCCAACTCCTAGAAATAACTTCATGCCACATCTCCCTTACTTCCATCTAGAAAGGATCACATAATTCCTAACAAAGTTTTGACACAGATTCCCAATTCGGGCATTCAGAATATATAGCACGTTGCTGTAAGCAAGCACTTTCTCATTCAAAGTTGCAAGTTACTATTTAGGAACAAGTTTGTATAGGTATTTCAAAGATGCCCAGAACTGAGCTAAACTTGGTATGTGTCCAACTCCTAGAAATACGTTCATGTACCAACACCCTTACTTCCAACTAGTAAGGATCACATAATTCCTAACAAAGTTTTGACACAGATTCCCAATTCGGGCATTCACAACATATAGCACGTTGCTGTAAGCAAGCACATTCTCATTCAAAGTTGCAAGTTACTATGCAGCAACAAGTTTGTATAGGTATTTCAAAGATGCCCAGAACTGAGCTAAACTTGGTATGTGTCCAACTCCTCGAAATACCTTCATGCCCCATCTCCCTTACTTCCAGCTAGTAAGGATCACATAATTTCTAACAAAGTTTTGACACAGATTCCCAATTCGGGCATTCAGAACATATAGCACGTTGCTGTAAGCAAGCTCATTCTTATTCAAAGTTGCAAGTTACTATGTAGGAACAAGTTTTTATAGGTATTTCAAAGATGCCCAGAACTGAGCTAAACTTGGTATGTCTCCAACTCCTAGAATTAACTTCATGCCCCATCTCCCTTACTTCCAGCTAGTAATAATCACAAAATTTCTAACAAAGTTTTGACACAGATTCCCAATTCGGGCATTCACAACATTTAGCACGTTGCTGTAAGCAAGCACATTCTCCTTCAAAGTTGCAAGTTACTATGTAGGAACAAGTTTGTATAGGTATTTCAAAGATGCCCAGAACTGAGCTAAACGTTGTGTCTCCAACTCCTAGAAATAACTTCATGCCACATCTCCCTTTCTTCCATCTAGTAAGGATCACATAATTCCTAACAAAGTTTTGACACAGATTCCCAATTCGGGCATTCAGAACATATAGCACGTTGCTGTAAGCAAGCACATTCTCATTCAAAGTTGCAAGTTACTATGTAGGAACAAGTTTGTATAGGTATTTCAAAGATGCCCAGAACTGAGCTAAACTTGGTATGTGTCCAACTCCTAGAAATAACTTCATGCCCCATATCCCTTAATTCCAGCTAGTAAGGATCACATAATTCCTAACAAAGTTTTGACACAGATTCCCAATTCGGGCATTCAGAACATATAGCACGTTGCTGTAAGCAAGCACATTCTCATTCAAAGTTGCAAGTTACTATGTAGGAACAAGTTTGTATAGGTATTTCAAAGATGCCCAGAACTGAGCAAACTTGGTATGTGTCCAACTCCTAGAAATACCTTCATGCCCAAACTCACTTACTTCCAGCTAGTAAGGATCACATAATTCCTAACAAAGTTTTGACACAGATTCCCAATTCGGGCATTCAGAACATATAGCACGTTGCTGTAAGCAAGCACATTCTCATTCAAAGTTGCAAGTTACTATGTAGGAACAAGTTTGTATAGGTATTTCAAAGATGCCCAGAACTGAGCTAAACTTGGTATGTGTCCAACTCCTAGAAATAACTTCATGCCCCAACTCCCTTACTTCCAGCTACTAAGGATCACATGATTCCTAACAAAGTTTTGACACAGATTCCGAGTTCGGGCATTCAGAACATATAGCACGTTGCTGTAAGCAAGCACATTCTCATTCAAAGTTGCAAGTTACTATGTAGGAACAAGTTTGTATAGGTATTTCAAAGATGCCCAGAACTGAGCTAAACTTGGTATGTGTCCAACTCCTAGAAATACCTTCATGCCCCAACTCCCTTACTTCCAGCTAGTAAGGTTCACATAATTCCTAACAAAGTTTTTACACAGATTCCCAATTCGGGCATTCAGAACATATAGCACGTTGCTGTAAGCAAGCACATTCTCATTCAAAGTTGCAAGTTACTATGTAGGAACAAGTTTGTATAGGTATTTCAAAGATGCCCAGAACTGAGCTAAACTTGGTATGTGTCCAACTCCTAGAAATAACATCATGCCCCATCTCCTTACTTCCATCTAGTAAGGATCACATAATTCCTAACAAAGTTTTGACACAGATTCCCAATTCGGGTATTCAGAACATATAGCACGTTGCTCTAAGCAAGCACATTCACATTCAAAGTTGCAAGTTAATATGTAGGAACAAGTTTGTATAGGTATTTTAAAAATGCCCAGAACTGAGCTAAACTTGGTATGTGTCCAACTCCTAGAAATAACTTCATGCCCCATCTCCCTTACTTCCAGCTAGTAAGGATCACATAATTCCTAACAAAGTTTTGACACAGATTCCCAATTCGGGAATTCACAACAGATAGCACGTTGCTGTAAGCAAGCACATTCTCATTCAAAGTTGCAAGTTACTATGTAGGAACAAGTTTGTATAGGTATTTCAAAGATGCCCAGAACTGAGCTAAACTTGGTATGTGTCCAACTCCTAGAAATAACTTCATGCCCCAACTCCCTTACTTCCAGCTAGTAAGGATCACATAATTCCTAACAAAGTTTTGACACAGATTCCCAATTCGGGCCTTCAGAACATATAGCACGTTGCTGTAAGCAAGCACATTCTCATTCAAAGTTGCAAGTTACTATGTAGGAACAAGTTTGTATAGGTATTTCAAAGATGCCCAGAACTGAGCTAAACTTGGTATGTGTCCAACTCCTAGAAATACCTTCATGCCCCAACTCACTTACTTCCAGCTAGTAAGGATCACATAATTCCTAACAAAGTTTTGACACAGATTCCCAATTCGGGCATTCAGAACATATAGCACGTTGCTGTAAGCAAGCACATTCTCATTCAAAGTTGCAAGTTACTATGTTGGAACAAGTTTGTATAGGTATTTCAAAGATGCCCAGAACTGAGCTAAAGGTTGTATGTCTCCAACTCCTAGAAATAACTTCATGCCCCATCTCCCTTACTTCCAGCTAGTAAGGATCACATAATTCCTAACAAAGTTTTGACACAGATTCCCAATTCGGGCATTCAGAACATATAGCACGTTGCTGTAAGCAAGCACATTCTCATTCAAAGATGCAAGTTACTATGTAGGAACAAGTTTGTATAGGTATTTCAAAGATGCCCAGAACTGAGCTAAACTTGGTATGTGTCCAACTCCTAGAAATAACTTCATGCGCCATCTCCCTTACTTCCATCTAGTAAGGATCACATAATTCCTAACAAAGTTTTGACACAGATTCCCAATTCGGGCATTCAGAACATATAGCACGTTGCTGTAAGCAAGCACATTCTCATTCAAAGTTGCAAGTTACTATGTAGGAACAAGTTTGTATAGGTATTTCAAAGATGCCCAGAACTGAGCTAAACGTTGTATGTCTCCAACTCCTAGAAATAACTTCATGCCACATCTCCCTTACTTCCAGCTAGTAAGGATCACATAATTTCTAACAAAGTTTTGACACAGATTCCCAATTCGGGCATTCACAACATATAGCACGTTGCTGTAAGCAAGCACATTCTCATTCAAAGATGCAAGTTACTATGTAGGAACAAGATTGTATAGGTATTTCAAAGATGTCCAGAACTGAGCTAAACGTTTTATGTCTCCAACTCCTAGAAATAACTTCATGCCACATCTCCCTTACTTCCATCTAGAAAGGATCACATAATTCCTAACAAAGTTTTGACACAGATTCCCAATTCGGGCATTCAGAATATATAGCACGTTGCTGTAAGCAAGCACATTCTCATTCAAAGTTGCAAGTTACTATTTAGGAACAAGTTTGTATAGGTATTTCAAAGATGCCCAGAACTGAGCTAAACTTGGTATGTGTCCAACTCCTAGAAATACGTTCATGTACCAACACCCTTACTTCCAACTAGTAAGGATCACATAATTCCTAACAAAGTTTTGACACAGATTCCCAATTCGGGCATTCACAACATATAGCACGTTGCTGTAAGCAAGCACATTCTCATTCAAAGTTGCAAGTTACTATGCAGCAACAAGTTTGTATAGGTATTTCAAAGATGCCCAGAACTGAGCTAAACTTGGTATGTGTCCAACTCCTCGAAATACCTTCATGCCCCAACTCCCTTACTTCCAACTTGTAAGGATCACATAATTCCTAACAAAGTTTTGACACAGATTCCCAATTCGGGCATTCAGAACATATAGCACGTTGCTGTAAGCAAGCACATTCTCATTCAAAGTTGCAAGTTACTATGTAGGAACAAGTTTGTATAGGTATTTCAAAGATGCCCAGAACTGAGCTAAACTTGGTATGTGTCCAACTCCTAGAAATAACTTCATGCCCCAACTCCCTTACTTCCAGCTAGTAAGGATCACATAATTCCTAACAAAGTTTTGACACAGATTCCCAACTCGGGCATTAAGAACATATAGCACGTTGCTGTAAGCAAGCACATTCTCATTCAAAGTTGCAAGTTACTATGTAGGAACAAGTTTGTATAGGTATTTCAAAGATGCCCAGAACTGAGCTAAACTTGCTATGTGTCCAACTCCTAGAAATACCTTCATGCCCCAACTCCCTTACTTCCAGCTAGTAAGGTTCACATAATTCCTAACAAAGTTTTGACACAGATTCCCAATTCGGGCATTCAGAACATATAGCACGTTGCTGTAAGCAAGCACATTCTCATTCAAAGTTGCAAGTTACTATGTAGGAACAAGTTTGTATAGGTATTTCAAAGATGCCCAGAACTGTGCTTAAATTGGTATGTGTCCAACTCCTAGAAATAACTTCATGCCCCAACTCCCTTACTTCCAGCTAGTAAGGATCACATAATTCCTAACAAATTTTGACACAGATTCCCAATTCGGGCATTCAGAACATATAGCACGTTGCTCTAAGCAAGCACATTCTCATTCAAAGTTGCAAGTTACTATGTAGGAACAAGTTTGTATAGGTATTTCAAAGATGCCCAGAACTGTGCAAAAATTTGTATGTGTCCAACTCCTAGAAATACCTTCATGCCCCAACTCCCTTACATCCAGCTAGTAAGGATCACATAATTCCTAACAAATTTTGACACAGATTCCCAATTCGGGCATTGAGAACATATAGCACGTTGCTCTAAGCAAGCACATTCTCATTCAAAGTTGCAAGTTACTATGTAGGAACAAGTTTGTATAGGTATTTCAAAGATGCCCAGAACTGAGCTAAACTTGGTATGTGTCCAACTCCTAGAAATAACTTCATGCCCCAACTCCCTTACTTCCAGTTAGTAAGGATCACATGATTCCTAACAAAGTTTTGACACAGATTCCCAATTCGGGCATTCAGAACATATAGCACGTTGCTGTAAGCAAGCACATTCTCATTCAAAGTTGCAAGTTACTATATAGGAACAAGTTTGTATAGGTATTTCAAAGATGCCCAGAACTGAGCTAATCTTGGTATGTCTCCAACTCTTAGAAATAACTTCATGCCCCATCTCCCTTACTTCCAGCTAGTAAGGATCACATAATTTCTAACAAAGTTTTGACACAGAAACCCAATTCGGGCATTCACAACATATAGCACGTTGCTGTAAGCAAGCACATTCTCATTCAAATATGCAAGTTACTATGTAGGAAGAAGTTTGTATAGGTATTTCAAAGATGCCCAGAACTGAGCTAAACGTTGTATGTCTCCAACTCCTAGAAATAACTTCATGCCACATCACCCTTACTTCCATCTAGAAAGGATCACATAATTCCTAACAAAGTTTTGACACAGATTCCCAATTCGGGCATTCAGAATATATAGCACGTTGCTGTAAGCAAGCACATTCTCATTCAAAGTTGCAAGTTACTATTTAGGAACAAGTTTGTATAGGTATTTCAAAGATGCCCAGAACTGAGCTAAACTTGGTATGTGTCCAACTCCTAGAAATACCTTCATGCCCCAACTTCCTTACTTCCAGCTAGTAAGGATCACATAATTCCTAACAAAGTTTTGACACAGATTCCCAATTCGGGCATTCAGAACATATAGCACGTTGCTGTAAGCAAGCACATTGTCGTTCAAAGTTGCAAGTTACTATGTAGGAACAAGTTTGTATAGGTATTTTAAAGATGCCCAGAACTGAGCTAAACTTGGTATGTGTCCAACTCCTAGAAATAACTTCATGCCCCAACTCCCTTACTTCCAGCTTGTAAGGATCACATGATTCCTAACAAAGTATTGACACAGATTCCAAATTCGGGCATTCAGAACATATAGCACGTTGCTGTAAGCAAGCACATTCTCATTCAAAGTTGCAAGTTACTATGTAGGAACAAGTTTGTATAGGTATTTCAAAGATTCCCAGAACTGAGCTAAACTTGGTATGTGTCCAACTCCTAGAAATACCTTCATGCCCCAACTCCCTTACTTCCAGCTAGTAAGGTTCACATAATTCCTAACAAAGTTTTGACACAGATTCCCAATTCGGGCATTCAGAACATATAGCACGTTGCTGTAAGCAAGCACATTCTCATTCAAAGTTGCAAGTTACTATGTAGGAACAAGTTTGTATAGGTATTTCAAACATGCCCAGAACTGAGCTAAACTTGGTATGTGTCCAATTCCTAGAAATAACTTCATGCCCCAACTCCCTTACTTCCAGCTTGTAAGGATCACATAATTCCTAACAAAGTTTTGACACAGATTCCCAATTCGGGCATTCAGAACATATAGCACGTTGCTGTAAGCAAGCACATTCTCATTCAAAGTTGCAAGTTTCTATGTAGGAACAAGTTTGTATAGGTATTTCAAAGATGCCCAGAACTGAGCTAAACTTGGTATGAGTCCAACTCCTAGATATAACTTCATGCCCCATCTCCCTTACTTCCAGCTAGTAAGGATCACATAATTCCTAACAAAGTTTTGACACAGATTCCCAATTGGGGCATTCAGAACCTATAGCACGTTGCTGTAAGCAAGCACATTCTCATTCAAAGATGCAGGTGCTATGTAGGAACAAGTTTGTATAGGTATTTCAAAGATGCCCAGAACTGAGCTAAACTTGGTATGTGTCCAACTCCTAGAAATACCTTCATGCCCCAACTCCCTTACTTCCAGCTAGTAAGGATCACATAATTCCTAGCAAATTTAGACACAGATTCCCAATTCGGGCATTCACAACATATAGCACGTTGCTGTAAGCAAGCACATTCTCATTCAAAGTTGCAAGTTACTATGTAGGAACAAGTTTGTATAGGTATTTCAAAGATGCCCAGAACTGAGCTATACGTTGTATGTCTCCAACTCCTAGAAATAACTTCATGCCCCATCTCCCTTACTTCCATCTAGTAAGGATCACATAATTCCTAACAAAGTTTTGACACAGATTCCCAATTCGGGCATTCAGAACATATAGCACGTTGCTGTAAGCAAGCACATTCTCATTCAAAGTTGCAAGTTACTATGTAGGAACAAGTTTGTATAGGCATTTCAAAGATGCCCAGAACTGAGCTAAACTTGGTATGTGTCCAACTCCTAGAAATACCTTCATACCCCAACTCCCTTACTTCCAGCTAGTAAGGATCACATAATTCCTAACAAAGTTTTGACACAGATTCCCAATTCGGGCATTCAGAACATATAGCAAGTTGCTGTAAGCAAGCACATTCTCATTCAAAGTTGCAAGTTACTATGTAGGAACAAGTTTGAATAGAACTTTCAAAGATGCCCAGAACTGAGCTAAACTTGGTATGTCTCCAACTCCTAGAAATAACTTCATGCCCCATCTCCCTTACTTCCATCTAGTAAGGATCACATAATTCCTAACCAATTTTTGACACAGATTCCCAATTCGGGCATTCAGAACCTATAGCACATTGCTGTAAGCAAGCACATTCTCATTCAAAGTTGCAAGTTACTATGTAGGAACAAGTTTGTATAGGTATTTCAAAGATGCCCAGAACTGAGCTAAATTTGGTATGAGTCCAACTCCTAGAAATAACTTCATGCCCCATCTCCCTTACTTCCAGCTAGTAAGGATCACATAATTCCTAACAAAATTTTGAAACAGATTCCCAATTCGGGCATTCAGAACATATAGCACGTTGCTGTAAGCAAGCACATTCTCATTCAAAGTTGCAAGTTACTATGTATGAACAAGTTTGTATAGGCATTTCAAAGATGCCCAGAACTGAGCTAAACTTGGTATGTGTCCAACTCCTAGAAATACCTTCATGCCCCAACTCCCTTACTTCCAGCTAGTAAGGATCACATAATTCCTAACAAAGTTTTGACACAGATTCCCAATTCGGGCATTCAGAACATATAGCACGTTGCTGTAAGCAAGCACATTCTCATTCAAAGTTGCAAGTTACTATGTAGAAACAAGTTTGAATAGAACTTTCAAAGATGCCCAGAACTGAGCTAAACTTGGTATGTGTCCAACTCCTAGAAATAACTTCATGCCCCATCTCCCTTACTTCCATCTAGTAAGGATCACATAATTCCTAACAAAGTTTTGACACAGATTCCCAATTCGGGCATTCAGAACATATAGCACGTTGCTGTAAGCAAGCATATTCTCATTCAAAGTTGCAAGTTACTATGTAGGAACAAGTTTGTATATGTATTTCAAAGATGCCCAGAACTGAGCTAAACTTGGTATGTGTCCAACTCCTAGAAATAACTTCATGCCCCATCTCCCTTACTTCCAGCTAGTAAGGATCACATAATTCTTAACAAAGTTTTGACACAGATTCCCAATTCGGGCATTCAGAACATATAGCACGTTGCTGTAAGCAAGCACATTCTCATTCAAAGTTGCAAGTTACTATGTATGAACAAGTTTGTATAGGCATTTCAAAGATGCCCAGAACTGAGCTAAACTTGGTATGTGTCCAACTCCTAGAAATACCTTCATGCCCCAACTCCCTTACTTCCAGCTAGTAAGGATCACATAATTCCTAACAAAGTTTTGACACAGATTCCCAATTCGGGCATTCAGAACATATAGCACGTTGCTGTAAGCAAGCACATTCTCATTCATAGTTGCAAATTACTATGTAGGAACAAGTTTGTATAGGTATTTCAAAGTTGCCCAGAAGTGAGCTAAACTTGGTATGTGTCCAACTCCTGGAAATTCCTTCATGCCCCAACTCCCTTACTTCCAACTAGTAAGGATCACATAATTCCTAACAAAGTTTTGACACAGATTCCCAATTCGGGCATTCAGAACATATAGCACGTTGCTGTAAGCAAGCACATTCTCATTCAAAGTTGCAAGTTACTATGTAGGAACAAGTTTGAATAGGACTTTCAAAGATGCCCAGAACTGAGCTAAACATGGTATGTGTCCAACTCCTAGAAATAACTTCATGCCCCATCTCCCTTACTTCCATCTAGTAAGGATCACATAAATCCTAACAAAGTTTTGACACAGATTCCCAATTCGGGCATTCAGAACATATAGCACGTTGCTCTAAGCAAGCACATTCTCATTTAAAGTTGCAAGTTAATATGTAGGAACAAGTTTGTATAGGTATTTTAAAGATGCCCAGAACTGAGCTAAACTTGGTATGTGTCCAACTCCTAGAAATAACTTCATGCCCCATCTCCCTTACTTCCAGCTAGTAAGGATCACATAATTCCTAACAAAGTTTTGACACAGATTCCCAATTCGGGCATTCAGAATATATAGCACGTTGCTGTAAGGAAGCACATTCTCATTCAAAGTTGCAAGTTACTATGTAGGAACAAGTTTGTATAGGCATTTCAAAGATGCCCAGAACTGAGCTAAACTTGGTATGTGTCCAACTCCTAGAAATACCTTCATGCCCCAACTCCCTTACTTCAAGCTAGTAAGGATCACATAATTCCTAACAAAGTTTTGACACAGATTACCAATTCGGGCATTCAGAACATATAGCACGTTGCTGTAAGCAAGCACATTCTCATTCAAAGTTGCAAGTTACTATGTAGGAACAAGTTTGAATAGAACTTTCAAAGATGCCCAGAACTGAGCTAAACTTGGTATGTGTCCAACTCCTAGAAATAACTTCATGCCCCATCTCCCTTACTTCCATCTAGTAAGGATCACATAATTCCTAACAAAGTTTTGACACAGATTCCCAATTCGGGCATTCAGATCATATAGCACGTTGCTGTAAGCAAGCACATTCTCATTCAAAGTTGCAAGTTACTATGTAGGAACAAGTTTGTATAGGTATTTCAAAGATGCCCAGAACTGTGCTAAACTTGGTATGTGTCCAACTCCTAGAAATACCTTCATGCCCCATCTCCCTTACTTCCAGATAGTAAGGATCACATAATTCCTAACACAGTTTTGACACAGATTCCCAATTCGGGCATTCAGAACATATAGCACGTTGCTGTAAGCAAGCACATTCTCATTCAAAGTTGCAAGTTACTATGTAGGAACAAGTTTGTATAGGTATTTGAAAGATGCCCAGAACTGAGCTAAACGTTGTATGTCTCCAACTCCTGTAAATAACCTCATGTCCCATCTCCCTTACTTCCAGCTAGTAAGGATGACATAATTCCTAACAAATTTTTGACACAGATTCCCAATTCGGGCATTCAGAACATATAGCACGTTGCTGTAAGCAAGCACATTCTCATTCAAATTTGCAAGTTAATATGTAGGAACAAGTTTGTATAGGTATTTCAAAGATGCCCAGAACTGAGCTAAACTTGGTATGTGTCCAACTCCTAGAAATAACTTCATGCCCCATCTCCCTTACTTCCAGCTAGTAACGATCACATAATTCCTAACAAAGTTTTGACACAGATTCCCAATTCGGGCATTCAGAACGTATAGCACGTTGCTGTAAGCAAGCACATTCTCATTCAAATTTGCAAGTTACTATGTAGGAACAAGTTTGTATAGGTATTTCAAAGATGCCCAGAACTAGGCTAAACTTGGTATGTGTCCAAATCCTAGAAATACCTTCATGCCCCAACTCCCTTACTTCCAGCTAGTAAGGATCACATAATTCCTAACAAAGTTTTGACACAGATTCCCTATTCGGGCATTCAGAACATATAGCACGTTGCTGTAAGCAAGCACATTCTCATTCAAAGTTGCAAGTTACTATGTAGGAACAAGTTTGTATAGGTATTTCAAAGATGCCCAGAACTGAGCTAAACGTTGTATGTCTCCAACTCCTGGAAATAAACTCATGTCCCATCTCCCTTACTTCCATCTAGTAAGGATCACATAATTCCTAACAAAGTTTTGACACAGATTCCCAATTCGGGCATTCAGAACATATAGCACGTTGCTGTAAGCAAGCACATTCTCATTCAAAGTTGCAAGTTACTATGTAGGAACAAGTTTGTATAGGTATTTCAAAGATGCTCACAACTGTGCTAAACTTTGTATGTGTCCAACTCCTAGAAATACCTTCATGCCCCAACTCCCTTACTTCCAGCTAGTAAGATTCACATAATTCCTAACAAATTTTGACACAGATTCCCAATTCGGGCATTCAGAACATATAGCACGTTGCTCTAAGCAAGCACATTCTCATTAAAGGTGCAAGTTACTATGTAGGAACAAGTTTGTATAGGTATTTCAAAGATGCCCAGAACTGAGCTAAACTTGGTATGTGTCCAACTCCTAGAAATAACTTCATGCCCCATCTCCCTTACTTCCAGCTCGTAAGGATCACATAATTCCTAACAAAGTTTTGACACAGATTCCCAATTCGGGCATTAAGAACATATAGCACGTTGCTGTAAGCAAGCACATTCTCATTCAAAGATGCAAGTTACTATGTAGGAACAAGTTTGTATAGGTATTTCAAAGATGCCCAGAACTGAGCTAAACTTGGTATGTGTCCAACTCCTAGAAATAACATCATGCCCCATCTCCCTTACTTCAATCTAGTAAGGATCACATAATTCCTAACAAAGTTTTGACACAGATTCCCAATTCGGGCATTCAGAACATATAGCACGTTGCTGTAAGCAAGCACATTCTCATTCAAAGTTGCAAGTTACTATGTAGGAACAAGTTTGTATAGGTATTTCAAAGATGCCCAGAACTGAGCTAAACTTGCTATGTGTCCAACTCCTAGAAATAACTTCATGCCCCATCTCCCTTACTTCCAGCTAGTAAGGATCACATATTTCCTAACAAAGTTTTGACACAGATTCCCAATTCGGGCATTCAGAACATATAGCACGTTGCTGTAAGCAAGCACATTCTCATTCAAAGTTGCAGGTTACTATGTAGGAACAAGTTTGTATAGGTATTTCAAAGATGCCCAGAACTGTGCTAAAGTTGGTATGTGTCCAACTCCTAGAAATACCTTCATGCCCCAACTCCCTTACTTCCAGCTAGTAAGGATCACATAATTCCTAACAAATTTTGACACAGATTCCCAATTCGGGCATTCAGAACATATAGCACGTTGCTGTAAGCAAGCACATTCTCATTCAAAGTTGCAAGTTACTATGTAGGAACAAGTTTGTATAGGTATTTCAAAGATGCCCAGAACTGAGCTAAACTTGGTATGTGTCCAACTCCTAGAAATACCTTCATGCCCCAACTCCCTTACTTCCAGCTAGTAAGGATCACATAATTCCTAACAAAGTTTTGACACAGATTTCCAATTCGGGCATTCAGAACATATAGCACGTTGCTGTAAGCAAGCACATTCTCATTCAAAGTTGCAAGTTACTATGTAGGAACAAGTTTGTATAGGTATTTCAAAGTTGCCCAGAACTGAGCTAAACTTGGTATGTGTCCAACTCCTAGAAATTCCTTCATGCCCCAACTCCCTTACTTCCAGCTAGTAAGGTTCACATAATTCCTAACAAAGTTTTGACACAGATTCCCAATTCGGGCATTCAGAACATATAGCACGTTGCTGTAAGCAAGCACATTCTCATTCAAAGTTGCAAGTTACTATGTAGGAACAAGTTTGTATAGTTATTTCAAAGATGCCCAGAACTGAGCTAAACTTGGTATGTGTCCAATTCCTAGAAATAACTTCATGCCCCAACTCCCTTACTTCCAGCTTGTAAGGATCACATAATTCCTAACAAAGTTTTGACACAGATTCCCAATTCGGGCATTCAGAACATATAGCACGTTGCTGTAAGCAAGCACATTCTCATTCAAAGTTGCAAGTTACTATGTAGGAACAAGTTTGTATAGGTATTTCAAAGATGCCCAGAACTGAGCTAAACTTGGTATGTGTCCAACTCCTAGAAATAACTTCATGCCCCATCTCCCTTACATCCAGCTAGTAAGGATCACATAATTCCTAACAAAGTTTTGACACAGATTCCCAATTCGGGCATTCAGAACATATAGCACGTTGCTGTCAGCAAGCACATTCTCATTCAAAGTTGCAAGTTACTATGTAGGAACAAGTTTGTATAGGTATTTCAAAGATGCCCAGAACTGTGCAAAAATTGGTATGTGTCCAACTCCTAGAAATACCTTCATGCCCCAACTCCCTTACTTCTAGCTATTAATGTTGACATAATTCCTAACAAAGTTTTGACACAGATTCCCAATTCGGGCATTCAGAACATATAGCACGTTGCTGCAAGCAAGCACATTCTCATTCAAAGTTGCAAGTTACTATGTAGGAACAAGTTTGTATAGGTATTTCAAAGATGCCCAGAACTGAGCTAAACTTGGAATGTGTCCAACTCCTAGATATAACTTCATGCCCCATCTCCCTTACTTCCAGCTAGTAAGGATCACATATTTCCTAACAAAGTTTTGACACAGATTCCGCATTCTGGCATTCAGAACATATAGCACGTTGCTGTAAGCAAGCACATTCTCATTCAAAGTTGCAAGTTACTATGTAGGAACAAGTTTGTATAGGTATTTCAAAGATGCCCAGAACTGAGCTAAACTTGGTATGTGTCCAACTCCTAGAAATAACTTCATGTCCCATCTCCCTTACTTCCAGCTAGTAAGGATCACATAATTCCTAACAAAGTTTTGACACAGATTCCCTATTCGGGCATTCAGAACATATAGCACGTTGCTGTAAGCAAGCACATTCTCATTCAAAGTTGCAAGTTACTATGTAGGAACAAGTTTGTATAGGTATTTCAAAGATGCCCAGAACTGTGCTAAAATTGGTATGTGTCAAACTCCTAGAAATACCTTCATGCCCCAACTCCCTTACTTCCAGCTAGTAAGGATCACATAATTCCTAACAAATTTTGACACAGATTCCCAATTCGGACATTCAGAACATATAGCACGTTGTTCTAAGCAAGCACATTCTCATTCAAAGTTGCAAGTTACTATGTCGGAACAAGTTTGTATAGGTATTTCAATGATGCCCACAACTGAGCTAAACTTGGTATGTGTCCAACTCCTTGAAATAACTTCATGCCCCATCTCCCTTACTTCCAGCTAGTAAGGATCACATAATTCCTAACAAAGTTTTGACACAGATTCCCAATTCGGGCATTCAGAACATATAGCACGTTGCTGTAAGCAAGCACATTCTCATTCAAAGATGCAAGTTGCTATGTAGGAACAAGTTAGTATAGGTATTTCAAAGATGCCCAGAAGTGAGCTAAACTTGGTATGACTCCAACTCCTAAAAATAACTTCATGCCCCATCTCCCTTACTTCCAGCTAGTAAGGATCACATAATTTCTAACAAAGTTTTGACACAGATTCCCAATTCGGGCATTCAGAACATATAGCACGTTGCTGTAAGCAAGCACATTCTCATTTAAGTTGCAAGTTACTATGTAGGAACAAGTTTGTATAGGTATTTCAAAGATGCCCAGAACTGAGCTAAACTTGGTATGAGTCCAACTCCTAGATATAACTTCATGCCCCATCTCCCTTACTTCCAGCTAGTAAGGATCACATAATTCCTAACAAAGTTTTGACACAGATTCCCAATTGGGGCATTCAGAACCTATAGCACGTTGCTGTAAGCAAGCACATTCTCATTCAAAGTTGCAAGTTACTATGTAGGAACAAGTTTGTATAGGTATTTCAAAGATGCCCAGAACTGAGCTATACGTTGTATGTCTCCAACTCCTAGAAATAACTTCATGCCCCATCTCCCTTACTTCCATCTAGTAAGGATCACATAATTCCTAACAAATTTTGACACAGATTCCCAATTCGGGCATTCAGAACATATAGCACGTTGCTGTAAGCAAGCACATTCTCATTCAAAGTTGCAAGTTACTATGTAGGAACAAGTTTGTATAGGTATTTCAAAGATGCCCAGAACTGAGCTAAATTAGGTATGTGTCCAACTCCTAGAAATAACTTCATGCCACATCTCCCTTACTTCCAGCTAGTAAGGATCACATAATTCCTAACAAACTTTTGAAACAGATTCCCAATTCGGGCATTCAGAACATATAGCACGTTGCTGTAAGCAAGCACATTCTCATTCAAAGTTGCAAGTTACTATGTATGAACAAGTTTGTATAGGCATTTCAAAGATGCCCAGAACTGAGCTAAACTTGGTATGTGTCCAACTCCTAGAAATACCTTCATACCCCAACTCCCTTACTTCCAGCTAGTAAGGATCACATAATTCCTAACAAAGTTTTGACACAGATTCCCAATTCGGGCATTCAGAACATATAGCACGTTGCTCTAAGCAAGCACATTCTCATTCAAAGTTGCAAGTTACTATGTAGGAACAAGTTTGTATAGGTATTTCAAAGATGCCCAGAACTGAGCTAAATTTGGTATGAGTCCAATTCCTAGAAATAACTTCATGCCCCATCTCCCTTACTTCCAGCTAGTAAGGATCACATAATTCCTAACAAACTTTTGAAACAGATTCCCAATTCGGGCATTCAGAACATATAGCACGTTGCTGTAAGCAAGCACATTCTCATTCAAAGTTGCAAGTTACTATGTATGAACAGGTTTGTATAGGCATTTCAAAGATGCCCAGAACTGAGCTAAACTTGGTATGTGTCCAACTCCTAGAAATACCTTCATGCCCCAACTCCCTTACTTCCAGCTAGTAAGGATCACATAATTCCTAACAAAGTTTTGACACAGATTCCCAATTCGGGCATTCAGAACATATAGCACGTTGCTGTAAGCAAGCACATTCTCATTCAAAGTTGCAAGTTACTATGTAGGAACAAGTTTGAATAGAACTTTCAAAGATGCCCAGAACTGAGCTAAACTTGGTATGTGTCCAACTCCTAGAAATAACTTCATGCCCCATCTCCCTTACTTCCATCTAGTAAGGATCACATAATTCCTAACAAAGTTTTGACACAGATTCCCAATTCGCGCATTCAGAACATATAGCACGTTGCTGTAAGCAAGCATATTCTCATTCAAAGTTGCAAGTTACTATGTAGGAACAAGTTTGTATATGTATTTCAAAGATGCCCAGAACTGAGTCTAAACTTGGTATGTGTCCAACTCCTAGAAATAACTTCATGCCCCATCTCCCTTACTTCCAGCTAGTAAGGATCACATAATTCCTAACAAAGTTTTGACACAGATTCCCAATTCGGGCATTCAGAACATATAGCACGTTGCTGTAAGCAAGCACATTCTCATTCAAAGTTGCAAGTTACTATGTATGAACAAGTTTGTATAGGCATTTCAAAGATGCCCAGAACTGAGCTAAACTTGGTATGTGTCCAACTCCTAGAAATAACTTCATGCCCCAACTCCCTTACTTCCAGCTAGTAAGGATCACATAATTCCTAACAAAGTTTTGACACAGATTCCCAATTCGGGCATTCAGAACATATAGCACGTTGCTGTAAGCAAGCACATTCTCATTCAAAGTTGCAAGTTACTATGTAGGAACAAGTTTGTATAGGTATTTCAAAGTTGCCCAGAAGTGAGCTAAACTTGGTATGTGTCCAACTCCTGGAAATTCCTTCATGCCCCAACTCCCTTACTTCCAACTAGTAAGGATCACATAATTCCTAACAAAGTTTTGACACAGATTCCCAATTCGGGCATTCAGAACATATAGCACGTTGCTGTAAGCAAGCACATTCTCATTCAAAGTTGCAAGTTACTATGTAGGAACAAGTTTGAATAGGACTTTCAAAGATGCCCAGAACTGAGCTAAACATGGTATGTGTCCAACTCCTAGAAATAACTTCATGCCCCATCTCCCTTACTTCCATCTAGTAAGGATCACATAAATCCTAACAAAGTTTTGACACAGATTCCCAATTCGGGCATTCAGAACATATAGCACGTTGCTCTAAGCAAGCACATTCTCATTCAAAGTTGCAAGTTACTATGTAGGAACAAGTTTGTATAGGTATTTTAAAGATGCCCAGAACTGAGCTAAACTTGGTATGTGTCCAACTCCTAGAAATAACTTCATGCCCCCTCTCCCTTACTTCCAGCTAGTAAGGATCACATAATTCCTAACAAAGTTTTGACACAGATTCCCAATTCGGGCATTCAGAACATATAGCACGTTGCTGTAAGCAAGCACATTCTCATTCAAAGTTGCAAGTTACTATGTATGAACAAGTTTGTATAGGCATTTCAAAGATGCCCAGAACTGAGCTAAACTTGGTATGTGTCCAACTCCTAGAAATACCTTCATGCCCCAACTCCCTTACTTCCAGCTAGTAAGGATCACATAATTCCTAACAAAGTTTTGACACAGATTACCAATTCGGGCATTCAGAACATATAGCACGTTGCTGTAAGCAAGCACATTCTCATTCAAAGTTGCAAGTTACTATGTAGGAACAAGTTTGTATAGGTATTTCAAAGATGCCCAGAACTGAGCTAAACGTTGTATGTCTCCAACTCCTGGAAATAACCTCATGTCCCATCTCCCTTACTTCCATCTAGTAAGGATCACATAATTCCTAACAAAGTTTTGACACAGATTCCCAATTCGGGCATTCAGAACATATAGCACGTTGCTGTAAGCAAGCACATTCTCATTCAAAGTTGCAAGTTACTATGTAGGAACAAGTTTGTATAGGTATTTCAAAGATGCTCACAACTGTGCTAAACTTTGTATGTGTCCAACTCCTAGAAATACCTTCATGCCCCAACTCCCTTACTTCCAGCTAGTAAGGATCACATAATTCCTAACAAATTTTGACACAGATTCCCAATTCGGGCATTCAGAACATATAGCACGTTGCTCTAAGCAAGCACATTATCATTAAAGGTGCAAGTTACTATGTAGGAACTAGTTTGTATAGGTATTTCAAAGATGCCCAGAACTGAGCTAAACTTGGTATGTGTCCAACTCCTAGAAATAACTTCATGCCCCATCTCCCTTACTTCCAGCTCGTAAGGATCACATAATTCCTAACAAAGTTTTGACACAGATTCCCAATTCGGGCATTAAGAACATATAGCACGTTGCTGTAAGCAAGCACATTCCCATTCAAAGATGCAAGTTACTATGTAGGAACAAGTTTGTATAGGTATTTCAAAGATGCCCAGAACTGAGCTAAAATTGGTATGTGTCCAACTCCTAGAAATAACATCATGCCCCATCTCCCTTACTTCCATCTAGTAAGGATCACATAATTCCTAACAAAGTTTTGACACAGATTCCCAATTCGGGCATTCAGAACATATAGCACGTTGCTGTAAGCAAGCACATTCTCATTCAAAGTTGCAAGTTACTATGTAGGAACAAGTTTGTATAGGTATTTCAAAGATGCCCAGAACTGTGCTAAACTTGGTATGTGTCCAACTCCTAGAAATACCTTCATGCCCCAACTCCCTTACTTCCAGCTAGTAACGATCACATAATTCCTAACAAAGTTTTGACACAGATTCCCAATTCGGGCATTCAGAACGTATAGCACGTTGCTGTAAGCAAGCACATTCTCATTCAAATTTGCAAGTTCATATGTAGGAACAAGTTTGTATAGGTATTTCAAAGATGCCCAGAACTAGGCTAAACTTGGTATGTGTCCAACTCCTAGAAATACCTTCATGCCCCAACTCCCTTACTTCCAGCTAGTAAGGATCACATAATTCCTAACAAAGTTTTGACACAGATTCCCTATTCGGGCATTCAGAACATATAGCACGTTGCTGTAAGCAAGCACATTCTCATTCAAAGTTGCAAGTTACTATGTAGGAACAAGTTTGTATAGGTATTTCAAAGATGCTCACAACTGTGCTAAACTTTGTATGTGTCCAACTCCTAGAAATACCTTCATGCCCCAACTCCCTTACTTCCAGCTAGTAAGATTCACATAATTCCTAACAAATTTTGACACAGATTCCCAATTCGGGCATTCAGAACATATAGCACGTTGCTCTAAGCAAGCACATTCTCATTAAAGGTGCAAGTTACTATGTAGGAACAAGTTTGTATAGGTATTTCAAAGATGCCCAGAACTGAGCTAAACTTGGTATGTGTCCAACTCCTAGAAATAACTTCATGCCCCATCTCCCTTACTTCCAGCTCGTAAGGATCACATAATTCCTAACAAAGTTTTGACACAGATTCCCAATTCGGGCATTAAGAACATATAGCACGTTGCTGTAAGCAAGCACATTCTCATTCAAAGATGCAAGTTACTATGTAGGAACAAGTTTGTATAGGTATTTCAAAGATGCCCAGAACTGAGCTAAACTTGGTATGTGTCCAACTCCTAGAAATAACATCATGCCCCATCTCCCTTACTTCAATCTAGTAAGGATCACATAATTCCTAACAAAGTTTTGACACAGATTCCCAATTCGGGCATTCAGAACATATAGCACGTTGCTGTAAGCAAGCACATTCTCATTCAAAGTTGCAAGTTACTATGTAGGAACAAGTTTGTATAGGTATTTCAAAGATGCCCAGAACTGAGCTAAACTTGGTATGTCTCCAACTCCTAGTAATAACTTCATGCCCCATCTCCCTTACTTCCAGCTAGTAAGGATCACATAATTTGTAACAAAGTTTTGACACAGATTCCAAATTCGGGCATTCAGAACATATAGCACGTTGCTGTAAGCAAGCACATTCTCATTCAAAGTTGCAAGTTACTATGTAGGAACAAGTTTGTATAGGTATTTCAAAGATGCCCAGAACTGAGCTAAACTTGCTATGTGTCCAACTCCTAGAAATAACTTCATGCCCCATCTCCCTTACTTCCAGCTAGTAAGGATCACATATTTCCTAACAAAGTTTTGACACAGATTCCCAATTCGGGCATTCAGAACATATAGCACGTTGCTGTAAGCAAGCACATTCTCATTCAAAGTTGCAGGTTACTATGTAGGAACAAGTTTGTATAGGTATTTCAAAGATGCCAAGAACTGTGCTAAAGTTCGTATGTGTCCAACTCCTAGAAATACCTTCATGCCCCAACTCCCTTACTTCCAGCTAGTAAGGATCACATAATTCCTAACAAATTTTGACACAGATTCCCAATTCGGGCATTCAGAACATATAGCACGTTGCTGTAAGCAAGCACATTCTCATTCAAAGTTGCAAGTTACTATGTAGGAACAAGTTTGTATAGGTATTTCAAAGATGCCCAGAACTGAGCTAAACTTGGTATGTGTCCAACTCCTAGAAATACCTTCATGCCCCAACTCCCTTACTTCCAGCTAGTAAGGATCTCATAATTCCTAACAAAGTTTTGACACAGATTTCCAAATCGGGCATTCAGAACATATAGCACGTTGCTGTAAGCAAGCACATTCTCATTCAAAGTTGCAAGTTACTATGTAGGAACAAGTTTGTATAGGTATTTCAAAGTTGCCCAGAACTGATCTAAACTTGGTATGTGTCCAACTCCTAGAAATTCCTTCATGCCCCAACTCCCTTACTTCCAACTAGTAAGGATCACATAATTCCTAACAAAGTTTTGACACAGATTCCCAATTCGGGCATTCAGAACATATAGCACGTTGCTGTCAGCAAGCACATTCTCATTCAAATTTGCAAGTTACTATGTAGGAACAAGTTTGAATAGGACTTTCAAAGATGCCCAGAACTGAGCTAAACTTGGTATGTGTCCAACTCCTAGAAATAACTTCATGCCCCATCTCCCTTACTTCCATCTAGTAAGGATCACATAATTCCTAACAAAGTTTTGACACAGATTCCCAATTCGGGCATTCAGAACATATAGCACGTTGCTCTAAGCAAGCACATTCTCATTCAAAGTTGCAAGTTAATATGTAGGAACAAGTTTGTATAGGTATTTTAAAGATGCCCAGAACTGAGCTAAACTTGGTATGTGTCCAACTCCTAGAAATAACTTCATGCCCCATCTCCCTTACTTCCAGCTAGTAAGGATCACATAATTCCTAACAATGTTTTGACACAGATTCCCAATTTGGGAATTGACAACATATAGCAGGTTGCTGTAAGCAAGCACATTCTCATTCAAAGTTGCAGTTAATATGTAGGAACAAGTTTGTATAGGTATTTCAAAGATGCCCAGAAGTGTGCTAAACTTGGTATGTGTCCAACTCCTAGAAATACCTTCATGCCCCAACTCCCTTACTTCCAGCTAGTAAGGATCACATAATTCCTAACAAAATTTTGAAACAAATTCCCTATTCGGGCATTCAGAACATATTACACGTTGCTGAAAGCAAGCACATTCTCATTCAAAGTTGCAAGTTACTATGTAGGAACAAGTTTGTATAGGTATTTCAAAGATGCCCAGAACTGAGCTAAACGTTGTATGTCTCCAACTCCTAGAAATAGCTCCATGCCCCATCTCCCTTACTTCCAGCTAGTAAGGATCACATAATTCCTAACAAAGTTTTGACACAGATTCCCAATTCGGGCATTCAGAACATATAGCACGTTGCTGTAAGCAAGCACATTCTCATTCAAAGTTGCAAGTTACTATGTAGGAACAAGTTTGTATAGGTATTTCAAAGATGCCCAGAACTGAGCTAAACTTGGTATGTCTCCAACTCCTAGAAATAACTTCATGCCCCATCTCCCTTACTTCCAGCTAGTAAGGATCTCATAATTCCTAACAAAGTTTTGACACAGATACCCTATTCGTGCATTCAGAACATATAGCACGTTGCTGTAAGCAAGCACATTCTCATTCAAAGTTGCAAGTTACTATGTAGGAACAAGTTTGTATAGGTATTTCAAAGATGCCCAGAACTGTGCTAAACTTGGTATGTGTCCAACTCCTAGAAATACCTTCATGCCCCAACTCCCTTACATCCAACTAGTAAGGATCACATAATTCCTAACAAATTTTGACACAGATTCCCAATTCGGGCATTCAGAACATATAGCACGTTGCTCTAAGCAAGCACATTCTCATTCAAAGTTGCAAGTTAATATGTAGGAACAAGTTTGTATAGGTATTTCAAAGATGCCCAGAACTGAGCTAAACTTGGTATGTGTCTAACTCCTAGAAATAACTTCATGCCCCAACTCCCTTACTTCCAGCTAGTAAGGATCACATAATTCCTAACAAAGTTTTGACACAGATTCCCAATTCATGCCTTCAGAACATATAGCACGTTGCTGTAAGCAAGCACATTCTCATTCAAAGTTGCAAGTTACTATGTAGGAACAAGTTTGTATAGATATTTCAAAGATGCCCAGAACTGAGCTAATCTTGGTATGTGTCCAACTCCTAGAAATACCTTCATGCCCCAACTCCCTTACTTCCAGCTAGTAAGGATCACATAATTCCTAACAAAGTTTTGACACAGATTCCCAATTCGGGCATTCAGAACATATAGCACGTTGCTGTAAGCAAGCACATTCTCATTCAAAGTTGCAAGTTACTATGTAGGAACAAGTTTGAATAGGACTTTCAAAGATGCCCAGAACTGAGCTAAACTTAGTATGTGTCCAACTCCTAGAAGAAAATTCATGCCCCATCTCCCTTACTTCCAGCTAGTAAGGATCACATAATTCCAAACAAAGTTTTGACACAGATTCCCAATTCGGGCATTCAGAACATATAGCGCGTTGCTGTAAGCAAGCACATTCTCATTCAAAGTTGCAAGTTACTATGTAGGATCAAGTTTGTATAGGTATTTCAAAGATGCCCAGAACTGTGCTAAAATTGGTATGTGTCAAACTCCTAGAAATACCTTCATGCCCCAACTCCCTTAATTCCAGCTAGTAAGGATCACATAATTCCTAACAAATTTTGACACAGATTCCCAATTCGGGCATTCAGAACATATAGCACGTTGCTCTAAGCAAGCACATTCTCATTCAATGTTGCAAGTTACTATGTCGGAACAAGTTTGTATAGGTATTTCAAAGATGCCCACAACTGAGCTAAACTTGGTATGTGTCCAACTCCTAGAAATAGCTTCATGCCCCATCTCCTTTACTTCCAGCTAGTAAGGATCACATAATTCCTAAGAAAGTTTTGACACAGATTCCCAATTCGGGCATTCAGAACATATAGCACGTTGCTGTAAGCAAGCACATTCTCATTCAAAGATGCAAGTTGCTATGTAGGAACAAGTTAGTATAGGTATTTCAAAGATGCCCAGATGTGAGCTAAACTTGGTATGACTCCAACTCCTAGAAATAACTTCATGCCCCATCTCCCTTACTTCCAGCTAGAAAGGATCACATAATTCCTAACAAAGTTTTGACACAGATTCCCAATTCGGGCATTCAGAACATATAGCACGTTGCTGTAAGCAAGCACATTCTCATTCAAAGTTGCAAGTTACTATGTAGGAACAAGTTTGTATAGGTATTTCAAAGATGCCCAGAACTGAGCTAAACTTGGTATGTGTCCAACTCCTAGAAATAACTTCATGCCCCATCTCCCTTACTTCCAGCTAGTAAGGATCACATAATTCCTAACAAAGTTTTGACACAGATTCCCAATTCGGGCATTCAGAACATATAGCACGTTGCTGTAAGCAAGCACATTCTCATTCAAAGTTGCAAGTTAATATGTAGGAACAAGTTTGTATAGGTATTTTAAAGATGCCCAGAACTGAGCTAAACTTGGTATGTGTCCAACTCTTAGAAATAACTTCATGCCCCATCTCCCTTACTTCCAGCTAGTAAGGATCACATAATTCCTAACAAAGTTTTGACACAGATTCCCAATTTGGGAATTCACAACATATAGCACGTTGCAGTAAGCAAGCACATTCTCATTCAAAGTTGCAGTTAATATGTAGGAACAAGTTTGTATAGGTATTTCAAAGATGCTCAGAACTGTGCTAAACTTGGTATGTGTCCAACTCCTTGAAATACCTTCATGCCCCAACTCCCTTACTTCCAGCTAGTAAGGATCACATAATTCCTAACAAAGTTTTGACACAAATTCCCTATTCGGGCATTCAGAACATATTACACGTTGCTGAAAGCAAGCACATTCTCATTCAAAGTTGCAAGTTACTATGTAGGAACAAGTTTGTATAGGTATTTCAAAGATGCCCAGAACTGAGCTAAACGTTGTATGTCTCCAACTCCTAGAAATAGCTTCATGCCCCATCTCCCTTACTTCCATCTAGTAAGGATCACATAATTCCTAACAATGTTTTGAAACAGATTCCCAATTCGGGCATTCAGAACATATAGCACGTTGCTGTAAGCAAGTACATTCTCATTCAAAGTTGCAAGTTACTACGTAGGAACAAGTTTGTATAGGTATTTCAAAGATACCGAGAACTGATCTAAACTTGGTATGTCTCCAACTCCTAGAAATAACTTCATGCCCCATCTCCCTTACTTCCAGCTAGAAAGGATCACATAATTCCTAACAAAGTTTTGACACAGATTCCCAATTCGGGCATTCAGAACATATAGCACGTTGCTGTAAGCAAGCACATTCTCATTCAAAGTTGCAAGTTAATATGTAGGAACAAGTTTGTATAGGTATTTTAAAGATGCCCAGAACTGAGCTAAACTTGGTATGTGTCCAACTCTTAGAAATAACTTCATGCCCCATCTCCCTTACTTCCAGCTAGTAAGGATCACATAATTCCTAACAAAGTTTTGACACAGATTCCCAATTCGGGCATTCAGAACATATAGCACGTTGCTGTAAGCAAGCACATTCTCATTCAAAGTTGCAAGTTACTATGTAGGATCAAGTTTGTATAGGTATTTCAAAGATGCCCAGAACTGTGCTAAAATTGGTATGTGTCAAACTCCTAGAAATACCTTCATGCCCCAACTCCCTTAATTCCAGCTAGTAAGGATCACATAATTCCTAACAAATTTTGACACAGATTCCCAATTCGGGCATTCAGAACATATAGCACGTTGCTCTAAGCAAGCACATTCTCATTCAAAGTTGCAAGTTACTATGTCGGAACAAGTTTGTATAGGTATTTCAAAGATGCCCACAACTGAGCTAAACTTGGTATGTGTCCAACTCCTAGAAATAGCTTCATGCCCCATCTCCTTTACTTCCAGCTAGTAAGGATCACATAATTCCTAACAAAGATTTGACACAGATTCCCAATTCGGGCATTCAGAACATATAGCACGTTGCTGTAAGCAAGCACATTCTCATTCAAAGATGCAAGTTGCTATGTAGGAACAAGTTAGTATAGGTATTTCAAAGATGCCCAGAAGTGAGCTAAACTTGGTATGACTCCAACTCCTAGAAATAACTTCATGCCCCATCTCCCTTACTTCCAGCTAGAAAGGATCACATAATTCCTAACAAAGTTTTGACACAGATTCCCAATTCGGGCATTCAGAACATATAGCACGTTGCTGTAAGCAAGCACATTCTCATTCAAAGTTGCAAGTTACTATGTAGGAACAAGTTTGTATAGGTATTTCAAAGATGCCCAGAACTGAGCTAAACTTGGTATGTGTCCAACTCCTAGAAATAACTTCATGCCCCATCTCACTTACTTCCAGCTAGTAAGGATCACATAATTCCTAACAAAGTTTTGACACAGATTCCCAATTCGGGCATTCAGAACATATAGCACGTTGCTGTAAGCAAGCACATTCTCATTCAAAGTTGCAAGTTAATATGTAGGAACAAGTTTGTATAGGTATTTCAAAGATGCCCAGAACTGAGCTAAACGTTGTATGTCTCCAACTCCTAGAAATAGCTTCATGCCCCATCTCCCTTACTTCCATCTAGTAAGGATCACATAATTCCTAACAAAGTTTTGAAACAGATTCCCAATTCGGGCATTCAGAACATATAGCACGTTGCTGTAAGCAAGTACATTCTCATTCAAAGTTGCAAGTTACTACGTAGGAACAAGTTTGTATAGGTATTTCAAAGATACCGAGAACTGAGCTAAACTTGGTATGTCTCCAACTCCTAGAAATAACTTCATGCCCCATCTCCCTTACTTCCAGCTAGAAAGGATCACATAATTCCTAACAAAGTTTTGACACAGATTCCCAATTCGGGCATTCAGAACATATAGCACGTTGCTGTAAGCAAGCACATTCTCATTCAAAGTTGCAAGTTAATATGTAGGAACAAGTTTGTATAGGTATTTTAAAGATGCCCAGAACTGAGCTAAACTTGGTATGTGTCCAACTCTTAGAAATAACTTCATGCCCCATCTCCCTTACTTCCAGCTAGTAAGGATCACATAATTCCTAACAAAGTTTTGACACAGATTCCCAATTCGGGCATTCAGAACATATAGCACGTTGCTGTAAGCAAGCACATTCTCATTCAAAGTTGCAAGTTACTATGTAGGATCAAGTTTGTATAGGTATTTCAAAGATGCCCAGAACTGTGCTAAAATTGGTATGTGTCAAACTCCTAGAAATACCTTCATGCCCCAACTCCCTTAATTCCAGCTAGTAAGGATCACATAATTCCTAACAAATTTTGACACAGATTCCCAATTCGGAAATTCACAACATATAGCACGTTGCTCTAAGCAAGCACATTCTCATTCAAAGTTGCAAGTTACTATGTCGGAACAAGTTTGTATAGGTATTTCAAAGATGCCCACAACTGAGCTAAACTTGGTATGTGTCCAACTCCTAGAAATAGCTTCATGCCCCATCTCCTTTACTTCCAGCTAGTAAGGATCACATAATTCCTAACAAAGTTTTGACACAGATTCCCAATTCGGGCATTCAGAACATATAGCACGTTGCTGTAAGCAAGCACATTCTCATTCAAAGATGCAAGTTGCTATGTAGGAACAAGTTAGTATAGGTATTTCAAAGATGCCCAGAAGTGAGCTAAACTTGGTATGACTCCAACTCCTAGAAATAACTTCATGCCCCATCTCCCTTACTTCCAGCTAGAAAGGATCACATAATTCCTAACAAAGTTTTGACACAGATTCCCAATTCGGGCATTCAGAACATATAGCACGTTGCTGTAAGCAAGCACATTCTCATTCAAAGTTGCAAGTTACTATGTAGGAACAAGTTTGTATAGGTATTTCAAAGATGCCCAGAACTGAGCTAAACTTGGTATGTGTCCAACTCCTAGAAATAACTTCATGCCCCATCTCACTTACTTCCAGCTAGTAAGGATCACATAATTCCTAACAAAGTTTTGACACAGATTCCCAATTCGGGCATTCAGAACATATAGCACGTTGCTGTAAGCAAGCACATTCTCATTCAAAGTTGCAAGTTAATATGTAGGAACAAGTTTGTATAGGTATTTTAAAGATGCCCAGAACTGAGCTAAACTTGGTATGTGTCCAACTCTTAGAAATAACTTCATGCCCCATCTCCCTTACTTCCAGCTAGTAAGGATCACATAATTCCTAACAAAGTTTTGACACAGATTCCCAATTTGGGAATTCACAACATATAGCACGTTGCAGTAAGCAAGCACATTCTCATTCAAAGTTGCAGTTAATATGTAGGAACAAGTTTGTATAGGTATTTCAAAGATGCTCAGAAGTGTGCTAAACTTGGTATGTGTCCAACTCCTTGAAATACCTTCATGCCCCAACTCCCTTACTTCCAGCTAGTAAGGATCACATAATTCCTAACAAAGTTTTGACACAAATTCCCTATTCGGGCATTCAGAACATATTACACGTTGCTGAAAGCAAGCACATTCTCATTCAAAGTTGCAAGTTACTATGTAGGAACAAGTTTGTATAGGTATTTCAAAGATGCCCAGAACTGAGCTAAACGGTGTATGTCTCCAACTCCTAGAAATAGCTTCATGCCCCATCTCCCTTACTTCCAGCTAGTAAGGATCACATAATTCCTAACAAAGTTTTGACACAGATTCCGCATTCTGGCATTCAGAACATATAGCACGTTGCTGTAAGCAAGCACATTCTCATTCAAAGTTGCAAGTTACTATGTAGGTACAAGTTTGTATAGGTATTTCAAAGATGCCCAGAACTGAGCTAAACTTGGTATGTGTCCAACTCCTAGAAATAACTTCATGCCCCATCTCCCTTACTTCCAGCTAGTAAGGATCACATAATTCCTAACAAAGTTTTGACACAGATTCCCTATTCGGGCATTAGGAACATATAGCACGTTGCTGTAAGCAAGCACATTCTCATTCAAAGTTGCAAGTTACTATGTAGGAACAAGTTTGTATAGTTATTTCAAAGATGCCCAGAACTGTGCTAAAATTGGTATGTGTCCAACTCCTAGAAATACCTTCATGCCCCAACTCCCTTACTTCCATCTAGTAAGGATCACATAATTCCTAACAAATTTTGACACAGATTTCCAATTCGGGCATTCAGAACATATAGCACGTTGCTCTAAGCAAGCACATTCTCATTCAAAGTTGCAAGTTACTATGTAGGAACAAGTTTGTATAGGTATTTCAAAGATGCCCAGAACTGAGCTAAACTTGGTATGTGTCCAACTCCTAGAAATAACTTCATGCCCCATCTCCCTTACTTCCAGCTAGTAAGGATCACATAATTCCTAACAAAGTTTTGACACAGATTCCCAATTCGGGCATTCAGAACATATAGCACGTTGCTGTAAGCAAGCACATTCTCATTCAAAGTTGCAAGTTAATATGTAGGAACAAGTTTGTATAGGTATTTTAAAGATGCCCAGAACTGAGCTAAACTTGGTATGTGTCCAACTCTTAGAAATAACTTCATGCCCCATCTCCCTTACTTCCAGCTAGTAAGGATCACATAATTCCTAACAAAGTTTTGACACAGATTCCCAATTTGGGAATTCACAACATATAGCACGTTGCAGTAAGCAAGCACATTCTCATTCAAAGTTGCAGTTAATATGTAGGAACAAGTTTGTATAGGTATTTCAAAGATGCTCAGAACTGTGCTAAACTTGGTATGTGTCCAACTCCTTGAAATACCTTCATGCCCCAACTCCCTTACTTCCAGCTAGTAAGGATCACATAATTCCTAACAAAGTTTTGACACAAATTCCCTATTCGGGCATTCAGAACATATTACACGTTGCTGAAAGCAAGCACATTCTCATTCAAAGTTGCAAGTTACTATGTAGGAACAAGTTTGTATAGGTATTTCAAAGATGCCCAGAACTGAGCTAAACGTTGTATGTCTCCAACTCCTAGAAATAGCTTCATGCCCCATCTCCCTTACTTCCATCTAGTAAGGATCACATAATTCCTAACAATGTTTTGAAACAGATTCCCAATTCGGGCATTCAGAACATATAGCACGTTGCTGTAAGCAAGTACATTCTCATTCAAAGTTGCAAGTTACTACGTAGGAACAAGTTTGTATAGGTATTTCAAAGATACCGAGAACTGATCTAAACTTGGTATGTCTCCAACTCCTAGAAATAACTTCATGCCCCATCTCCCTTACTTCCAGCTAGAAAGGATCACATAATTCCTAACAAAGTTTTGACACAGATTCCCAATTCGGGCATTCAGAACATATAGCACGTTGCTGTAAGCAAGCACATTCTCATTCAAAGTTGCAAGTTAATATGTAGGAACAAGTTTGTATAGGTATTTTAAAGATGCCCAGAACTGAGCTAAACTTGGTATGTGTCCAACTCTTAGAAATAACTTCATGCCCCATCTCCCTTACTTCCAGCTAGTAAGGATCACATAATTCCTAACAAAGTTTTGACACAGATTCCCAATTCGGGCATTCAGAACATATAGCACGTTGCTGTAAGCAAGCACATTCTCATTCAAAGTTGCAAGTTACTATGTAGGATCAAGTTTGTATAGGTATTTCAAAGATGCCCAGAACTGTGCTAAAATTGGTATGTGTCAAACTCCTAGAAATACCTTCATGCCCCAACTCCCTTAATTCCAGCTAGTAAGGATCACATAATTCCTAACAAATTTTGACACAGATTCCCAATTCGGGCATTCAGAACATATAGCACGTTGCTCTAAGCAAGCACATTCTCATTCAAAGTTGCAAGTTACTATGTCGGAACAAGTTTGTATAGGTATTTCAAAGATGCCCACAACTGAGCTAAACTTGGTATGTGTCCAACTCCTAGAAATAGCTTCATGCCCCATCTCCTTTACTTCCAGCTAGTAAGGATCACATAATTCCTAACAAAGATTTGACACAGATTCCCAATTCGGGCATTCAGAACATATAGCACGTTGCTGTAAGCAAGCACATTCTCATTCAAAGATGCAAGTTGCTATGTAGGAACAAGTTAGTATAGGTATTTCAAAGATGCCCAGAAGTGAGCTAAACTTGGTATGACTCCAACTCCTAGAAATAACTTCATGCCCCATCTCCCTTACTTCCAGCTAGAAAGGATCACATAATTCCTAACAAAGTTTTGACACAGATTCCCAATTCGGGCATTCAGAACATATAGCACGTTGCTGTAAGCAAGCACATTCTCATTCAAAGTTGCAAGTTACTATGTAGGAACAAGTTTGTATAGGTATTTCAAAGATGCCCAGAACTGAGCTAAACTTGGTATGTGTCCAACTCCTAGAAATAACTTCATGCCCCATCTCACTTACTTCCAGCTAGTAAGGATCACATAATTCCTAACAAAGTTTTGACACAGATTCCCAATTCGGGCATTCAGAACATATAGCACGTTGCTGTAAGCAAGCACATTCTCATTCAAAGTTGCAAGTTAATATGTAGGAACAAGTTTGTATAGGTATTTCAAAGATGCCCAGAACTGAGCTAAACGTTGTATGTCTCCAACTCCTAGAAATAGCTTCATGCCCCATCTCCCTTACTTCCATCTAGTAAGGATCACATAATTCCTAACAAAGTTTTGAAACAGATTCCCAATTCGGGCATTCAGAACATATAGCACGTTGCTGTAAGCAAGTACATTCTCATTCAAAGTTGCAAGTTACTACGTAGGAACAAGTTTGTATAGGTATTTCAAAGATACCGAGAACTGAGCTAAACTTGGTATGTCTCCAACTCCTAGAAATAACTTCATGCCCCATCTCCCTTACTTCCAGCTAGAAAGGATCACATAATTCCTAACAAAGTTTTGACACAGATTCCCAATTCGGGCATTCAGAACATATAGCACGTTGCTGTAAGCAAGCACATTCTCATTCAAAGTTGCAAGTTAATATGTAGGAACAAGTTTGTATAGGTATTTTAAAGATGCCCAGAACTGAGCTAAACTTGGTATGTGTCCAACTCTTAGAAATAACTTCATGCCCCATCTCCCTTACTTCCAGCTAGTAAGGATCACATAATTCCTAACAAAGTTTTGACACAGATTCCCAATTCGGGCATTCAGAACATATAGCACGTTGCTGTAAGCAAGCACATTCTCATTCAAAGTTGCAAGTTACTATGTAGGATCAAGTTTGTATAGGTATTTCAAAGATGCCCAGAACTGTGCTAAAATTGGTATGTGTCAAACTCCTAGAAATACCTTCATGCCCCAACTCCCTTAATTCCAGCTAGTAAGGATCACATAATTCCTAACAAATTTTGACACAGATTCCCAATTCGGAAATTCACAACATATAGCACGTTGCTCTAAGCAAGCACATTCTCATTCAAAGTTGCAAGTTACTATGTCGGAACAAGTTTGTATAGGTATTTCAAAGATGCCCACAACTGAGCTAAACTTGGTATGTGTCCAACTCCTAGAAATAGCTTCATGCCCCATCTCCTTTACTTCCAGCTAGTAAGGATCACATAATTCCTAACAAAGTTTTGACACAGATTCCCAATTCGGGCATTCAGAACATATAGCACGTTGCTGTAAGCAAGCACATTCTCATTCAAAGATGCAAGTTGCTATGTAGGAACAAGTTAGTATAGGTATTTCAAAGATGCCCAGAAGTGAGCTAAACTTGGTATGACTCCAACTCCTAGAAATAACTTCATGCCCCATCTCCCTTACTTCCAGCTAGAAAGGATCACATAATTCCTAACAAAGTTTTGACACAGATTCCCAATTCGGGCATTCAGAACATATAGCACGTTGCTGTAAGCAAGCACATTCTCATTCAAAGTTGCAAGTTACTATGTAGGAACAAGTTTGTATAGGTATTTCAAAGATGCCCAGAACTGAGCTAAACTTGGTATGTGTCCAACTCCTAGAAATAACTTCATGCCCCATCTCACTTACTTCCAGCTAGTAAGGATCACATAATTCCTAACAAAGTTTTGACACAGATTCCCAATTCGGGCATTCAGAACATATAGCACGTTGCTGTAAGCAAGCACATTCTCATTCAAAGTTGCAAGTTAATATGTAGGAACAAGTTTGTATAGGTATTTTAAAGATGCCCAGAACTGAGCTAAACTTGGTATGTGTCCAACTCTTAGAAATAACTTCATGCCCCATCTCCCTTACTTCCAGCTAGTAAGGATCACATAATTCCTAACAAAGTTTTGACACAGATTCCCAATTTGGGAATTCACAACATATAGCACGTTGCAGTAAGCAAGCACATTCTCATTCAAAGTTGCAGTTAATATGTAGGAACAAGTTTGTATAGGTATTTCAAAGATGCTCAGAAGTGTGCTAAACTTGGTATGTGTCCAACTCCTTGAAATACCTTCATGCCCCAACTCCCTTACTTCCAGCTAGTAAGGATCACATAATTCCTAACAAAGTTTTGACACAAATTCCCTATTCGGGCATTCAGAACATATTACACGTTGCTGAAAGCAAGCACATTCTCATTCAAAGTTGCAAGTTACTATGTAGGAACAAGTTTGTATAGGTATTTCAAAGATGCCCAGAACTGAGCTAAACGGTGTATGTCTCCAACTCCTAGAAATAGCTTCATGCCCCATCTCCCTTACTTCCAGCTAGTAAGGATCACATAATTCCTAACAAAGTTTTGACACAGATTCCGCATTCTGGCATTCAGAACATATAGCACGTTGCTGTAAGCAAGCACATTCTCATTCAAAGTTGCAAGTTACTATGTAGGTACAAGTTTGTATAGGTATTTCAAAGATGCCCAGAACTGAGCTAAACTTGGTATGTGTCCAACTCCTAGAAATAACTTCATGCCCCATCTCCCTTACTTCCAGCTAGTAAGGATCACATAATTCCTAACAAAGTTTTGACACAGATTCCCTATTCGGGCATTAGGAACATATAGCACGTTGCTGTAAGCAAGCACATTCTCATTCAAAGTTGCAAGTTACTATGTAGGAACAAGTTTGTATAGTTATTTCAAAGATGCCCAGAACTGTGCTAAAATTGGTATGTGTCCAACTCCTAGAAATACCTTCATGCCCCAACTCCCTTACTTCCATCTAGTAAGGATCACATAATTCCTAACAAATTTTGACACAGATTTCCAATTCGGGCATTCAGAACATATAGCACGTTGCTCTAAGCAAGCACATTCTCATTCAAAGTTGCAAGTTACTATGTAGGAACAAGTTTGTATAGGTATTTCAAAGATGCCCAGAACTGAGCTAAACTTTGTATGTGTCCAACTCCTAGAAATAACTTCATGGCCCATCTCCATTACTTCCAGCTAGTAAGGATCACATAATTCTTAACAAAGTTTTGACACAGATTCCCAATTCGGGCATTCAGAACATATAGCACGTTGCTGTAAGCAAGCACATTCTCATTCAAAGTTGCAAGTTACTATGTAGGAACAAGTTTGTGTAGGTATTTCAAAAATGTCCAGAACTGAGCTAAACTTGGTATGTGTCCAACTCCTAGAAATAACTTCATGCCCCATCTCCCTTACTTCCAGCTAGTAAGGATCACATAATTCCTAACAAAGATTTGACACAATTTCCCAATTCGGGCATTCAGAACATATAGCACGTTGCTGTAAGCAAGCACATTCTCATTGAAAGTTGCAAGTTATTATGTAGGAACAAGTTTGTATAGGTATTTCAAAGATGCCCAGAACTGAGCTAAACTTGGTATGTGTCCAACTCCTTGAAATAACTTCAAGCCCCATCTCCCTTACTTCCAGCTAGTAAGGATCACATAATTCCTAACAAAGTTTTGACACAGATTCCCTATTCGGGCATTCAGAACATATAGCACGTTGCTGTAAGCAAGCACATTCTCATTCAAAGTTGCAAGTTACTATGTAGGAACAAGTTTGTATAGGTATTTCAAAGATGCCCAGAACTGTGCTAAAATTGGTATGTGTCCAACTCCTAGAAATACCTTCATGCCCCAACTCCCTTACTTCCATCTAGTAAGGATCACATAATTCCTAACAAATTTTGACACAGATTCCCAATTCGGGCATTCAGAACATATAGCACGTTGCTGTAAGCAAGCACATTCTCATTCAAAGTTGCAAGTTACTATGTAGGAACAAGTTTGTATAGGTATTTCAAAGATGCCCAGAACTGAGCTAAACTTTGTATGTGTCCAACTCCTAGAAATAACTTCATGCCCCATCTCCCTTACTTCCAGCTAGTAAGGATCACATAATTCCTAACAACTTTTTGACACAGATTCCCAATTCGGGCATTCAGAACATATAGCACGTTGCTGTAAGCAAGCACATTCTCATTCAAAGTTGCAAGTTACTATGTAGGAACAAGTTTGTATAGGTATTTCAAAGATGCCCAGAACTGAGCTAAACTTGGTATGTCTCCAACTCCTAGAAATAACTTCATGCCCCATCTCCCTTACTTCCAGCTAGTAAGGATCACATAATTCCTAACAAAGTTTTGACACAGATTCCCTATTCGTGCATTCAGAACATATAGCACGTTGCTGTAAGCAAGCACATTCTCATTCAAAGTTGCAAGTTACTATGTAGGAACAAGTTTGTATAGGTATTTCAAAGATGCCCCGAACTGTGCTAAACTTGGTATGTGTCCAACTCCTAGAAATACCTTCATGCCCCAACTCCCTTACATCCAACTAGTAAGGATCACATAATTCCTAACAAATTTTGACACAGATTCCCAATTCGGGCATTCAGAACATATAGCACGTTGCTCTAAGCAAGCACATTCTCATTCAAAGTTGCAAGTTAATATGTAGGAACAAGATTGTATAGGTATTTCAAAGATGCCCAGAACTGAGCTAAACTTGGTATGTGTCTAACTCCTAGAAATAACTTCATGCCCCAACTCCCTTACTTCCAGCTAGTAAGGATCACATAATTCCTAACAAAGTTTTGACACAGATTCCTAATTCAGGCATTCAGAATATATAGCACGTTGCTGTAAGCAAGCACATTCTCATTCAAAGTTGCAAGTTACTATGTAGGAACAAGTTTGTATAGATATTTCAAAGATGCCCAGAACTGAGCTAATCTTGGTATGTGTCCAACTCCTAGAAATACCTTCATGCCCCAACTCCCTTACTTCCAGCTAGTAAGGATCACATAATTCCTAACAAAGTTTTGACACAGATTCCCAATTCGGGCATTCAGAACATATAGCACGTTACTGTAAGCAAGCACATTCTCATTCAAAGTTGCAAGTTACTATGTAGGAACAAGTTTGAATAGGACTTTCAAAGATGCCCAGAACTGAGCTAAACTTGGTATGTGTCCAACTCCTAGAAATAACTTCATGCCCCATCTCCCTTACTTCCATCTAGTAAGGATCACACAATTCCTAACAAAGTTTTGACACTGATTCCCAATTCGGGCATTCAGAACATATAGCACGTTGCTGTAAGCAAGCACATTCTCATTCAATGTTGCAAGTTACTATGTAGAAACAAGTTTGCATAGGTATTTCAAAGATGCTCAGAACTGAGCTAAACTTGGTATGTGTCCAACTCCTAGAAATAGCTTCATGCCCCATCTCCCTTACTTCCAGCTAGTAAGGATCACATAATTCCTAACAAAGTTTTGACACAGATTCCCAATTCGGGCATTCAGAACATATAGCACGTTGCTGTAAGCAAGCACATTCTCATTCAAAGATGCAAGTTGCTATGTAGGAACAAGTTAGTATAGGTATTTCAAAGATGCCCAGAAGTGAGCTAAACTTGGTATGTGTCCAACTCCTAGAAATAACTTCATGCCCCATCTCCCTTACTTCCAGCTAGTAAGGATCACATAATTCCTAACAAAGTTTTGACACAGATTCCCAATTCGGGCATTCAGAACTTATAGCACGTTGCTGTAAGCAAGCACATTCTCATTCAAAGTTGCAAGTTAATATGTAGGAACAAGTTTGTATAGGTATTTTAAAGATGCCCAGAACTGAGCTAAACTTGGTATGTGTCCAACTCTTAGAAATAACTTCATGCCCCATCTCCCTTACTTCCAGCTAGTAAGGATCACATAATTCCTAACAAAGTTTTGACACAGATTCCCAATTTGGGAATTCACAACATATAGCACGTTGCAGTAAGCAAGCACATTCTCATTCAAAGTTGCAGTTAATATGTAGGAACAAGTTTGTATAGGTATTTCAAAGATGCTCAGAACTGTGCTAAACTTGGTATGTGTCCAACTCCTAGAAATACCTTCATGCCCCAACTCCCTTACTTCCAGCTAGTAAGGATCGCATAATTCCTAACAAAGTTTTGACACAGATTCCCAATTCGGGCCTTCAGAACATATAGCACGTTGCTGTAAGCAAGCACATTCTCATTCAAAGTTGCAAGTTACTATGTAGGAACAAGTTTGTATAGGTATTTCAAAGATGCCCAGAACTGAGCTAAACTTGGTATGTGTCAAACTCCTAGAAATACCTTCATGCCCCAACTCACTTACTTCCAGCTAGTAAGGATCACATAATTCCTAACAAAGTTTTGACACAGATTCCCAATTCGGGCATTCAGAACATATAGCACGTTGCTGTAAGCAAGCACATTCTCATTCAAAGTTGCAAGTTACTATGTTGGAACAAGTTTGTATAGGTATTTCAAAGATGCCCAGAACTGAGCTAAAGGTTGTATGTCTCCAACTCCTAGAAATAACTTCATGCCCCATCTCCCATACTTCCATCTAGTAATGATCACATAATTCCTAACAAAGTTTTGACACAGATTCCCAATTCGGGCATTCAGAACATATAGCACGTTGCTGTAAGCAAGCACATTCTCATTCAAAGTTGCAAGTTACTATGTAGGAACAAGTTTGTATAGGTATTTCAAAGATGCTCAGAACTGAGTTACACTTGGTATGTGTCCAACTCCTAGAAGTAACTTCATGTCCCATCTCCCTTACTTCCAGCTAGTAAGGATCACTTAATTCCTAACAAAGTTTTGACACAGATTCCCAATTCGGGCATTCAGAACATATAGCACGTTGCTGTAAGCAAGCACATTCTCATTCAAAGTTGCAAGTTACTATGTAGGAACAAGTTTGTATAGGTATTTCAAAGATACCGAGAACTGAGCTAAACTTGGTATGTGTCCAACTCCTAGAAATAACTTCATGCCCCATCTCCATTACTTCCAGCTAGTAAGGATCACATAATTCCTAACAAAGTTTTGACACAGATTCCCAATTCGGGCATTCAGAACATATAGCACGTTGCTGTAAGCAAGCACATTCTCATTCAAAGTTGCAAGTTACTATGTAGGAACAAGTTTGTATTGGTATTTCAAAGATGCCCAGAACTGAGCTAAACTTGGTATGTGTCCAACTCCTAGAAATAACTTCATGCCCCATCTCCCTTACTTCCAGCTATTAAGGATCACATAATTCCTAACAAAGTTTTGACACAGATTCCCTATTCGGGCATTCAGAACATATAGCACGTTGTTATAAGCAAGCACATTCTCATTCAAATTTGCAAGTTACTATGTAGGAACAAGTTTGTATAGGTATTTCAAAGATGCCCAGAACTGTGCTAAAATTTGTATGTGTCCAACTCCTAGAAATACCTTCATGCCCCAACTCCCTTACTTCCATCTAGTAAGGATCACATAATTCCTAACAAATTTTGACACAGATTCCCAATTCGGGCATTCAGAACATATAGCACGTTGCTCTAAGCAAGCACATTCTCATTCAAAGTTGCAAGTTACTATGTAGGAACAAGTTTGTATAGGTATTTCAAAGATGCCCAGAACTGAGCTAAACTTTGTATGTGTCCAACTCCTAGAAATAACTTCATGCCCCATCTCCATTACTTCCAGCTAGTAAGGATCACATAATTCCTAACAAAGTTTTGACACAGATTCCCAATTCGGGCATTCAGAACATATAGCACGTTGCTGTAAGCAAGCACATTCTCATTCAAAGTTGCAAGTTACAATGTAGGAACAAGTTTGTATAGGTATTTCAAAGATGCCCAGAACTGAGCTAAACTTGGTATGTGTCCAACTCCTAGAAATAACTTCATGCCCCATCTCCCTTACTTCCATCTAGTAAGGATCACATAATTCCTAACAAAGTTTTGACACAGATTCCCAATTCGGGCATTCAGAACATATAGCACGTTGCTGTAAGTAAACACATTCTCATTCAAAGTTGCAAGTTACTATGTAGGAACAAGTTTGTATAGGTATTTCAAAGATGCTCAGAACTGAGTTAAACTTGGTATGTGTCCAACTCCTAGAAGTAACTTCATGCCCCATCTCCCTTACTTCCAGCTAGTAAGGATCACATAATTCCTAACAAAGTTTTGACACAGATTCCCAATTCGGGCATTCAGAACATATAGCACGTTGCTGTAAGCAAGCACATTCTCATTCAAAGTTGCAAGTTACTATGTAGAAACAAGTTTGTATAGGTATTTCAAAGATGCTCAGAACTGAGCTAAACTTGGTATGTGTCCAACTCCTAGAAGTAACTTCATGCCCCATCTCACTTACTTCCAGCTAGTAAGGATCACATAATTCCTAACAAAGTTTTGACACAGATTCCCAATTCGGGCATTCAGAACATATAGCACGTTGCTGTAAGCAAGCACATTCTCATTCAAAGATGCAAGTTACTATGTAGGAACAAGTTTGTATAGGTATTTCAAAGATGCCCAGAACTAAGCTAAACTTGGTATGTGTCCAACTCCTAGAAATAGCTTCATGCCCCATCTCCCTTACTTCCAGCTAGTAAGGATCACATAATTCCTAACAAAGTTTTGACACAGATTCCCAATTCGGGCATTCAGAACATATAGCACGTTGCTGTAAGCAAGCACATTCTCATTCAAAGATGCAAGTTACTATGTAAGAACAAGTTTGTGTAGGTATTTCAAAGATGCCCAGAACTGAGCTAAACTTGGTATGTCTGCAACTCCTAGAAATAACTTCATGCCCCATCTCCCTTACTTCCAGCTAGTAAGGATCACTTAATTCCTAACAAAGTTTTGACACAGATTCCCAATTCGGGCATTCAGAACATATAGCACGTTGCTGTAAGCAAGCACATTCTCATTCAAAGTTGCAAGTTACTATGTAGGAACAAGTTTGTATAGGTATTTCAAAGATGCCCAGAACTGAGCTAAACTTGGTATGTGTCCAACTCCTAGAAATAACTTCATGCCCCATCTCCCTTACTTCCAGCTAGTAAGGATCACATAATTCCTAACAAAGTTTTGACACAGATTCCCAATTCGGGCATTCAGAACTTATAGCACGTTGCTGTAAGCAAGCACATTCTCATTCAAAGTTGCAAGTTAATATGTAGGAACAAGTTTGTATAGGTATTTTAAAGATGCCCAGAACTGAGCTAAACTTGGTATGTGTCCAACTCTTAGAAATAACTTCATGCCCCATCTCCCTTACTTCCAGCTAGTAAGGATCACATAATTCCTAACAAAGTTTTGACACAGATTCCCAATTTGGGAATTCACAACATATAGCACGTTGCAGTAAGCAAGCACATTCTCATTCAAAGTTGCAGTTAATATGTAGGAACAAGTTTGTATAGGTATTTCAAAGATGCTCAGAACTGTGCTAAACTTGGTATGTGTCCAACTCCTAGAAATACCTTCATGCCCCAACTCCCTTACTTCCAGCTAGTAAGGATCGCATAATTCCTAACAAAGTTTTGACACAGATTCCCAATTCGGGCCTTCAGAACATATAGCACGTTGCTGTAAGCAAGCACATTCTCATTCAAAGTTGCAAGTTACTATGTAGGAACAAGTTTGTATAGGTATTTCAAAGATGCCCAGAACTGAGCTAAACTTGGTATGTGTCAAACTCCTAGAAATACCTTCATGCCCCAACTCACTTACTTCCAGCTAGTAAGGATCACATAATTCCTAACAAAGTTTTGACACAGATTCCCAATTCGGGCATTCAGAACATATAGCACGTTGCTGTAAGCAAGCACATTCTCATTCAAAGTTGCAAGTTACTATGTTGGAACAAGTTTGTATAGGTATTTCAAAGATGCCCAGAACTGAGCTAAAGGTTGTATGTCTCCAACTCCTAGAAATAACTTCATGCCCCATCTCCCATACTTCCATCTAGTAATGATCACATAATTCCTAACAAAGTTTTGACACAGATTCCCAATTCGGGCATTCAGAACATATAGCACGTTGCTGTAAGCAAGCACATTCTCATTCAAAGTTGCAAGTTACTATGTAGGAACAAGTTTGTATAGGTATTTCAAAGATGCTCAGAACTGAGTTACACTTGGTATGTGTCCAACTCCTAGAAGTAACTTCATGTCCCATCTCCCTTACTTCCAGCTAGTAAGGATCACTTAATTCCTAACAAAGTTTTGACACAGATTCCCAATTCGGGCATTCAGAACATATAGCACGTTGCTGTAAGCAAGCACATTCTCATTCAAAGTTGCAAGTTACTATGTAGGAACAAGTTTGTATAGGTATTTCAAAGATACCGAGAACTGAGCTAAACTTGGTATGTGTCCAACTCCTAGAAATAACTTCATGCCCCATCTCCATTACTTCCAGCTAGTAAGGATCACATAATTCCTAACAAAGTTTTGACACAGATTCCCAATTCGGGCATTCAGAACATATAGCACGTTGCTGTAAGCAAGCACATTCTCATTCAAAGTTGCAAGTTACTATGTAGGAACAAGTTTGTATTGGTATTTCAAAGATGCCCAGAACTGAGCTAAACTTGGTATGTGTCCAACTCCTAGAAATAACTTCATGCCCCATCTCCCTTACTTCCAGCTATTAAGGATCACATAATTCCTAACAAAGTTTTGACACAGATTCCCTATTCGGGCATTCAGAACATATAGCACGTTGTTATAAGCAAGCACATTCTCATTCAAATTTGCAAGTTACTATGTAGGAACAAGTTTGTATAGGTATTTCAAAGATGCCCAGAACTGTGCTAAAATTTGTATGTGTCCAACTCCTAGAAATACCTTCATGCCCCAACTCCCTTACTTCCATCTAGTAAGGATCACATAATTCCTAACAAATTTTGACACAGATTCCCAATTCGGGCATTCAGAACATATAGCACGTTGCTCTAAGCAAGCACATTCTCATTCAAAGTTGCAAGTTACTATGTAGGAACAAGTTTGTATAGGTATTTCAAAGATGCCCAGAACTGAGCTAAACTTTGTATGTGTCCAACTCCTAGAAATAACTTCATGCCCCATCTCCATTACTTCCAGCTAGTAAGGATCACATAATTCCTAACAAAGTTTTGACACAGATTCCCAATTCGGGCATTCAGAACATATAGCACGTTGCTGTAAGCAAGCACATTCTCATTCAAAGTTGCAAGTTACAATGTAGGAACAAGTTTGTATAGGTATTTCAAAGATGCCCAGAACTGAGCTAAACTTGGTATGTGTCCAACTCCTAGAAATAACTTCATGCCCCATCTCCCTTACTTCCATCTAGTAAGGATCACATAATTCCTAACAAAGTTTTGACACAGATTCCCAATTCGGGCATTCAGAACATATAGCACGTTGCTGTAAGTAAACACATTCTCATTCAAAGTTGCAAGTTACTATGTAGGAACAAGTTTGTATAGGTATTTCAAAGATGCTCAGAACTGAGTTAAACTTGGTATGTGTCCAACTCCTAGAAGTAACTTCATGCCCCATCTCCCTTACTTCCAGCTAGTAAGGATCACATAATTCCTAACAAAGTTTTGACACAGATTCCCAATTCGGGCATTCAGAACATATAGCACGTTGCTGTAAGCAAGCACATTCTCATTCAAAGTTGCAAGTTACTATGTAGAAACAAGTTTGTATAGGTATTTCAAAGATGCTCAGAACTGAGCTAAACTTGGTATGTGTCCAACTCCTAGAAGTAACTTCATGCCCCATCTCACTTACTTCCAGCTAGTAAGGATCACATAATTCCTAACAAAGTTTTGACACAGATTCCCAATTCGGGCATTCAGAACATATAGCACGTTGCTGTAAGCAAGCACATTCTCATTCAAAGATGCAAGTTACTATGTAGGAACAAGTTTGTATAGGTATTTCAAAGATGCCCAGAACTAAGCTAAACTTGGTATGTGTCCAACTCCTAGAAATAGCTTCATGCCCCATCTCCCTTACTTCCAGCTAGTAAGGATCACATAATTCCTAACAAAGTTTTGACACAGATTCCCAATTCGGGCATTCAGAACATATAGCACGTTGCTGTAAGCAAGCACATTCTCATTCAAAGATGCAAGTTACTATGTAAGAACAAGTTTGTGTAGGTATTTCAAAGATGCCCAGAACTGAGCTAAACTTGGTATGTCTGCAACTCCTAGAAATAACTTCATGCCCCATCTCCCTTACTTCCAGCTAGTAAGGATCACTTAATTCCTAACAAAGTTTTGACACAGATTCCCAATTCGGGCATTCAGAACATATAGCACGTTGCTGTAAGCAAGCACATTCTCATTCAAAGTTGCAAGTTACTATGTAGGAACAAGTTTGTATAGGTATTTCAAAGATGCCCAGAACTGAGCTAAACTTGGTATGTCTCCAACTCCTAGAAATAACTTCATGCCCCATCTCCCTTACTTCCAGCTAGTAAGGATCACATAATTCCTAACAAAGTTTTGACACAGATTCCAAATTCGGGCATTCAGAACATATAGCACGTTGCTGTAAGCAAGCACATTCTCATTCAAAGTTGCAAGTTACTATGTAGGAACAAGTTTGTATAGGTATTTCAAAGATGCTCAGAACTGAGTTAAACTTGGTATGTGTCCAACTCCTAGAAGTAACTTCATGCCCCATCTCCCTTACTTCCAGCTAGTAAGGATCACATAATTCCTAACAAAGTTTTGACACAGATTCCCAATTCGGGCATTCAGAACATATAGCACGTTGCTGTAAGCAAGCACATTCTCATTCAAAGATGCAAGTTACTATGTAGGAACAAGTTTGTATAGGTATTTCAAAGATGCCCAGAACTGAGGTAAACTTGGTATGGCTCCAACTCCTAGAAATAACTTCATGCCCCATCTCCCTTACTTCCAGCTAGTAAGGATCACATAATTCCTAACAAAGTTTTGACACAGATTCCCAATTCGGGCATTCAGAACATATAGCACGTTGCTGTAAGCAAGCACATTCTCATTCAAAGATGCAAGTTACTATGTAGGAACAAGTTTGTATAGGTATTTCAAAGATGCCCAGAACTGAGCTAAACTTGCTATGTCTACAACTCCTAGAAATAACTTCATGCCCCATCTCCCTTACTTCCAGCTAGTAAGGATCACATAATTCCTAACAAAGTTTTGACACAGATTCCCAATTCGGGCATTCAGAACATATAGCACGTTGCTGTAAGCAAGCACATTCTCATTCAAAGTTGCAAGTTACTATGTAGGAACAAGTTTGTATAGGTATTTCAAAGATGCCCAGAACTGAGCTAAACTTGGTATGTGTCCAACTCCTAGAAATAACTTCATGCCCCATCTCCCTTACTTCCAGCTAGTAAGGATCACATAATTCCTAACAAAGTTTTGACACAGATTCCCAATTCGGGCATTCAGAACATATAGCACGTTGCTGTAAGCAAGCACATTCTCATTCAAAGTTGCAAGTTACTATGTAGGAACAAGTTTGTATAGGTATTTCAAAGATGCCCAGGACTGTGCTAAACTTGGTATGTGTCCAACTCCTAGAAATACCTTCATGCCCCATCTCCCTTACTTCCAGCTAGTAAGGATCACATAATTCCTAACAAAGTTTTGACACAGATTCCCAATTCGGGCATTCAGAACATACAGCACGTTGCTGTAAGCAAGCACATTCTCATTCAAAGTTGCAAGTTACTATGTAGGAACAAGTTTGTATAGGTATTTCAAAGATGCCCAGAACTGAGCTAAACGTTGTATGTCTCCAACTCCTGTAAATAACCTCATGTCCCATCTACCTTACTTCCAGCTAGTAAGGATGACATAATTCCTAACAAAGTTTTGACACAGATTCCGAATTCGGGCATTCAGAACATATAGCACGTTGCTGTAAGCAAGCACATTCTCATTCAAATTTGCAAGTTAATATGTAGGAACAAGTTTGTATAGGTATTTCAAAGATGCCCAGAACTGAGCTAAACTTGGTATGTGTCCAACTCCTAGAAATACCTTCATGCCCCAACTCCCTTACTTCCAGCTAGTAAGGATCACATAATTCCTAACAAATTTTGACACAGATTCCCAATTCGGGCATTCAGAACATATAGCACGTTGCTCTAAGCAAGCACATTCTCATTAAAGGTGCAAGTTAATATGTAGGATCAAGTTTGTATAGGTATTTCAAAGATGCCCAGAACTGAGCTAAACTTGGTATGTGTCCAACTCCTAGAAATAACTTCATGCCCCATCTCCCTTACTTCCAGCTAGTAAGGATCACATAATTCCTAACAAAGTTTTGACACAGATTCCCAATTCGGGCATTACGAACATATAGCACGTTGCTGTAAGCAAGCACATTCTCATTCAAAGATGCAAGTTACTATGTAGGAACAAGTTTGTATAGGTATTTCAAAGATGCCCAGAACTGAGCTAAACTTGGTATGTGTCCAACTCCTAGAAATAACTTCATGCCCCATCTCCCTTACTTCCAGCTAGTAAGGATCACATAATGCCTAACAAAGTTTTGACACAGATTCCCAATTCGGGCATTCAGAACATATAGCACGTTGCTGTAAGCAAGCACATTCTCATTCAAAGATGCAAGTTACTATGTAGGAACAAGTTTGTATAGGTATTTCAAAGATGCCCAGAACTGAGCTAAACTTGGTATGGCTCCAACTCCTAGAAATAACTTCATGCCCCATCTCCCTTACTTCCAGCTAGTAAGGATCACATAATTCCTAACAAAGTTTTGACACAGATTCCCAATTCGGGCATTCAGAACATATAGCACGTTGCTGTAAGTAAGCACATTCTCATTCAAAGTTGCAAGTTACTATGTAGGAACAAGTTTGTATAGGTATTTCAAAGATGCCCAGAACTGAGCTAAACTTGGTATGTCTCCAACTCCTAGAAATAACTTCATGCCCCATCTCCCTTACTTCCAGCTAGTAAGGATCACATAATTTCTAACAAAGTTTTGACACAGATTCCCAATTCGGGCATTCAGAACATATAGCACGTTGCTGTAAGCAAGCACATTCTCATTCAAAGATGCAAGTTACTATGTAAGAACAAGTTTGTGTAGGTATTTAAAAGATGCCCAGAACTGAGCTAAACTTGGTATGTCTGCAACTCCTAGAAATAACTTCATGCCCCATCTCCCTTACTTCCAGCTAGTAAGGATCACTTAATTCCTAACAAAGTTTTGACACAGATTCCCAATTCGGGCATTCAGAACATATAGCACGTTGCTGTAAGCAAGCACATTCTCATTCAAAGTTGCAAGTTACTATGTAGGATCAAGTTTGTATAGGTATTTCAAAGATTCCCAGAACTGAGCTAAACTTGGTATGTGTCCAACTCCTAGAAATAACTTCATGCCCCATCTCCCTTACTTCCAGCTAGTAAGGATCACATAATTCCTAACAAAGTTTTGACACAGATTCCCAATTCGGGCATTCAGAACATATAGCACGTTGCTGTAAGCAAGCACATTCTCATTCAAAGTTGCAAGTTACTATGTAGGAACAAGTTTGTATAGGTATTTCAAAGATGCCCAGAACTGTGCTAAACTTGGTATGTGTCCAACTCCTAGAAATACCTTCATGCCCCATCTCCCTTACTTCCAGCTAGTAAGGATCACATAATACCTAACAAAGTTTTGACACAGATTCCCAATTCGGGCATTCAGAACATAAAGCACGTTGCTGTAAGCAAGCACATTCTCATTCAAAGTTGCAAGTTACTATGTAGGAACAAGTTTGTATAGGTATTTCAAAGATGCTCAGAACTGAGTTAAACTTGGTATGTGTCCAACTCCTAGAAGTAACTTCATGCCCCATCTCCCTTACTTCCAGCTAGTAAGGATCACATAATTCCTAACAAAGTTTTGACACAGATTCCCAATTCGGGCATTCAGAACATATAGCACGTTGCTGTAAGCAAGCACATTCTCATTCAAAGATGCAAGTTACTAGGTAGGAACAAGTTTGTATAGGTATTTCAAAGATGCCCAGAACTGAGCTAAACTTGGTATGGCTCCAACTCCTAGAAATAACTTCATGCCCCATCTCCCTTACTTCCAGCTAGTAAGGACCACATAATTCCTAACAAAGTTTTGACACAGATTCCCAATTCGGGCATTCAGAACATATAGCACGTTGCTGTAAGAAAGCACATTCTCATTCAAAGTTGCAAGTTACTATGTAGGAACAAGTTTGTATAGGTATTTCAAAGATGCCCAGAACTGAGCTAAACTTGGTATTTCTCCAACTCCTAGAAATAACTTCATGCCCCATCTCCCTTACTTCCAGCTAGTAAGGATCACATAATTTCTAACAAAGTTTTGAAACAGATTCCCAATTCGGGCATTCAGAACATATAGCACGTTGCTGTAAGCAAGCACATTCTCATTCAAAGATGCAAGTTACTATGTAAGAACAAGTTTGTGTAGGTATTTCAAAGATGCCCAGAACTGAGCTAAACTTGGTATGTCTGCAACTCCTAGAAATAACTTCATGCCCCATCTCCCTTACTTCCAGCTAGTAAGGATCACTTAATTCCTAACAATGTTTTGACACAGATTCCCAATTCGGGCATTCAGAACATATAGCACGTTGCTGTAAACAAGCACATTCTCATTCAAAGTTGCAAGTTACTATGTAGGAACAAGTTTGTATAGGTATTTCAAAGATGCCCAGAACTGAGCTAAACTTGGTATGTGTCCAACTCCTAGAAATAACTTCATGCCCCATCTCCCTTACTTCCAGCTAGTAAGGATCACATAATTCCTAACAAAGTTTTGACACAGATTCCCAATTCGGGCATTCAGAACATATAGCACGTTGCTGTAAGCAAGCACATTCTCATTCAAAGTTGCAAGTTACTATGTAGGAACAAGTTTGTATAGGTATTTCAAAGATGCCCAGAACTGTGCTAAACTTGGTATGTGTCCAACTCCTAGAAATACCTTCATGCCCCATCTCCCTTACTTCCAGCTAGTAAGGATCACATAATTCCTAACAAAGTTTTGACACAGATTCCCAATTCGGGCATTCAGAACATATAGCACGTTGCTGTAAGCAAGCACATTCTCATTCAAAGTTGCAAGTTACTATGTAGGAACAAGTTTGTATAGGTATTTCAAAGATGCCCAGAACTGAGCTAAACTTGGTATGTGTCCAACTCCTAGAAATAACTTCATGCCCCATCTCCCTTACTTCCAGCTAGTAAGGATCACATAATTCCTAACAAAGTTTTGACACAGATTCCCAATTCGGGCATTCAGAACATATAGCACGTTGCTGTAAGCAAGCACATTCTCATTCACAGATGTAAGTTACTATGTAGGAACAAGTTTGTATAGGTATTTCAAAGATGCCCAGAACTGAGCTAAACTTGGTATGTCTACAACTCCTAGAAATAACTTCATGCCCCATCTCCCTTACTTCCAGCTAGTAAGGATCACATAATTCCTAACAAAGTTTTGACACAGATTCCCAATTCGGGCATTCAGAACATACAGCACGTTGCTGTAAGCAAGCACATTCTCATTCAAAGTTGCAAGTTACTATGTAGGAACAAGTTTGTATAGGTATTTCAAAGATGCCCAGAACTGAGCTAAACTTGGTATGTGTCCAACTCCTAGAAATAACTTCATGCCCCATCTCCCTTACTTCCAGCTAGTAAGGATCACATAATTCCTAACAAAGTTTTGACACAGATTCCCAATTCGGGCATTCAGAACACATAGCAAGTTGCTGTAAGCAAGCACATTCTCATTCAAAGTTGCAAGTTAATATGTAGGAACAAGTTTGTATAGGTATTTCAAAGATGCCCAGAACTGAGCTAAACGTTGTATGTCTCCAACTCCTGTAAATAACCTCATGTCCCATCTCCCTTACTTCCATCTAGTAAGGATGACATAATTCCTAACAAAGTTTTGACACAGATTCCGAATTCGGGCATTCAGAACATGTAGCACGTTGCTGTAAGCAAGCACATTCTCATTCAAATTTGCAAGTTAATATGTAGGAACAAGTTTGTATAGGTATTTCAAAGATGCCCAGAACTGAGCTAAACTTGGTATGTGTCCAACTCCTAGAAATACCTTCATGCCCCAACTCCCTTACTTCCAGCTAGTAAGGATCACATAATTCCTAACAAATTTTGACACAGATTCCCAATTCGGGCATTCAGAACATATAGCACGTTGCTCTAAGCAAGCACATTCTCATTAAAGGTGCAAGTTAATATGTAGGAACAAGTTTGTATAGGTATTTCAAAGATGCCCAGAACTGAGCTAAACTTGGTATGTGTCCAACTCCTAGAAATAAATTCATGCCCCATCTCCCTTACTTCCAGCTAGTAAGGATCACATAATTCCTAACAAAGTTTTGACACAGATTCCCAATTCGGGCATTCAGAACATATAGCACGTTGCTGTAAGCAAGCACATTCTCATTCAAAGATGCAAGTTACTATGTAGGAACAAGTTTGTATAGGTATTTCAAAGATGCCCAGAACTGAGCTAAACTTGGTATGTGTCCAACTCCTAGAAATAACTTCATGCCCCATCTCCCTTACTTCCAGCTATTAAGGATCACATAATGCCTAACAAAGTTTTGACACAGATTCCCAATTCGGGCATTCAGAACATATAGCACGTTTCTGTAAGCAAGCACATTCTCATTCAAAGATGCAAGTTACTATGTAGGAACAAGTTTGTATAGGTATTTCAAAGATGCCCAGAACTGAGCTAAACTTGGTATGGCTCCAACTCCTAGAAATAACTTCATGCCCCATCTCCCTTACTTCCAGCTAGTAAGGATCACATAATTCCTAACAAAGTTTTGACACAGATTCCCAATTCGGGCATTCAGAACATATAGCACGTTGCTGTAGGCAAGCACATTCTCATTCAAAGTTGCAAGTTACTATGTAGGAACAAGTTTGTATAGGTATTTCAAAGATGCCCAGAACTGAGCTAAACTTGGTATGTCTCCAACTCCTAGAAATAACTTCATGCCCCATCTCCCTTACTTCCAGCTAGTAAGGATAACATAATTTCTAACAAAGTTTTGACACAGATTCCCAATTCGGGCATTCAGAACATATAGCACGTTGCTCTAAGCAAGCACATTCTCATTCAAAGATGCAAGTTACTATGTAGGAACAAGTTTGAATAGGACTTTCAAAGATGCCCAGAACTGAGCTAAACTTGGTATGTGTCCAACTCCTAGAAATAACTTCATGCCCCAACTCCCTTACTTCCAGCTAGTAAGGATCACATAATTCCTAACAAAGTTTTGACACAGATTCCCAATTCGGGCATTCAGAACATATAGCACGTTGCTGTAAGAAAGCACATTCTCATTCAAAGTTGCAAGTTACTATGTAGGAACAAGTTTGAATAGGACTTTCAAAGATGCCCAGAACTGAGCTAAACTTTGTATGTCTCCAACTCCTAGAAATAACTTCATGCCCCAACTCCCTTACTTCCAGCGAGTAAGGATCACATAATTCCTAACAAAGTTTTGACACAGATTCCCTATTCGGGCATTCAGAACATATAGCACGTTGCTGTAAGCAAGCACATTCTCATTCAAAGTTGCAAGTTACTATGTAGGAACAAGTTTGTATAGGTATTTCAAAGATGCCCAGAACTGAGCTAAACTTGGTATGTGTCCAACTCCTAGAAATAACTTCATGCCCCATCTCCCTTACTTCCAGCTAGTAAGGATCACATAATTCCTAACAAAGTTTTGACACAGATTCCCAATTCGGGCATTCAGAACATATAGCACGTTGCTGTAAGAAAGCACATTCTCATTCAAAGTTGCAAGTTACTATGTAGGAACAAGTTTGTATAGGTATTTCAAAGATGCCCAGAACTGAGCTAAACTTGGTATGTGTCCAACTCCTAGAAATAACTTCATGCCCCATCTCCCTTACTTCCAGCTAGTAAGGATCACATAATTCCTAACAAAGTTTTGACACAGATTCCCAATTCGGGCATTCAGAACATATAGCACGTTGCTGTAAGCAAGCACATTCTCATTCACAGATGTAAGTTACTATGTAGGAACAAGTTTGTATAGGTATTTCAAAGATGCCCAGAACTGAGCTAAACTTGGTATGTCTACAACTCCTAGAAATAACTTCATGCCCCATCTCCCTTACTTCCAGCTAGTAAGGATCACATAATTCCTAACAAAGTTTTGACACAGATTCCCAATTCGGGCATTCAGAACATACAGCACGTTGCTGTAAGCAAGCACATTCTCATTCAAAGTTGCAAGTTACTATGTAGGAACAAGTTTGTATAGGTATTTCAAAGATGCCCAGAACTGAGCTAAACTTGGTATGTGTCCAACTCCTAGAAATAACTTCATGCCCCATCTCCCTTACTTCCAGCTAGTAAGGATCACATAATTCCTAACAAAGTTTTGACACAGATTCCCAATTCGGGCATTCAGAACACATAGCAAGTTGCTGTAAGCAAGCACATTCTCATTCAAAGTTGCAAGTTAATATGTAGGAACAAGTTTGTATAGGTATTTCAAAGATGCCCAGAACTGAGCTAAACGTTGTATGTCTCCAACTCCTGTAAATAACCTCATGTCCCATCTCCCTTACTTCCATCTAGTAAGGATGACATAATTCCTAACAAAGTTTTGACACAGATTCCGAATTCGGGCATTCAGAACATGTAGCACGTTGCTGTAAGCAAGCACATTCTCATTCAAATTTGCAAGTTAATATGTAGGAACAAGTTTGTATAGGTATTTCAAAGATGCCCAGAACTGAGCTAAACTTGGTATGTGTCCAACTCCTAGAAATACCTTCATGCCCCAACTCCCTTACTTCCAGCTAGTAAGGATCACATAATTCCTAACAAATTTTGACACAGATTCCCAATTCGGGCATTCAGAACATATAGCACGTTGCTCTAAGCAAGCACATTCTCATTAAAGGTGCAAGTTAATATGTAGGAACAAGTTTGTATAGGTATTTCAAAGATGCCCAGAACTGAGCTAAACTTGGTATGTGTCCAACTCCTAGAAATAAATTCATGCCCCATCTCCCTTACTTCCAGCTAGTAAGGATCACATAATTCCTAACAAAGTTTTGACACAGATTCCCAATTCGGGCATTCAGAACATATAGCACGTTGCTGTAAGCAAGCACATTCTCATTCAAAGATGCAAGTTACTATGTAGGAACAAGTTTGTATAGGTATTTCAAAGATGCCCAGAACTGAGCTAAACTTGGTATGTGTCCAACTCCTAGAAATAACTTCATGCCCCATCTCCCTTACTTCCAGCTATTAAGGATCACATAATGCCTAACAAAGTTTTGACACAGATTCCCAATTCGGGCATTCAGAACATATAGCACGTTTCTGTAAGCAAGCACATTCTCATTCAAAGATGCAAGTTACTATGTAGGAACAAGTTTGTATAGGTATTTCAAAGATGCCCAGAACTGAGCTAAACTTGGTATGGCTCCAACTCCTAGAAATAACTTCATGCCCCATCTCCCTTACTTCCAGCTAGTAAGGATCACATAATTCCTAACAATGTTTTGACACAGATTCCCAATTCGGGCATTCAGAACATATAGCACGTTGCTGTAAGCAAGCACATTCTCATTCAATGTTGCAAGTTACTATGTAGGAACAAGTTTGTATAGGTATTTCAAAGATGCCCAGAACTGAGCTAAACTTGGTATGTCTCCAACTCCTAGAAATAACTTCATGCCCCATCTCCCTTACTTCCAGCTAGTAAGGATAACATAATTTCTAACAAAGTTTTGACACAGATTCCCAATTCGGGCATTCAGAACATATAGCACGTTGCTCTAAGCAAGCACATTCTCATTCAAAGATGCAAGTTACTATGTAGGAACAAGTTTGAATAGGACTTTCAAAGATGCCCAGAACTGAGCTAAACTTGGTATGTGTCCAACTCCTAGAAATAACTTCATGCCCCAACTCCCTTACTTCCAGCTAGTAAGGATCACATAATTCCTAACAAAGTTTTGACACAGATTCCCAATTCGGGCATTCAGAACATATAGCACGTTGCTGTAAGAAAGCACATTCTCATTCAAAGTTGCAAGTTACTATGTAGGAACAAGTTTGAATAGGACTTTCAAAGATGCCCAGAACTGAGCTAAACTTTGTATGTCTCCAACTCCTAGAAATAACTTCATGCCCCAACTCCCTTACTTCCAGCGAGTAAGGATCACATAATTCCTAACAAAGTTTTGACACAGATTCCCTATTCGGGCATTCAGAACATATAGCACGTTGCTGTAAGCAAGCACATTCTCATTCAAAGTTGCAAGTTACTATGTAGGAACAAGTTTGTATAGGTATTTCAAAGATGCCCAGAACTGAGCTAAACTTGGTATGTGTCCAACTCCTAGAAATAACTTCATGCCCCATCTCCCTTACTTCCAGCTAGTAAGGATCACATAATTCCTAACAAAGTTTTGACACAGATTTCCAATTCGGGCATTCAGAACATATAGCACGTTGCTGTAAGCAAGCACATTCTCATTCAAAGTTGCAAGTTACTATGTAGGAACAAGTTTGTATAGGTATTTCAAAGATGCCCAGAACTGAGCTAAACTTCGTATGTCTCCAACTCCTAGAAATAACTTCATGCCCCATCTCCCTTACTTCCAGCTAGTAAGGATCACATAATTCCTAACAAAGTTTTGACACAGATTCCCAATTCGGGCATTCAGAACATATAGCACGTTGCTGTAAGCAAGCACATTCTCATTCAAAGTTGCAAGTTACTATGTAGGAACAAGATTGTATAGGTATTTCAAAGATGCCCAGAACTGAGCTAAACATGTTATGTGTCCAACTCCTCGAAATAACTTCATGCCCCAACTCCCTTACTTCCAGCTAGTAAGGATCACATAATTCCTAAAAAGTTTTGACACAGATTCCCAATTCGGGCATTCGCAACATATAGCACGTTGCTGTAAGCAAGCACATTCTCATTCAAAGTTGGAAGTTACTATGTAGGAACAAGTTTGTATAGGTATTTCAAAGATGCCCAGAACTGAGCTAAACGTTGTATGTCTCCAACTCCTGTAAATAACCTCATGTCCCATCTCCCTTACTTCCATCTAGTAAGGATGACATAATTCCTAACAAAGTTTTGACACAGATTCCGAATTCGGGCATTCAGAACATGTAGCACGTTGCTGTAAGCAAGCACATTCTCATTCAAATTTGCAAGTTAATATGTAGGAACAAGTTTGTATAGGTATTTCAAAGATGCCCAGAACTGAGCTAAACTTGGTATGTGTCCAACTCCTAGAAATACCTTCATGCCCCAACTCCCTTACTTCCAGCTAGTAAGGATCACATAATTCCTAACAAATTTTGACACAGATTCCCAATTCGGGCATTCAGAACATATAGCACGTTGCTCTAAGCAAGCACATTCTCATTAAAGGTGCAAGTTAATATGTAGGAACAAGTTTGTATAGGTATTTCAAAGATGCCCAGAACTGAGCTAAACTTGGTATGTGTCCAACTCCTAGAAATAAATTCATGCCCCATCTCCCTTACTTCCAGCTAGTAAGGATCACATAATTCCTAACAAAGTTTTGACACAGATTCCCAATTCGGGCATTCAGAACATATAGCACGTTGCTGTAAGCAAGCACATTCTCATTCAAAGATGCAAGTTACTATGTAGGAACAAGTTTGTATAGGTATTTCAAAGATGCCCAGAACTGAGCTAAACTTGGTATGTGTCCAACTCCTAGAAATAACTTCATGCCCCATCTCCCTTACTTCCAGCTAGTAAGGATCACATAATGCCTAACAAAGTTTTGACACAGATTCCCAATTCGGGCATTCAGAACATATAGCACGTTTCTGTAAGCAAGCACATTCTCATTCAAAGATGCAAGTTACTATGTAGGAACAAGTTTGTATAGGTATTTCAAAGATGCCCAGAACTGAGCTAAACTTGGTATGGCTCCAACTCCTAGAAATAACTTCATGCCCCATCTCCCTTACTTCCAGCTAGTAAGGATCACATAATTCCTAACAAAGTTTTGACACAGATTCCCAATTCGGGCATTCAGAACATATAGCACGTTGCTGTAAGCAAGCACATTCTCATTCAAAGTTGCAAGTTACTATGTAGGAACAAGTTTGTATAGGTATTTCAAAGATGCCCAGAACTGAGCTAAACTTGGTATGTCTCCAACTCCTAGAAATAACTTCATGCCCCAACTCCCTTACTTCCAGCGAGTAAGGATCACATAATTCCTAACAAAGTTTTGACACAGATTCCCTATTCGGGCATTCAGAACATATAGCACGTTGCTGTAAGCAAGCACATTCTCATTCAACGTTGCAAGTTACTATGTAGGAACAAGTTTGTATAGGTATTTCAAAGATGCCCAGAACTGAGCTAAACTTGGTATGTGTCCAACTCCTAGAAATAACTTCATGCCCCATCTCCCTTACTTCCAGCTAGTAAGGATCACATAATTCCTAACAAAGTTTTGACACAGATTTCCAATTCGGGCATTGAGAACATATAGCACGTTGCTGTAAGCAAGCACATTCTCATTCAAAGTTGCAAGTTACTATGTAGGAACAAGTTTGTATAGGTATTTCAAAGATGCCCAGAACTGAGCTAAACTTCGTATGTCTCCAACTCCAAGAAATAACTTCATGCCCCATCTCCCTTACTTCCAGCTAGTAAGGATCACATAATTCCTAACAAAGTTTTGACACAGATTCCCAATTCGGGCATTCAGAACATATAGCACGTTGCTGTAAGCAAGCACATTCTCATTCAAAGTTGCAAGTTACTATGTAGGAACAAGATTGTATAGGTATTTCAAAGATGCCCAGAACTGAGCTAAACATGTTATGTGTCCAACTCCTCGAAATAACTTCATGCCCCAACTCCCTTACTTCCAGCTAGTAAGGATCACATAATTCCTAAAAAGTTTTGACACAGATTCCCAATTCGGGCATTCGCAACATATAGCACGTTGCTGTAAGCAAGCACATTCTCATTCAAAGTTGGAAGTTACTATGTAGGAACAAGTTTGTATAGGTATTTCAAAGATGCCCAGAACTGAGCTAAACTTGGTATGTGTCCAACTCCTAGAAATAACTTCATGCCCCAACTCCCTTACTTCCAGCTAGTAAGGATCACATAATTCCTAACAAAGTTTTGACACAGATTCCCAATTCGGGCATTCAGAACATATAGCACGTTGCTGTAAGCAAGCACATTCTCATTCAAAGATGCAAGTTACTATGTGGGAACAAGTTTATATAGGTATTTCAAAGATGCCCAGAACTGAGCTAAACTTGGTATGTCTCCAACTCCAAGAAATAACTTCATGCCCCAACTCCCTTACTTCCATCTAGTAAGGATCACATAATTCCTAACAAAATTTTGACACAGATTCCCAATTCGGGCATTCAGAACATATAGCACGTTGCTGTAAGCAAGCACATTCTCATTCAAAGTTGCAAGTTACTATGTAGGAACAAGTTTGTATAGGTATTTCAAAGATGCCCAGAACTGAGCTAAAGTTGGTATGTGTCCAACTCCTAGAAATACCTTCATGCCCCAACTCCCTTACTTCCAGCTAGTAAGGATCACATAATTCCTAACAAATTTTGACACAGATTCCCAATTCGGGCATTCAGAACATATAGCACGTTGCTCTAAGCAAGCACATTCTCATTCAAAGTTGCAAGTTAATATGTAGGAACAAGTTTGTATAGGTATTTCAAAGATGCCCAGAACTGAGCTAAACTTGGTATGTGTCTAACTCCTAGAAATAACTTCATGCCCCAACTCCCTTACTTCCAGCTAGTAAGGATCACATAATTCCTAACAAAGTTTTGACACAGATTCCCAATTCAGGCATTCAGAACATATAGCACGTTGCTGTAAGCAAGCACATTCTCATTCAAAGTTGCAAGTTACTATGTAGGAACAAGTTTGTATAGGTATTTCAAAGATGCCCAGAACTAGCTAAACTTGGTATGTGTCCAAATCCTAGAAATAACTTCATGCCCCATCTCCCTTACTTCCAGCTAGTAAGGATCACATAATTCCTAACAAAGTTTTGACACAGATTCCCAATTCGGGCATTCAGAACATATAGCACGTTGCTGTAAGCAAGCACATTCTCATTCAAAGTTGCAAGTTAATATGTAGGAACAAATATGTATAGGTATTTTAAAGATGCCCAGAACTGAGCTAAACTTGGTATGTGTCCAACTCCTAGAAATAACTTCATGCCCCATCTCCCTTACTTCCAGCTAGTAAGGATCACATAATTCCTAACAAAGTTTTGACACAGATTCCCAATTTGGGAATTCACAACATATAGCACGTTGCTGTAAGCAAGCACATTCTCATTCAAAGTTGCAGTTAATAAGTAGGAACAAGTTTGTATAGGTATTTCAAAGATGCCCAGAACTGTGCTAAACTTGGTATGTGTCCAACTCCTAGAAATACCTTCATGCCCCAACTCCCTTACTTCCAGCTAGTAAGGATCACATAATTCCTAACAAAGTTTTGACACAAATTCCCTATTCGGGCATTCAGAACATATTACACTTTGCTGAAAGCAAGCACATTCTCATTCAAAGTTGCAAGTTACTATGTAGGAACAAGTTTGTATAGGTATTTCAAAGATGCCCAGAACTGAGCTAAACGTTGTATGTCTCCAATTCCTAGAAATAGCTTCATGCCCCATCTCCCTTACTTCCATCTAGTAAGGATCACATAATTCCTAACAAAGTTTTGACACAGATTACCAATTCGGGCATTCAGAACATATAGCACGTTGCTGTAAGCAAGCACATTCTCATTCAAAGTTGCAAGTTACTATGTAGGAACAAGTTTGTATAGGTATTTCAAAGATACCGAGAACTGAGCTAAACTTGGTATGTGTCCAACTCCTAGAAATAACTTCATGCCCCATCTCCCTTACTTCCAGCTAGTAAGGATCACATAATTCCTAACAAAGTTTTGACACAGATTCCCTATTCGGGCATTCAGAACATATAGCACGTTGTTGTAAGCAAGCACATTCTCATTCAAAGTTGCAAGTTACTATGTAGGAACAAGTTTGTATAGGTATTACAAAGATGCCCAGAACTGTGCTAAAATTTGTATGTGTCCAACTCCTAGAAATACCTTCATGCCCCAACTCCCTTACTTCCATCTAGTAAGGATCACATAATTCCTAACAAATTTTGACACAGAATCCCAATTCGGGCATTCAGAACATATAGCACGTTGCTGTAAGCAAGCACATTCTCATTCAAAGTTGCAAGTTACTATGTAGGAACAAGTTTGTATAGGTATTTCAAAGATGCTCAGAACTGAGCTAAACTTGGTATGTGTCCAACTCCTAGAAGTAACTTCATGCCCCATCTCCCTTACTTCCAGCTAGTAAGGATCACATAATTCCTAACAAAGTTTTGACACAGATTCCCAATTCGGGCATTCAGAACATATAGCACGTTGCTGTAAGCAAGCACATTCTCATTCAAAGATGCAAGTTACTATGTAGGAACAAGTTTGTATAGGTATTTCAAAGATGCCCAGAACTGAGCTAAACTTGGTATGTGTCCAACTCCTAGAAATAACTTCATGCCCCATCTCCCTTACTTCCAGCTAGTAAGGATCACATAATTCCTAACAAAGTTTTGACACAGATTCCCAATTCGGGCATTCAGAACATATAGCACGTTGCTGTAAGCAAGCACATTCTCATTCAAAGATGCAAGTTACTATGTAGGAACAAGTTTGTGTAGGAATTTCAAGATGCCCAGAACTGAGCTAAACTTGGTATGTCTGCAACTCCTAGAAATAACTTCATGCCCCATCTCCCTTACTTCCAGCTAGTAAGGATCACTTAATTCCTAACAAACTTTTGACACAGATTCCCAATTCGGGCATTCAGAACATATAGCACGTTGCTGTAAGCAAGCACATTCTCATTCAAAGTTGCAAGTTACTATGTAGGAACAAGTTTGTATAGGTATTTCAAAGATGCCCAGAACTGAGCTAAACTTGGTATGTGTCCAACTCCTAGAAATACCTTCATGCCCCAACTCCCTTACTTCCAGCTAGTAAGGATCACATAATTCCTAACAAAGTTTTGACACAGATTCCCAATTCAGGCATTCAGAACATATAGCACGTTGCTGTAAGCAAGCACATTCTCATTCAAAGTTGCAAGTTACTATGTAGGAACAAGTTTGTATAGGTATTTCAAAGATGCCCAGAACTAGCTAAACTTGGTATGTGTCCAAATCCTAGAAATAACTTCATGCCCCATCTCCCTTACTTCCAGCTAGTAAGGATCACATAATTCCTAACAAAGTTTTGACACAGATTCCCAATTCGGGCATTCAGAACATATAGCACGTTGCTGTAAGCAAGCACATTCTCATTCAAAGTTGCAAGTTAATATGTAGGAACAAATATGTATAGGTATTTTAAAGATGCCCAGAACTGAGCTAAACTTGGTATGTGTCCAACTCCTAGAAATAACTTCATGCCCCATCTCCCTTACTTCCAGCTAGTAAGGATCACATAATTCCTAACAAAGTTTTGACACAGATTCCCAATTTGGGAATTCACAACATATAGCACGTTGCTGTAAGCAAGCACATTCTCATTCAAAGTTGCAGTTAATAAGTAGGAACAAGTTTGTATAGGTATTTCAAAGATGCCCAGAACTGTGCTAAACTTGGTATGTGTCCAACTCCTAGAAATACCTTCATGCCCCAACTCCCTTACTTCCAGCTAGTAAGGATCACATAATTCCTAACAAAGTTTTGACACAAATTCCCTATTCGGGCATTCAGAACATATTACACTTTGCTGAAAGCAAGCACATTCTCATTCAAAGTTGCAAGTTACTATGTAGGAACAAGTTTGTATAGGTATTTCAAAGATGCCCAGAACTGAGCTAAACGTTGTATGTCTCCAATTCCTAGAAATAGCTTCATGCCCCATCTCCCTTACTTCCATCTAGTAAGGATCACATAATTCCTAACAAAGTTTTGACACAGATTACCAATTCGGGCATTCAGAACATATAGCACGTTGCTGTAAGCAAGCACATTCTCATTCAAAGTTGCAAGTTACTATGTAGGAACAAGTTTGTATAGGTATTTCAAAGATACCGAGATCTGAGCTAAACTTGGTATGTGTCCAACTCCTAGAAATAACTTCATGCCCCATCTCCCTTACTTCCAGCTAGTAAGGATCACATAATTCCTAACAAAGTTTTGACACAGATTCCCTATTCGGGCATTCAGAACATATAGCACGTTGTTGTAAGCAAGCACATTCTCATTCAAAGTTGCAAGTTACTATGTAGGAACAAGTTTGTATAGGTATTACAAAGATGCCCAGAACTGTGCTAAAATTTGTATGTGTCCAACTCCTAGAAATACCTTCATGCCCCAACTCCCTTACTTCCATCTAGTAAGGATCACATAATTCCTAACAAATTTTGACACAGAATCCCAATTCGGGCATTCAGAACATATAGCACGTTGCTGTAAGCAAGCACATTCTCATTCAAAGTTGCAAGTTACTATGTAGGAACAAGTTTGTATAGGTATTTCAAAGATGCCCAGAACTGAGCTAAACTTGGTATGTGTCCAACTCCTAGAAATAACTTCATGCCCCATCTCCCTTACTTCCATCTAGTATGGATCACATAATTCCTAACAAAGTTTTGACACAGATTCCCAATTCGGGCATTCAGAACATATAGCACGTTGCTGTAAGTAAGCACATTCTCATTCAAAGTTGCAAGTTACTATGTAGGAACAAGTTTGTATAGGTATTTCAAAGATGCTCAGAACTGAGTTAAACTTGGTATGTGTCCAACTCCTAGAAGTAACTTCATGCCCCATCTCCCTTACTTCCAGCTAGTAAGGATCACATAATTCCTAACAAAGTTTTGACACAGATTCCCAATTCGGGCATTCAGAACATATAGCACGTTGCTGTAAGCAAGCACATTCTCATTCAAAGTTGCAAGTTACTATGTAGAAACAAGTTTGTATAGGTATTTCAAAGATGCTCAGAACTGAGCTAAACTTGGTATGTGTCCAACTCCTAGAAGTAACTTGATGCCCCATCTCCCTTACTTCCAGCTAGTAAGGATCACATAATTCCTAACAAAGTTTTGACACAGATTCCCAATTCGGGCATTCAGAACATATAGCACGTTGCTGTAAGCAAGCACATTCTCATTCAAAGATGCAAGTTACTATGTAGGAACAAGTTTGTATAGGTATTTCAAAGATGCCCAGAACTGAGCTAAACTTGGTATGTGTCCAACTCCTAGAAATAACTTCATGCCCCATCTCCCTTACTTCCAGCTAGTAAGGATCACATAATTCCTAACAAAGTTTTGACACAGATTCCCAATTCGGGCATTCAGAACATATAGCACGTTGCTGTAAGCAAGCACATTCTCATTCAAAGATGCAAGTTACTATGTAGGAACAAGTTTGTGTAGGAATTTCAAGATGCCCAGAACTGAGCTAAACTTGGTATGTCTGCAATTCCTAGAAATAACTTCATGCCCCATCTCCCTTACTTCCAGCTAGTAAGGATCACTTAATTCCTAACAAACTTTTGACCCAGATTCCCAATTCGGGCATTCAGAACATATAGCACGTTGCTGTAAGCAAGCACATTCTCATTCAAAGTTGCAAGTTACTATGTAGGAACAAGTTTGTATAGGTATTTCAAAGATGCCCAGAACTGAGCTAAACTTGGTATGTGTCCAACTCCTAGAAATAACTTCCTGCCCCATCTCCCTTACTTCCAGCTAGTAAGGATCACATAATTCCTAACAAAGTTTTGACACAGATTCCCAATTCGGGCATTCAGAACATATAGCACGTTGCTGTAAGCAAGCACATTCTCATTCAAAGTTGCAAGTTACTATGTAGGAACAAGTTTGTATAGGTATTTCAAAGATGCCCAGAACTGTGCTAAACTTGGTATGTGTCCAAGTCCTAGAAATACCTTCATGCCCCATCTCCCTTACTTCCAGCTAGTAAGGATCACATAATTCCTAACAAAGTTTTGACACAGATTCCCAATTCGGGCATTCAGAACATATAGCACGTTGCTGTAAGCAAGCACATTCTCATTCAAAGTTGCAAGTTACTATGTAGAAACAAGTTTGTATAGGTATTTCAAAGATGCTCAGAACTGAGTTAAACTTGGTATGTGTCCAACTCCTAGAAGTAACTTCATGCCGCATCTCCCTTACTTCCAGCTAGTAAGGATCACATAATTCCTAACAAAGTTTTGACACAGATTCCCAATTCGGGCATTCAGAACATATAGCACGTTGCTGTAAGCAAGCACATTCTCATTCAAAGATGCAAGTTACTATGTAGGAACAAGTTTGTATAGGCATTTCAAAGATGCCCAGAACTGAGCTAAACTTGGTATGTGTCCAACTCCTAGAAATAACTTCATGCCCAATCTCCCTTACTTCCAGCTAGTAAGGGTCACATAATTCCTAACAAAGTTTTGACACAGATTCCCAATTCGGGCATTCAGAACATATAGCACGTTGCTGTAAGCAAGCACATTCTCATTCAAAGATGCAAGTTACTATGTAGGAACAAGTTTGTATAGGTATTTCAAAGATGCCCAGAACTGAGCTAAACTTCGTATGTCTGCAACTCCTAGAAATAACTTCATGCCCCATCTCCCTTACTTCCAGCTAGTAAGGATGACATAATTCCTAACAAAGTTTTGACACAGATTTCGAATTCGGGCATTCAGAACATATAGCACGTTGCTGTAAGCAAGCACATTCTCATTCAAATTTGCAAGTTAATATGTAGGAACAAGTTTGTATAGGTATTTCAAAGATGCCCAGAACTGAGCTAAACTTGGTATGTGTCCAACTCCTAGAAATACCTTCATGCCCCAACTCCCTTACTTCCAGCTAGTAAGGATCACATAATTCCTAACAAATTTTGACACAGATTCCCAATTCGGGCATTCAGAACATATAGCACGTTGCTCTAAGCAAGCACATTCTCATTAAAGGTGCAAGTTACTATGTAGGAACAAGTTTGTATAGGTATTTCAAAGATGCCCAGAACTGAGCTAAACAAGGTATGTGTCCAACTCCTAGAAATAACTTCATGCCCCATCTCCCTTACTTCCAGCTAGTAAGGATCACATAATTCCTAACAAAGTTTTGACACAGATTCCCAATTCGGGCATTCAGAACATATAGCACGTTGCTGTAATCAAGCACATTCTCATTCAAAGATGCAAGTTACTATGTAGGAACCAGTTTGTATAGGTATTTAAAAGATGCCCAGAACTGAGCTAAACTTGGTATGGCTCCAACTCCTAGAAATAACTCCATGACCCATCTCCCTTACTTCCAGCTAGTAAGGATCACATAAATTCTAACAAAGTTTTGACACAGATTCCCAATTCGGGCATTCAGAACATATAGCACGTTGCTCTAAGCAAGCACATTCTCATTCAAAGATGCAAGTTACTATGTAGGAACAAGTTTGAATAGGACTTTCAAAGATGCCCAGAACTGAGCTAAACTTGGTATGTGTCTAACTCCTAGAAATAACTTCATGCCCCAACTCCCTTACTTCCAGCTAGTAAGGATCACATAATTCCTAACAAAGTTTTGACACAGATTCCCAATTCGGGCATTCAGAACATATAGCACGTTGCTGTAAGAAAGCACATTCTCATTCAAAGTTGCAAGTTACTATGTAGGAACAAGTTTGAATAGGACTTTCAAAGATGCCCAGAACTGAGCTAAACTTTGTATGTCTCCAACTCCTAGAAATAACTTCATGCCCCAACTCCCTTACTTCCAGCTAGTAAGGATCACATAATTCCTAACAAAGTTTTGACACAGATTCCCTATTCGGGCATTCAGAACATATAGCACGTTGCTGTAAGCAAGCACATTCTCATTCAAAGTTGCAAGTTACTATGTAGGAACAAGTTTGTATAGGTATTTCAAAGATGCCCAGAACTGAGCTAAACATGGTATGTGTCCAACTCCTAGAAATAACATCATGCCCCATCTCCCTTACTTCCAGCTAGTAAGGATCACATAATTCCTAACAAAGTTTTGACACAGATTCCCAATTCGGGCATTCAGAACATATAGCACGTTGCTGTAAGCAAGCACATTCTCATTCAAAGTTGCAAGTTACTATGTAGGAACAAGTTTGTATAGGTATTTCAAAGACGCCCAGAACTGAGCTAAACTTGGTATGTCTCCAACTCCTAGAAATAACTTCATGCCCCATCTCCCTTACTTCCAGCTAGTAAGGATCACATAATTCCTAACAAAGTTTTGACACAGAATCCCAATTCGGGCATTCAGAACATATAGCACGTTGCTCTAAGCAAGCACATTCTCATTCAAAGTTGCAAGTTACTATGTAGGAACAAGTTTGAATAGGACTTTCTCAGATGCCCAGAACTGAGCTAAACTTGGTATGTGTCCAACTCCTAGAAATAACTTCATGCCCCAACTCCCTTACTTCCAGCTAGTAAGGATCACATAATTCCTAACAAAGTTTTGACACAGATTCCCAATTCGGGCATTCAGAACATATAGCACGTTGCAGTAAGCAAGCACATTCTCATTCAAAGTTGCAAGTTACTATGTAGGAACAAGTTTGTATAGGTATTTCAAAGATGCCCAGAACTGAGCTAACCTTGGTGTGTGTCCAACTCCTAGAAATAACTTCATGCCCCAACTCCCTTACTTCCATCTAGTAAGGATCACATAATTCCTAACAAATTTTGAGACAGATTCCCAATTCGGGCATTCACAACACATAGCACGTTGCTCTAAGCAAGCACATTCTCATTCAAAGTTGCAAGTTACTATGTAGGAACAAGTTTGTATAGGTATTTCAAAGATGCCCAGAACTGAGCTAAAGGTTGTATGTCTCCAACTCCTAGAAATAACTTCATGCCCCATCTCCCTTTCTTCCATCTAGTAAGGATCACATAATTCCTAACAAAGTTTTGACACAGATTCCCAATTCGGGCATTAAGAACATATAGCACGTTGCTGTAAGCAAGCACATTCTCATTCAAAGTTGCAAGTTACTATGTAGGAACAAGTTTGTATAGGTATTTCAAAGATGCCCAGAACTGAGTTAAACTTGGTATGTGTCCAACTCCTAGAAATAACTTCATGCCCCATCTCCCTTACTTCCAGCTAGTAAGGATCACATAATTCCTAACAAAGTTTTGACACAGATTCCCAATTCGGGCATTCAGAACATATAGCACGTTGCTGTAAGCAAGCACATTCTCATTCAAAGTTGCAAGTTACTATGTAGGAACAAGTTTGTATAGGACTTTCAAAGATGCCCAGAACTGTGCTAAACTTGGTATGTGTCCAACTCCTAGAAATAACTTCATGCCCCAACTAGCTTACTTCCAGCTAGTAAGGATCACATAATTCCTAACAAAGTTTTGACACAGATTCCCAATTCGGGCATTCAGAACATATAGCACGTTGCTGTAAGCAAGCACATTCTCATTCAAAGATGCAAGTTACTATGTAGGAACAAGTTTGTATAGGTATTTCAAAGATGCCCAGAACTGAGCTAAACTTGGTATGTGTCCAATTCCTAGAAATAACTTCATGCCCCATCTCCCTTACTTCCAGCTAGTAAGGATCACATAATTTCTAACAAAGTTTTGACACAGATTCCCAATTCGGGCATTCAGAACATATAGCACGTTGCTGTAAGCAAGCACATTCTCATTCAATGTTGCAAGTTACTATGTAGGAACAAGTTTGTATAGGTATTTCAAAGATGCCCAGAACTGAGCTAAACTTGGAATGTGTCCAACTCCTAGAAATAACTTCATGCCCCAACTCCCTTACTTCCAGCTAGTAAGGATCACATAATTCCTAACAAAGTTTTGACACAGATTTCCAATTAGGGCATTCAGAACATATAGCACGTTGCTGTAAGCAAGCACATTCTCATTCAAAGATGCAAGTTACTATGTAGGAACAAGTTTGTATAGGTATTTCAAAGATACCCAGAACTGTGCTAAACTTGGTATGTGTCCACCTCCTAGAAATACCTTCATGTCCCATCTCCCTTAGTTCCAGCTAGTAAGGATCACATAATTCCTAACAAAGATTTTACACAGATTCCCAATTCGGGCATTCAGAACATATAGCACGTTGCTGTAAGCAACCACATTCTCATTCAAAGATGCAAGTTACTATGTAGGAACAAGTTTGTATAGGTATTTCAAAGATGCCCAGAACTGTGCTAAACTTGGTATGTGTCCACCTCCTAGAAATACCTTCATGCCCCAACTCCCTTACTTCCATCTAGTAAGGATCACATAATTCCTAACAAATTTTGACACAGATTCCCAATTCGGGCATTCACAACATATAGCACGTTGCTCTAAGCAAGCACATTCTCATTCAAAGTTGCAAGTTCATATGTAGGAACAAGTTTGTATAGGTATTTCAAAGATGCCCAGAACTGAGCTAAACATTGTATGTCTCCAACTCCTAGAAATAACTTCATGCCCCATCTCCCTTACTTCCAGCTAGTAAGGATCACATATTTCCTAACAAAGTTTTGACACAGATTCCCAATTCGGGCATTCAGAACATATAGCACGTTGCTGTAAACAAGCACATTCTCATTCAAAGTTGCAGGTTACTATGTAGGAACAAGTTTGTATAGGTATTTCAAAGATGCCCAGAACTGTGCTAAACTTGGTATGTGTCCAACTCCTAGAAATACCTTCATGCCCCAACTCCCTTACTTCCAGCTAGTAAGGATCACATAATTCCTAACAAATTTTGACACAGATTCCCAATTCGGGCATTCAGAACATATAGCACGTTGCTGTAAGCAAGCACATTCTCATTCAAAGTTGCAAGTTACTATGTAGGAACAAGTTTGTGTAGGTATTTCAAAGATGGCCAGAACTGAGCAAAACTTGATATGTCTCCAACTCCTAGAAATAACTTCATGCCCCATCTCCCTTACTTCCAGCTAGTAAGGATCACATTATTCCTAACAAAGTTTTGACACAGATTCCCAATTCGGGCATTCAGAACATATAGCACGTTGCTGTAAGCAAGCACATTCTCATTCAAAGATGCAAGTTACTATGTAGGAACAAGTTTGTATAGGTATTTCAAAGATACCCAGAACTGAGCTAAACTTGGTATGTGTCCAACTCCTAGAAATAACTTCATGACCCATCTCCCTTACTTCCAGCTAGTAAGGATCACATAATTCTTAACAAAGTTTTGACACAGATTCCCAATTCGGGCATTCACAACATATAGCACGTTGCTGTAAGCAAGCTCATTCTCATTCAAAGTTGCAAGTTACTATGTAGGAACAAGTTTGTATAGGTATTTCAAAGACGCCCAGAACTGAGCTAAACTTGGTATGTGTCCAACTCCTAGAAATAACTTCATGCCCCAACTCCCTTACTTCCAGCTAGTAAGGATCACATAATTCCTAACAAATTTTTGACACAGATTCCCAATTCGGGCATTCAGAACATATAGCACGTTGCTGTAAGAAAGCACATTCTCATTCAAAGTTGCAAGTTACTATGTAGGAACATGTTTGAATAGGACTTTCAAAGATGCCCAGATCTGAGCTAAACTTGGTATGTCTCCAACTCCTAGAAATAACTTCATGCCCCAACTCACTTACTTCCAGCTAGTAAGGATCACATAATTCCTAACAAAGTTTTGACACAGATTCCCTATTCGGGCATTCAGAACATATAGCACGTTGCTGTAAGCAAGCACATTCTCATTCAAAGTTGCAAGTTACTATGTAGGAACAAGTTTGTATAGGTATTTCAAAGATGCCCAGAACTGAGCTAAACTTGGTATGTGTCCAACTCCTAGAAATAACTTCATGCCCCATCTCCCTTACTTCCAGCTAGTAAGGATCACATAATTCCTAACAAAGTTTTGACACAGATTCCCAATTCGTGCATTCAGAACATATAGCACGTTGCTGTAAGCAAGCACATTCTCATTCAAAGTTGCAAGTTACTATGTAGGAACAAGTTTGTATAGGTATTTGAAAGATGCCCAGAACTGAGCTAAACTTGGTATGTCTCCAACTCCTAGAAATAACTTCATGCCCCAACTCCCTTACTTCCATCGAGAAAGGATCACATAATTCCTAACAAAGTTTTGACACAGATTCCCAATTCGGGCATTCAGAACATATAGCACGTTGCTGTAAGCAAGCACATTCTCATTCAAAGTTGCAAGTTACTATGTAGGAACAAGTTTGTATAGGTATTTCAAAGATGCTCAGAACTGAGCTAAACTTGGTATGTGTCCAACTCCTAGAAATACCTTCATGCCCCATCTCCCTTACTTCCAGCTAGTAAGGATCACATAATTCCTAACAAATTTTGACACAGATTCCCAATTCGGGCATTCACAACATATACCACGTTGCTCTAAGCAAGCACATTCCCATTCAAAGTTGCAAGTTAATATGTAGGAACAAGTTTGTATAGGTATTTCAAAGATGCCCAGAACTGAGCTATACGTTGTATGTCTCCAACTCCTAGAAATAACTTCATGCCCCATCTCCCTTACTTCCAGCTAGTAAGGATCACACAATTCTTAACAAAGTTTTGACCCAGATTCCCAATTCGGGCATTCAGAACATATAGCACGTTGCTGTAAGCAAGCACATTCTCATTCAAAGTTGCAAGTTACTATGTAGGAACAAGTTTGTATAGGTATTTCAAAGATGCCCAGAACTGAGCTAAACTTGGTATGTGTCCAACTCCTAGAAATAACTTCATGCCCCATCTCCCTTACTTCCAGCTAGTAAGGATCACATAATTCCTAACAAAGTTTTGACACAGATTCCCAATTCGGGCATTCAGAACATATAGCACGTTGCTGTAAGCAAGCACATTCTCATTCAAAGTTGCAAGTTACTATGTAGGAACAAGTTTGTATAGGTATTTCAAAGATGCCCAGAACTGAGCTAAACTTGGTATGTGTCCAACTCCTAGAAATAACTTCATGCCCCATCTCCCTTACTTCCAGCTAGTAAGGATCACATAATTCCTAACAAAGTTTTGACACAGATTCCCAATTCGGGCATTCAGAACATATAGCACGTTGCTGTAAGCAAGCACATTCTCATTCAAAGTTGCAAGTTACTATGTAGGAACAAGTTTGTATAGGACTTTCAAAGATGCCCAGAACTGTGCTAAACTTGGTATGTGTCCAACTCCTAGAAATAACTTCATGCCCCAACTAGCTTACTTCCAGCTAGTAAGGATCACATAATTCCTAACAAAGTTTTGACACAGATTCCCAATTCGGGCATTCAGAACATATAGCACGTTGCTGTAAGCAAGCACATTCTCATTCAAAGATGCAAGTTACTATGTAGGAACAAGTTTGTATAGGTATTTCAAAGATGCCCAGAACTGAGCTAAACTTGGTATGTGTCCAATTCCTAGAAATAACTTCATGCCCCATCTCCCTTACTTCCAGCTAGTAAGGATCACATAATTTCTAACAAAGTTTTGACACAGATTCCCAATTCGGGCATTCAGAACATATAGCACGTTGCTGTAAGCAAGCACATTCTCATTCAATGTTGCAAGTTACTATGTAGGAGCAAGTTTGTATAGGTATTTCAAAGATGCCCAGAACTGAGCTAAACTTGGAATGTGTCCAACTCCTAGAAATAACTTCATGCCCCAACTCCCTTACTTCCAGCTAGTAAGGATCACATAATTCCTAACAAAGTTTTGACACAGATTTCCAATTAGGGCATTCAGAACATATAGCACGTTGCTGTAAGCAAGCACATTCTCATTCAAAGATGCAAGTTACTATGTAGGAACAAGTTTGTATAGGTATTTCAAAGATACCCAGAACTGTGCTAAACTTGGTATGTGTCCACCTCCTAGAAATACCTTCATGTCCCATCTCCCTTAGTTCCAGCTAGTAAGGATCACATAATTCCTAACAAAGATTTTACACAGATTCCCAATTCGGGCATTCAGAACATATAGCACGTTGCTGTAAGCAACCACATTCTCATTCAAAGATGCAAGTTACTATGTAGGAACAAGTTTGTATAGGTATTTCAAAGATGCCCAGAACTGTGCTAAACTTGGTATGTGTCCACCTCCTAGAAATACCTTCATGCCCCAACTCCCTTACTTCCATCTAGTAAGGATCACATAATTCCTAACAAATTTTGACACAGATTCCCAATTCGGGCATTCACAACATATAGCACGTTGCTCTAAGCAAGCACATTCTCATTCAAAGTTGCAAGTTCATATGTAGGAACAAGTTTGTATAGGTATTTCAAAGATGCCCAGAACTGAGCTAAACATTGTATGTCTCCAACTCCTAGAAATAACTTCATGCCCCATTTCCCTTACTTCCAGCTAGTAAGGATCACATATTTCCTAACAAAGTTTTGACACAGATTCCCAATTCGGGCATTCAGAACATATAGCACGTTGCTGTAAACAAGCACATTCTCATTCAAAGTTGCAGGTTACTATGTAGGAACAAGTTTGTATAGGTATTTCAAAGATGCCCAGAACTGTGCTAAACTTGGTATGTGTCCAACTCCTAGAAATACCTTCATGCCCCAACTCCCTTACTTCCAGCTAGTAAGGATCACATAATTCCTAACAAATTTTGACACAGATTCCCAATTCGGGCATTCAGAACATATAGCACGTTGCTGTAAGCAAGCACATTCTCATTCAAAGTTGCAAGTTACTATGTAGGAACAAGTTTGTGTAGGTATTTCAAAGATGGCCAGAACTGAGCAAAACTTGATATGTCTCCAACTCCTAGAAATAACTTCATGCCCCATCTCCCTTACTTCCAGCTAGTAAGGATCACATTATTCCTAACAAAGTTTTGACACAGATTCCCAATTCGGGCATTCAGAACATATAGCACGTTGCTGTAAGCAAGCACATTCTCATTCAAAGATGCAAGTTACTATGTAGGAACAAGTTTGTATAGGTATTTCAAAGATACCCAGAACTGAGCTAAACTTGGTATGTGTCCAACTCCTAGAAATAACTTCATGACCCATCTCCCTTACTTCCAGCTAGTAAGGATCACATAATTCTTAACAAAGTTTTGACACAGATTCCCAATTCGGGCATTCACAACATATAGCACGTTGCTGTAAGCAAGCTCATTCTCATTCAAAGTTGCAAGTTACTATGTAGGAACAAGTTTGTATAGGTATTTCAAAGACGCCCAGAACTGAGCTAAACTTGGTATGTGTCCAACTCCTAGAAATAACTTCATGCCCCAACTCCCTTACTTCCAGCTAGTAAGGATCACATAATTCCTAACAAATTTTTGACACAGATTCCCAATTCGGGCATTCAGAACATATAGCACGTTGCTGTAAGAAAGCACATTCTCATTCAAAGTTGCAAGTTACTATGTAGGAACATGTTTGAATAGGACTTTCAAAGATGCCCAGATCTGAGCTAAACTTGGTATGTCTCCAACTCCTAGAAATAACTTCATGCCCCAACTCACTTACTTCCAGCTAGTAAGGATCACATAATTCCTAACAAAGTTTTGACACAGATTCCCTATTCGGGCATTCAGAACATATAGCACGTTGCTGTAAGCAAGCACATTCTCATTCAAAGTTGCAAGTTACTATGTAGGAACAAGTTTGTATAGGTATTTCAAAGATGCCCAGAACTGAGCTAAACTTGGTATGTGTCCAACTCCTAGAAATAACTTCATGCCCCATCTCCCTTACTTCCAGCTAGTAAGGATCACATAATTCCTAACAAAGTTTTGACACAGATTCCCAATTCGTGCATTCAGAACATATAGCACGTTGCTGTAAGCAAGCACATTCTCATTCAAAGTTGCAAGTTACTATGTAGGAACAAGTTTGTATAGGTATTTGAAAGATGCCCAGAACTGAGCTAAACTTGGTATGTCTCCAACTCCTAGAAATAACTTCATGCCCCAACTCCCTTACTTCCATCGAGAAAGGATCACATAATTCCTAACAAAGTTTTGACACAGATTCCCAATTCGGGCATTCAGAACATATAGCACGTTGCTGTAAGCAAGCACATTCTCATTCAAAGTTGCAAGTTACTATGTAGGAACAAGTTTGTATAGGTATTTCAAAGATGCTCAGAACTGAGCTAAACTTGGTATGTGTCCAACTCCTAGAAATACCTTCATGCCCCATCTCCCTTACTTCCAGCTAGTAAGGATCACATAATTCCTAACAAATTTTGACACAGATTCCCAATTCGGGCATTCACAACATATACCACGTTGCTCTAAGCAAGCACATTCCCATTCAAAGTTGCAAGTTAATATGTAGGAACAAGTTTGTATAGGTATTTCAAAGATGCCCAGAACTGAGCTATACGTTGTATGTCTCCAACTCCTAGAAATAACTTCATGCCCCATCTCCCTTACTTCCAGCTAGTAAGGATCACATAATTCTTAACAAAGTTTTGACCCAGATTCCCAATTCGGGCATTCAGAACATATAGCACGTTGCTGTAAGCAAGCACATTCTCATTCAAAGTTGCAAGTTACTATGTAGGAACAAGTTTGTATAGGTATTTCAAAGATGCCCAGAACTGATCTAAACTTGGTATGTGTCCAACTCCTAGAAATAACTTCATGCCCCATCTCCCTTACTTCCAGCTAGTAAGGGTCACATAATTCCTAACAAAGTTTTGACACAGATTCCCAATTCGGGCATTCAGAACATATAGCACGTTGCTGTAAGCAAGCACATTCTCATTCAAATTTGCAAGTTACTATGTAGGAACAAGTTTGTATAGGACTTTCAAAGATGCCCAGAACTGTGTTAAACTTGGTATGTGTCCAACTCCTAGAAATAACTTCATGCCCCAACTCCCTTACTTCCAGCTAGTAAGGATCACATAATTCCTAACAAAGTTTTGACACAGATTCCCAATTCGGGCATTCAGAACATATAGCACGTTGCTATAAGCAAGCACATTCTCATTCAAAGATGCAAGTTACGATGTAGGAACAAGTTTGTATAGGTATTTCAAAGATGCCCAGAACTGAGCTAAACTTGGTATGTCTCCAACTCCTAGAAATAACTTCATGCCCCATCTCCCTTACTTCCAGCTAGTAAGGATCACATATTTCCTAACAAAGTTTTGACACAGATTCCCAATTCGGGCATTCAGAACATATAGCACGTTGCTGTAAGCAAGCACATTCTCATTCAAAGTTGCAAGTTACTATGTAGGATCAAGTTTGTGTAGGTATTTCAAAGATGCCCAGAACTGATCTAAACTTAGAATGTGTCCAACTCCTAGAAATAACTTCATGCCCCAACTCCCTTACTTCCAGCTAGTAAGGATCACATAATTCCTAACAAAGTTTTGACACAGATTCCCAATTCGGGCATTCAGAACATATAGCACGTTGCTGTAAGCAAGCACATTCTCATTCAAAGATGCAAGTTACTATGTAGGAACAAGTTTGTATAGGTATTTCAAAGATACCCAGAACTGTGCTAAACTTTGTATGTGTCCACCTCCTAGAAATTCCTTCATGCCCCAACTCCCTTACTTCCATCTAGTAAGGATCACATAATTCCTAACAAATTTTGACACAGATTCCCAATTCCGGCATTCACAACATATAGCACGTTGCTCTAAGCAAGCACATTCTCATTCAATGTTGCAAGTTAATATGTAGGAACAAGTTTGTATAGGTATTTCAAAGATGCCCAGAACTGAGCTAAACGTTGTATGTCTCCAACTCCTTGAAATAACTTCATGCCCCATCTCCCTTACTTCCATCTAGTAAGGATCACATAATTCCTAACAAAGTTTTGACACAGATTCCCAATTCGGGCATTCAGAACATATAGCACGTTGCTGTAAGCAAGCACATTCTCATTCAAAGTTGCAAGTTACTATGTAGGAACAAGTTTGTATAGGTATTTCAAAGATGCCCAGAACTGAGCTAAACTTGGTATGTGTCCAACTCCTAGAAATAACTTCATGCCCCATCTCCCTTACTTCCAGCTAGTAAGGATCATATAATTCCTAAGAAAGTTTTGACACAGATTCCCAATTCGGGCATTCAGAACATATAGCACGTTGCTGTAAGCAAGCACATTCTCATTCAAAGTTGCAAGTTACTATGTAGGAACAAGTTTGTATAGGACTTTCAAAGATGCCCAGAACTGAGCTAAACTTGGTATGTGTCCAACTCCTAGAAATAACTTCATGTCCCAACTCCCTTACTTCCAGCTAGTAAGGATCACATAATTCCTAACAAAGTTTTGACACAGATTCCCAATTCGGGCATTCAGAACATATAGCACGTTGCTGTAAGCAAGTACATTCTCATTCAAAGATGCAAGTTACTATGTAGGAACAAGTTTGTATAGGTATTTCAAAGATGCACAGAACTGAGCTAAACTTGGTATGTGTCCAACTCCTAGAAATAACTTCATGCCCCATCTCCCTTACTTCCAGCTAGTAAGGATCACATAATTCCTAACAAAGTTTTGACACAGATTCCCAATTCGGGCATTCAGAACATATAGCACGTTGCTGTAAGCAAGCACATGCTCATTCAAAGTTGCAAGTTACTATGTAGGAACAAGTTTGTATAGGTATTTCAAAGATGCCCAGAACTGAGCTAAACTTGTTATGTGTCCAACTCCTAGAAATAACTTCATGCCCCATCTCACTTACTTCCAGCTATTAAGGATCACATAATTCCTAACAAAGTTTTGACACAGATTCCCAATTCGGGCATTCAGAACATATAGCACTTTGCTGCAAGCAAGCACATTCTCATTCAAAGTTGCAAGTTACTATGTAGGAACAAGTTTGTATAGGTATTTCAAAGATGCCCAGAACTGTGCTAAACTTGGCATGTGTCCAACTCCTAGAAAAACCTTCATGCCCCAACTCCCTTACTTCCAGCTAGTAAGGTTCACATAATTCCTAACAAAGTTTTGACACAGATTCCCTATTCGGGCATTCAGAACATATAGCACGTTGCTGTAAGCAAGCACATTCTCATTCAAAGTTGCAAGTTACTATGTAGGAACAAGTTTGTATAGGTATTTCAAAGATTCCCAGAACTGAGCTAAACGTTGTATGTCTCCAACTCCTAGAAATAACTTCATGCCCCATCTCCCTTACTTCCAGCTAGTAAGGATCACATAATTCCTAACAAAGATTTGACACAGATTCCCAATTCGGGCATTCAGAACATATAGCACGTTGCTGCAAGCAAGCACATTCTCATGCAAAGTTGCAAGTTACTATGTAGGAACAAGCTTGTATAGGTATTTCAAAGATGCCCAGAACTGAGCTAAACTTGGTATGTGTCCAACTCCTAGAAATAACTTCATGCCCCATCTCCCTTACTTCCAGCTAGTAAGGATCACATAATTCCTAACAAAGTTTTGACACAGATTCCCAATTCGGGCATTCAGAACTTATAGCACGTTGCTGTAAGCAAGCACATTCTCATTCAAAGTTGCAAGTTACTATGTAGGAACAAGTTTGTATAGGTATTTCAAAGATGCCCAGAACTGAGCTAAACGTTGTATGTCTCCAGCTCCTAGAAATAACTTCATGCCCCATCTCCCTTACTTCCATCTAGTAAGGATCACATAATTCCTAACAAAGTTTTGAGACAGATTCCCAATTCGGGCATTCAGAACATATAGCACGTTGCTGTAAGCAAGCACATTGTCATTCAAAGATGCAAGTTACTATGTAGGAACAAGTTTGTATAGGTATTTCAAAGATGCCCAGAACTGAGCTAAACGTTGTATGTCTCCAACTCCTAGAAATAACTTCATGCCCCATCTCCCTTACTTCCAGCTAGTAAGGATCACATAATTCCTATCAAAGTTTTGACACAGATTCCCAATTCGGGCATTCAGAACATATAGCACGTTGCTGTAAGCAAGCACATTCTCATTCAAAGCTGCAAGTTACTATGTAGGAACAAGTTTGTATAGGTATTTCAAAGATGCCCAGAACTGAGGTAAACTTGGTATGTGTCCAACTCCTAGAAATAACTTCATGCCCCATCTCCCTTACTTCCAGCTAGTAAGGATCACTTAATTCCTAAAAAAGTTTTGTCACAGATTCCCAATTCGGGCATTCAGAACATATAGCACGTTGCTGTAAGCAAGCACATTCTCATTCAAAGTTGCAAGTTACTATGTAGGAACAAGTGTGTATAGGTATTTCAAAGATGCCCAGAACTGAGCTAAACTTGGTATGTGTCCAACTCCTAGAAATAACTTCGTGCCCCATCTCCCTTACTTCCAGCTAGTAAGGATCACATAATTCCTAACAAAGTTTTGACACAGATTCCCAATTCGGGCATTCAGAACATATAGCACGTTGCTGTAAGCAAGCACATTCTCATTCAAAGTTGTAAGTTACTATGTAGGAACAAGTTTGCATAGGTATTTCAAAGATGCCCAGAACTGAGCTAAACTTGGTATGTGTCCAACTCCTAGAAATAACTTCATGCCCCATCTCCCTTACTTCCAGCTAGTAAGGATCACATAATTCCTAACAAAGTTTTGACACAGATTCCCAATTCGGGCATTCAGAACTTATAGCACGTTGCTGTAAGCAAGCACATTCTCATTCAAAGTTGCAAGTTACTATGTAGGAACAAGTTTGCATAGGTATTTCAAAGATGCCCAGAACTGAGGTAAACTTGGTATGTGTCCAACTCCTAGAAATAACTTCATGCCCCAACTCCCTTACTTCCAGCTAGTAAGGATCACTTAATTCCTAACAAAGTTTTGACACAGATTCCCAAATCGGGCATTCAGAACATATAGCACGTTGCTGTAAGCAAGCACATTCTCATTCAAAGTTGCAAGTTACTATGTAGGAAGAAGTTTGTATAGGTATTTCAATGATGCCCAGAACTGAGCTAAACTTGGTATGTGTCCAACTCCTAGAAATAACATCATGCCCCATCTCCCTTACTTCCATCTAGTAAGAATCACATAATTCCTTACAAAGTTTTGACACAGATTCCCAATTCGGGCATTCAGAACATATAGCACGTTGCTGTAAGCAAGCACATTCTCATTCAATGTTGCAAGTTACTATGAAGGAACAAGTTTGTATAGGTATTTCAAAGATGCCCAGAACTGAGGTAAACTTGGTATGTGTCCAACTCCTAGAAATAACTTCATGCCCCATCTCCCTTACTTCCAGCTAGTAAGGATCACTTAATTCCTAACATAGTTTTGACACAGATTCCCAATTCGGGCATTCAGAAGATATAGCACGTTGCTGTAAGCAAGCACATTCTCATTCAAAGATGCAAGTTACTATGTAGGAACAAGTTTGTATAGGTATTTCAAAGATGCCCAGAACTGAGCTAAACTTGTATGTGTCCAACTCCTAGAAATACCTTCATGCCCCAACTACCTTACTTCCAGCTAGTAAGGATCACATAATTCCTAACAAAGTTTTGACACAGATTCCCAATTCGGGCATTCAGAACATATAGCACGTTGCTGTAAGCAAGCACATTCTCATTCAAAGATGCAAGTTACTATGTAGGAACAAGTTTGTATAGGTATTTCAAAGATGCCCAGAACTGAGCTAAACGTTGTATGTCTCCAACTCCTAGAAATAACTTCATGCCCCATCTCCCTTACATCCAGCTAGTAAGAATCACATAATTCCTATCAAAGTTTTGACACAGATTCCCAATTCGGGCATTCAGAACATATAGCACGTTCCTGTAAGCAAGCACATTCTCATTCAAAGCTGCAAGTTACTATGTAGGAACAAGTTTGTATAGGTATTTCAAAGATGCCCAGAACTGAGGTAAACTTGGTATGTGTTCTACCTCTAGAAATAACATTATTCCCCAACACCCTTACTTCCAGCTAGTAAGGATCACATAATTCCTAACAAAGTTTTGACACAGATTCCCAATTCGGGCATTCAGAACATATAGCACGTTGCTGCAAGCAAGCACATTCTCATTAAAAGTTGCAAGTTACTATGTAGGAACAAGTTTGTATAGGTATTTCAAAGATGCCCAGAACTGAGCTAAACTTGGTATGTCTCCAACTCCTAGAAATAACTTCATGCCACATCTCCCTTACTTCCATCTAGTAAGGATCACATAATTCCTAACAAAGTTTTGACACAGATTCCCAATTCGGGCATTCAGAACATATAGCACGTTGCTGTAAGCAAGCACATTCTCATTCAAAGTTGCAAGTTACTGTGTAGGAACAAGTTTGTAGAGGTATTTCAAAGATGCCCAGAACTGAGCTAAACTTGGTATGTGTCCAACACCTAGAAATAACTTCATGCCCCATCTCACTTACTTCCAGCTATTAAGGATCACATAATTCCTAACAAAGTTTTGACACAGATTCCCAATTCGGGCATTCAGAACATATAGCACGTTGCTGTAAGCAAGCACATTCTCATTCAAAGTTGCAAGTTACTATGTAGGAACAAGTTTGTATAGGTATTTCAAAGATGCCCAGAACTGTGCTAAACTTGGTATGTGTCCAACTCCTAGAAATACCTTCATGCCCCAACTCCCTTAGTTCCAGCTAGTAAGGATCTCATAATTCCTAACAAATTTTGACACAGATTCCCAATTCGGGCATTCAGAACATATAGCACGATGCTCTAAGCAAGCACATTCTAATTCAATGTTGCAAGTTACTATGTAGGAACAAGTTTGTATAGGTGTTTCAAAGATGCCCAGAACTGAGCTAAACTTGGTATGTGTCCAACTCCTAGAAATAACTTCATGCCCCATCTCCCTTACTTCCATCCTGTAAGGATCACATAATTCCTAACAAAGTTTTGACACAGATTCCCAATTCGGGCATTCAGAACATATAGCACGTTGCTGCAAGCAAGCACATTCTCATTCAAAGTTGCAAGTTACTATGTAGGAACAAGTTTGTATAGGTATTTCAAAGATGCCCCGAACTGTGCTAAACTTGGCATGTGTCCAACTCCTAGAAATACCTTCATGCCCCAACTCCCTTACTTCCAGCTAGTAAGGATCACATAATTCCTAACAAAGTTTTGACACAGATTCCCTATTCGGGCATTTAGAACATATAGCACGTTGCTGAAAGCAAGCACATTCTCATTCAAAGTTGCAAGTTACTATGTAGGAACAACTTTGTATAGGTATTTCAAAGATACCCAGAACTGTGCTAAACTTGGCATGTGTCCAACTCCTAGAAATACCTTCATGCCCCAACTCCCTTACTTCCAGCTAGTAAGGTTCACATAATTCCTAACAAAGTTTTGACACAGATTCCCTATTCGGACATTCAGAACATATAGCACGTTGCTGTAAGCAAGAACATTCTCATTCAAAGTTGCAAGTTACTACGTAGGAACAAGTTTGTATAGGTATTTCAAAGATGCCCAGAACTGAGATAAACTTGGTAGGTCTCCAACTCCTAGAAATAACTTCATGCCCCATCTCCCTTACTTCCAGCTAGTAAGGATCACATAATTCCTAACAAAGTTTTGACACAGATTCCCAATTCGGGCATTCAGAACATATAGCACGTTGCTGCAAGCAAGCACATTCTCATGCAAAGTTGCAAGTTACTATGTAGGAACAAGCTTGTATAGGTATTTCAAAGATGCCCAGAACTGAGCTAAACTTGGTATGTGTCCAACTCCTAGAAATAACTTCATCCCCCATCTCCCTTACTTCCAGCTAGTAAGGATCACATAATTCCTAACAAAGTTTTGACACAGATTCCCAATTCTGGCATTCAGAACATATAGCACGTTGCTGTAAGCAAGCACATTCTCATTCAAAGTTGTAAGTTACTATGTAGGAACACCTTTGCATAGATATTTCAAAGATGCCCAGAACTGAGCTAAACTTGGTATGTGTCCAACTCCTAGAAATAACTTCATGCCCCATCTCCCTTACTTCCAGCTAGTAAGGATCACATAATTCCTAACAAAGTTTTGACACAGATTCCCAATTCGGGCATTCAGAACAGATAGCACGTTGCTGTAAGCAAGCACATTCTCATTCAAAGTTGCAAGTTACTATGTAGGAACAAGTTTGCATAGGTATTTCAAAGATGCCCAGAACTGAGGTAAACTTGGTATGTCTCCAACTCCTAGAAATAACTTCATGCCCCATCTCCCTTACTTCCAGCTAGTAAGGATCACTTAATTCCTAACAAAGTTTTGACACATATTCCCAATTCGAGCATTCAGAACATATAGCACATTGCTGTAAGCAAGCACATTCTCATTCAAAGTTGCAAGTTACTATGTAGGAACAAGTTTGTATAGGTATTTCAAAGATGCCCAGAACTGAGCTAAACTAGGTATGTGTCCAACTCCTAGAAATAACTTCATGCCCCATCTCCCTTACTTCCAGCTAGTAAGGATCACATAATTCCTAACAAAGTTTTGACACAGATTCCCAATTCGGGCATTCAGAACCTATAGCACGTTGCTGTAAGCAAGCACATGCTCATTCAAAGTTGCAAGTTACTATGTAGGAACAAGTGTGTATAGTTATTTCAAAGATGCCCAGAACTGAGCTAAACTTGGTATGTGTCCAACTCCTAGAAATAACTTCGTGCCCCATCTCCCTTACTTCCAGCTAGTAAGGATCACATAATTCCTAACAAAGTTTTGACACAGATTCCCAATTCGGGCATTCAGAACATATAGCACGTTGCTGTAAGCAAGCACATTCTCATTCAAAGTTGTAAGTTACTATGTAGGAACAAGTTTGCATAGGTATTTCAAAGATGCCCAGAACTGAGCTAAACTTGGTATGTGTCCAACTCCTAGAAATAACTTCATGCCCCATCTCCCTTACTTCCAGCTAGTAAGGATCACATAATTCCTAACAAAGTTTTGACACAGATTCCCAATTCGGGCATTCAGAACTTATAGCACGTTGCTGTAAGCAAGCACATTCTCATTCAAAGTTGCAAGTTACTATGTAGGAACAAGTTTGCATAGGTATTTCAAAGATGCCCAGAACTGAGGTAAACTTGGTATGTGTCCAACTCCTAGAAATAACTTCATGCCCCAACTCCCTTACTTCCAGCTAGTAAGGATCACTTAATTCCTAACAAAGTTTTGACACAGATTCCCAAATCGGGCATTCAGAACATATAGCACGTTGCTGTAAGCAAGCACATTCTCATTCAAAGTTGCAAGTTACTATGTAGGAAGAAGTTTGTATAGGTATTTCAATGATGCCCAGAACTGAGCTAAACTTGGTATGTGTCCAACTCCTAGAAATAACATCATGCCCCATCTCCCTTGCTTCCATCTAGTAAGAATCACATAATTCCTTACAAAGTTTTGACACAGATTCCCAATTCGGGCATTCAGAACATATAGCACGTTGCTGTAAGCAAGCACATTCTCATTCAATGTTGCAAGTTACTATGAAGGAACAAGTTTGTATAGGTATTTCAAAGATGCCCAGAACTGAGGTAAACTTGGTATGTGTCCAACTCCTAGAAATAACTTCATGCCCCATCTCCCTTACTTCCAGCTAGTAAGGATCACTTAATTCCTAACATAGTTTTGACACAGATTCCCAATTCGGGCATTCAGAAGATATAGCACGTTGCTGTAAGCAAGCACATTCTCATTCAAAGATGCAAGTTACTATGTAGGAACAAGTTTGTATAGGTATTTCAAAGATGCCCAGAACTGAGCTAAACTTGTATGTGTCCAACTCCTAGAAATACCTTCATGCCCCAACTACCTTACTTCCAGCTAGTAAGGATCACATAATTCCTAACAAAGTTTTGACACAGATTCCCAATTCGGGCATTCAGAACATATAGCACGTTGCTGTAAGCAAGCACATTCTCATTCAAAGATGCAAGTTACTATGTAGGAACAAGTTTGTATAGGTATTTCAAAGATGCCCAGAACTGAGCTAAACGTTGTATGTCTCCAACTCCTAGAAATAACTTCATGCCCCATCTCCCTTACATCCAGCTAGTAAGAATCACATAATTCCTATCAAAGTTTTGACACAGATTCCCAATTCGGGCATTCAGAACATATAGCACGTTCCTGTAAGCAAGCACATTCTCATTCAAAGCTGCAAGTTACTATGTAGGAACAAGTTTGTATAGGTATTTCAAAGATGCCCAGAACTGAGGTAAACTTGGTATGTGTTCTACCTCTAGAAATAACATCATTCCCCAACTCCCTTACTTCCAGCTAGTAAGGATCACATAATTCCTAACAAAGTTTTGACACAGATTCCCAATTCGGGCATTCAGAACATATAGCACGTTGCTGCAAGCAAGCACATTCTCATTAAAAGTTGCAAGTTACTATGTAGGAACAAGTTTGTATAGGTATTTCAAAGATGCCCAGAACTGAGCTAAACTTGGTATGTCTCCAACTCCTAGAAATATCTTCATGCCACATCTCCCTTACTTCCATCTAGTAAGGATCACATAATTCCTAACAAAGTTTTGACACAGATTCCCAATTCGGGCATTCAGAACATATAGCACGTTGCTGTAAGCAAGCACATTCTCATTCAAAGTTGCAAGTTACTATGTAGGAACAAGTTTGTAGAGGTATTTCAAAGATGCCCAGAACTGAGCTAAACTTGGTATGTGTCCAACACCTAGAAATAACTTCATGCCCCATCTCACTTACTTCCAGCTATTAAGGATCACATAATTCCTAACAAAGTTTTGACACAGATTCCCAATTCGGTCATTCAGAACATATAGCACGTTGCTGTAAGCAAGCACATTCTCATTCAAAGTTGCAAGTTACTATGTAGGAACAAGTTTGTATAGGTATTTCAAAGATGCCCAGAACTGTGCTAAACTTGGTATGTGTCCAACTCCTAGAAATACCTTCATGCCCCAACTCCCTTAGTTCCAGCTAGTAAGGATCTCATAATTCATAACAAATTTTGACACAGATTCCCAATTCGGGCATTCAGAACATATAGCACGATGCTCTAAGCAAGCACATTCTAATTCAATGTTGCAAGTTACTATGTAGGAACAAGTTTGTATAGGTGTTTCAAAGATGCCCAGAACTGAGCTAAACTTGGTATGTGTCCAACTCCTAGAAATAACTTCATGCCCCATCTCCCTTACTTCCATCTAGTAAGGATCACATAATTCCTAACAAAGTTTTGACACAGATTCCCAATTCGGGCATTCAGAACATATAGCACGTTGCTGCAAGCAAGCACATTCTCATTCAAAGTTGCAAGTTACTATGTAGGAACAAGTTTGTATAGGTATTTCAAAGATGCCCCGAACTGTGCTAAACTTGGCATGTGTCCAACTCCTAGAAATACCTTCATGCCCCAACTCCCTTACTTCCAGCTAGTAAGGATCACATAATTCCTAACAAAGTTTTGACACAGATTCCCTATTCGGGCATTCAGAACATATAGCACGTTGCTGTAAGCAAGCACATTCTCATTCAAAGTTGCAAGTTACTATGTAGGAACAAGTTTGTATAGGTATTTCAAAGATGCCCAGAACTGAGCTAAACGTTGTATGTCTCCAACTCCTAGAAATAACTTCATGCCCCATCTCCCTTACTTCCAGCTAGTAAGGATCACATAATTCGTAACAAAGTTTTGACACAGATTCCCAATTCGGGCATTCAGAACATATAGCACGTTGCTGTAAGCAAGCACATTCTCATTCAAAGTTGCAAGTTACTATGTAGGAACAAGTTTGCATAGGTATTTCAAAAATGCCCAGAACTGAGGTAAACTTGGTATGTCTCCAACTCCTAGAAATAACTTCATGCCCCATCTCCCTTACTTAAAGCTAGTAAGGATCACTTAATTCCTAACAAAGTTTTGACACAGATTCCCAATTCGGGCATTCAGAACATATAGCACATTGCTGTAAGCAAGCACATTCTCATTCAAAGTTGCAAGTTACTATGTAGGAACAAGTTTGTATAGGTATTTCAAAGATGCCCAGAACTGTGCTAAACTTGGTATGTGTCCAACTCCTAGAAATACCTTCATGCCCCAACTCCCTTAGTTCCAGCTAGTAAGGATCTCATAATTCATAACAAATTTTGACACAGATTCCCAATTCGGGCATTCAGAACATATAGCACGATGCTCTAAGCAAGCACATTCTAATTCAATGTTGCAAGTTACTATGTAGGAACAAGTTTGTATAGGTGTTTCAAAGATGCCCAGAACTGAGCTAAACTTGGTATGTGTCCAACTCCTAGAAATAACTTCATGCCCCATCTCCCTTACTTCCATCTAGTAAGGATCACATAATTCCTAACAAAGTTTTGACACAGATTCCCAATTCGGGCATTCAGAACATATAGCACGTTGCTGCAAGCAAGCACATTCTCATTCAAAGTTGCAAGTTACTATGTAGGAACAAGTTTGTATAGGTATTTCAAAGATGCCCCGAACTGTGCTAAACTTGGCATGTGTCCAACTCCTAGAAATACCTTCATGCCCCAACTCCCTTACTTCCAGCTAGTAAGGATCACATAATTCCTAACAAAGTTTTGACACAGATTCCCTATTCGGGCATTCAGAACATATAGCACGTTGCTGTAAGCAAGCACATTCTCATTCAAAGTTGCAAGTTACTATGTAGGAACAAGTTTGTATAGGTATTTCAAAGATGCCCAGAACTGAGCTAAACGTTGTATGTCTCCAACTCCTAGAAATAACTTCATGCCCCATCTCCCTTACTTCCAGCTAGTAAGGATCACATAATTCGTAACAAAGTTTTGACACAGATTCCCAATTCGGGCATTCAGAACATATAGCACGTTGCTGTAAGCAAGCACATTCTCATTCAAAGTTGCAAGTTACTATGTAGGAACAAGTTTGCATAGGTATTTCAAAAATGCCCAGAACTGAGGTAAACTTGGTATGTCTCCAACTCCTAGAAATAACTTCATGCCCCATCTCCCTTACTTAAAGCTAGTAAGGATCACTTAATTCCTAACAAAGTTTTGACACAGATTCCCAATTCGGGCATTCAGAACATATAGCACATTGCTGTAAGCAAGCACATTCTCATTCAAAGTTGCAAGTTACTATGTAGGAACAAGTTTGTATAGGTATTTCAAAGATGCCCAGAACTGAGCTAAACTTGGTATGTGTCCAACTCCTAGAAATAACTTCGTGCCCCCTCTCCCTTACTTCCAGCTAGTAAGGATCACATAATTCCTAACAAAGTTTTGACACAGATTCCCAATTCGGGCATTCAGATCATATAGCACGTTGCTGTAAGCAAGCACATTGTCATTCAAAGATGCAAGTTACTATGTAGGAACAAGTTTGCATAGGTATTGCAAAGATGCCCAGAACTGAGGTAAACTTGGTATGTGTCCAACTCCTAGTAATAACTTCATGCCCCATCTCCCTTACCTCCAGCTAGTAAGGATCACATAATTCCTAACACAGTTTTGACACAGATTCCCAATTCGGGCATTCAGAACATATAGCACGTTGCTGTAAGCAAGCACATTCTCATTCAAAGTTGCAAGTTACTATGTAGGAACAAGTGTGTATAGGTATTTCAAAGATGCCCAGAACTGAGCTAAACTTGGTATGTGTCCAACTTCTAGAAATAACTTCGTGCCCCATCTCCCTTACTTCCAGCTAGTAAGGATCACATAATTCCTAACAAAGTTTTGACACAGATTCCCAATTCGGGCATTCAGAACATATAGCACGTTGCTGTAAGCAAGCACATTCTCATTCAAAGTTGTAAGTTACTATGTAGGAACAAGTTTGCATAGGTATTTCAAAGATGCCCAGAACTGAGCTAAACTTGGTATGTGTCCAACTCCTAGAAATAACTTCATGTCCCATCTCCCTTACTTCCAGCTAGTAAGGATCACATAATTCCTAACAAAGTTTTGACACAGATTCCCAATTCGGGCATTCAGAACTTATAGCACGTTGCTGTAAGCAAGCACATTCTCATTCAAAGTTGCAAGTTACTATGTAGGAACAAGTTTGCATAGGTATTTCAAAGATGCCCAGAACTGAGGTAAACTTGGTATGTGTCCAACTCCTAGAAATAACTTCATGCCCCATCTCCCTTACTTAAAGCTAGTAAGGATCACTTAATTCCTAACAAAGTTTTGACACAGATTCCCAATTCGGGCATTCAGAACATATAGCACATTGCTGTAAGCAAGCACATTCTCATTCAAAGTTGCAAGTTACTATGTAGGAACAAGTTTGTATAGGTATTTCAAAGATGCCCAGAACTGAGCTAAACTTGGTATGTGTCCAACTCCTAGAAATAACTTCGTGCCCCATCTCCCTTACTTCCAGCTAGTAAGGATCACATAATTCCTAACAAAGTTTTGACACAGATTCCCAATTCGGGCATTCAGAACATATAGCACGTTGCTGTAAGCAAGCACATTGTCATTCAAAGATGCAAGTTACTATGTAAGAACAAGTTTGCATAGGTATTGCAAAGATGCCCAGAACTGAGGTAAACTTGGTATGTGTCCAACTCCTAGTAATAACTTCATGCCCCATCTCCCTTACCTCCAGCTAGTAAGGATCACATAATTCCTAACACAGTTTTGACACAGATTCCCAATTCGGGCATTCAGAACATATAGCACGTTGCTGTAAGCAAGCACATTCTCATTCAAAGTTGCAAGTTACTATGTAGGAACAAGTTTGCATAGGTATTTCAAAGATGCCCAGAACTGAGGTAAACTTGGTATGTGTCCAACTCCTAGAAATAACTTCATGCCCCATCTCCCTTACTTCCAGCTAGTAAGGATCACTTAATTCCTAAAAAAGTTTTGACACAGATTCCCAATTCGGGCATTCAGAACATATAGCACGTTGCTGTAAGCAAGCACATTCTCATTCAAAGTTGCAAGTTACTATGTAGGAACAAGTGTGTATAGGTATTTCAAAGATGCCCAGAACTGAGCTAAACTTGGTATGTGTCCAACTCCTAGAAATAACTTCGTGCCCCATCTCCCTTACTTCCAGCTAGTAAGGATCACATAATTCCTAACAAAGTTTTGACACAGATTCCCAATTCGGGCATTCAGAACATATAGCACGTTGCTGTAAGCAAGCACATTGTCATTCAAAGTTGTAAGTTACTATGTAGGAACAAGTTTGCATAGGTATTTCAAAGATGCCCAGAACTCAGCTAAACTTGGTATGTGTCCAACTCCTAGAAATAACTTCATGTCCCATCTCCCTTACTTCCAGCTAGTAAGGATCACATAATTCCTAACAAAGTTTTGACACAGATTCCCAATTCGGGCATTCAGAACTTATAGCACGTTGCTGTAAGCAAGCACATTCTCATTCAATGTTGCAAGTTACTATGTAGGAACAAGTTTGTATAGGTATTTCAAAGATGCCGAGAACTGAGCTAATCTTGGTACGTGTCCTACCTCTAGAAATAACTTCATGCCCCAACTCCCTTACTTCCAGCTAGTAAGGATCACATAATTCCTAACATAGTTTTGACACAGATTCCCAATTCGGGCATTCAGAACATAGAGCACGTTGCTGTAAGCAAGCACATTCTCATTCAAAGTTGCAAGTTACTATGTAGGAACAAGTTTGTATAGGTATTTCAAAGATGCCCAGAACTGAGCTAAACGTTGTATGTCTCCAGCTCCTAGAAATAACTTCATGCCCCATCTCCCTTACTTCCATCTAGTAAGGATCACATAATTCCTAACAAAGTTTTGACACAGATTCCCAATTCGGGCATTCAGAACATATAGCACATTGCTGTAAGCAAGCACATTCTCATTCAAAGATGCAAGTTACTATGTAGGAACAAGTTTGTATAGGTATTTCAAAGATGCCCAGAACTGAGCTAAACTTGTATGTGTCCAACTCCTAGAAATATCTTCATGCCCCAACTACCTTCCTTCCAGCTAGTAAGGATCACATAATTACTAACAAAGTTTTGACACAGATTCCCAATTCTGGCATTCAGAACATATAGCACGTTGCTGTAAGCAAGCACATTCTCATTCAAAGTTGCAAGTTACTATGTAGGAACAAGTTTGTATAGGTATTTCAAAGATGCCCAGAACTGAGCTAAACGTTGTATATCTCCAACTCCTAGAAATAACTTCATGCCCCATCTCCCTTACTTCCAGCTAGTAAGGATCACATAATTCCTATCAAAGTTTTGACACAGATTCCCAATTCGGGCATTCAGAACATATAGCACGTTGCTGTAAGCAAGCACATTCTCATTCAAAGCTGCAAGTTACTATGTAGGAACAAGTTTGTATAGGTATTTCAAAGATGCCCAGAACTGAGCTAAACTTGGTATGTGTCCAACACCTAGAAATAACTTCATTCCCTATCTCACTTACTTCCAGCTATTAAGGATCACATAATTCCTAACAAAGTTTTGACACAGATTCCCAATTCGGGCATTCAGAACATATAGCACGTTGCTGTAAGCAAGCACATTCTCATTCAAAGTTGCAAGTTACTATGTAGGAACAAGTTTGTATAGGTATTTCAAAGATGCCCAGAACTGTGCTAAACTTGGTATGTGTCCAACTCCTAGAAATACCTTCATGCCCCAACTCCCTTAGTTCCAGCTAGTAAGGATCTCATAATTCCTAACAAATTTTGACACAGATTCCCAATTCGGGCATTCAGAACATATAGCACGATGCTCTATAGCAAGCACATTCTAATTCAAAGTTGCAAGTTACTATGTAGGAACAAGTTTGTATAGGTGTTTCAAAGATGCCCAGAACTGAGCTAAACTTGGTATGTGTCCAACTCCTAGAAATAACTTCATGCCCCATCTCCCTTACTTCCATCTAGTAAGGATCACATAATTCCCAACAAAGTTTTGACACAGATTCACAATTCGGGCATTCACAACATATAGCACGTTGCTGCAAGCAAGCACATTCTCATTCAAAGTTGCAAGTTACTATGTAGGAACAAGTTTGTATAGGTATTTCAAAGATGCCCAGAACTGTGCTAAACTTGGCATGTGTCCAACTCCTAGAAATACCTTCATGCCCCAACTCCCTTATTTCCAGCTAGTAAGGTTCACATAATTCCTAACAAAGTTTTGACACAGATTCCCTATTCGGGCATTCAGAACATATAGCACGTTGCTGTAAGCAAGCACATTCTCATTCAAAGTTGCAAATTACTATGTAGGAACAAGTTTATATAGGTATTTCAAAGATGCCCAGAACTGAGCTAAACGTTGTATGTCTCCAACTCCTAGAAATAACTTCATGCCCCATCTCCCTTACTTCCAGCTAGTAAGGATCACATAATTCCTAACAAAGTTTTGACACAGATTCCCAATTCGGGCATTCAGAACATATAGCACGTTGCTGTAAGCAAGCACATTGTCATTCAAAGATGCAAGTTACTATGTAGGAACACGTTTGCATAGGTATTTCAAAGATGCCCAGAACTGAGGTAAACTTGGTATGTGTCCAACTCCTAGAAATAACTTCATGCCCCATCTCCCTTACTTCCAGCTAGTAAGGATCACTTAATTCCTAACAAAGTTTTGACACAGATTCCAAATTCGGGCATTCAGAACATATAGCACGTTGCTGTAAGCAAGCACATTCTCATTCAAAGTTGCAAGTTACTATGTAGGAACAAGTTTGTATAGGTATTTCAAAGATGCCCAGAACTGAGCTAATCTTGGAATGTCTCCAACTCCTAGAAATAACTTCATGCCCCAACTCCCTTACTTCCAGCTAGTAAGGATCACATAATTCCTAACAAAGTTTGACACAGATTCCCAATTCGGGCATTCAGAACATATAGCACGTTGCTGTAAGCAAGCACATTCTCATTCAAAGTTGCAAGTTACTATGTAGGAACAAGTTCGTATAGGTATTTCAAAGATGCCCAGAACTGAGCTAAACTTGGTATGTGTCCAACTCCTAGTAATAACATCATGCCCCATCTCCCTTACTTCCAGCTAGTAAGGATCACATAATTCCCAACACAGTTTTGACACAGATTCCCAATTCGGGCATTCAGAACATATAGCACGTTGCTGTAAGCAAGCACATTCTCATTCAAAGTTGCAAGTTACTATGTAGGAACAAGTTTGCATAGGTATTTCAAAGATGCCTAGAACTGAGGTAAACTTGGTATGTGTCCAACTCCTAGAAATAACTTCATGCCCCATCTCCCTTACTTCCAGCTAGTAAGGATCACTTAATTCCTTACAAAGTTTTGACACAGATTCCCAATTCGGGCATTCAGAACATATAGCACGTTGCTGTAAGCAAGCACATTCTCATTCAATGTTGCAAGTTACTATGTAGGAACAAGTTTGTATAGGTATTTCAAAGATGCCGAGAACTGAGCTAATCTTGGTACGTGTCCTACCTCTAGAAATAACTTCATGCCCCAACTACCTTCCTTCCAGCTAGTAAGGATCACATAATTACTAACAAAGTTTTGACACAGATTCCCAATTCGGGCATTCAGAACATATAGCACGTTGCTGTAAGCAAGCACATTCTCATTCAAAGTTGCAAGTTACTATGTAGGAACAAGTTTGTATAGGTATTTCAAAGATGCCCAGAACTGAGCTAAACGTTGTATGTCTCCAACTCCTAGAAATAACTTCATGCCCCATCTCCCTTGCTTCCAGCTAGTAAGGATCACATAATTCCTATCAAAGTTTTGACACAGATTCCCAATTCGGGCATTCAGAACATATAGCACGTTGCTGTAAGCAAGCACATTCTCATTCAAAGCTGCAAGTTACTATGTAGGAACAAGTTTGTATAGGTATTTCAAAGATGCCCAGAACTGAGCTAAACTTGGTATGTGTCCAACACCTAGAAATAACTTCATTCCCTATCTCACTTACTTCCAGCTATTAAGGATCACATAATTCCTAACAAAGTTTTGACACAGATTCCCAATTCGGGCATTCAGAACATATAGCACGTTGCTGTAAGCAAGCACATTCTCATTCAAAGTTGCAAGTTACTATGTAGGAACAAGTTTGTATAGGTATTTCAAAGATGCCCAGAACTGTGCTAAATTTGGTATGTGTCCAACTCCTAGAAATACCTTCATGCCCCAACTCCCTTAGTTCCAACTAGTAAGGATCTCATAATTCCTAACAAATTTTGACACAGATTCCCAATTCGGGCATTCAGAACATATAGCACGATGCTCTATAGCAAGCACATTCTAATTCAAAGTTGCAAGTTACTATGTAGGAACAAGTTTGTATAGGTGTTTCAAAGATGCCCAGAACTGAGCTAAACTTGGTATGTGTCCAACTCCTAGAAATAACTTCATGCCCCATCTCCCTTACTTCCATCTAGTAAGGATCACATAATTCCCAACAAAGTTTTGACACAGATTCACAATTCGGGCATTCACAACATATAGCACGTTGCTGCAAGCAAGCACATTCTCATTCAAAGTTGCAAGTTACTATGTAGGAACAAGTTTGTATAGGTATTTCAAAGATGCCCAGAACTGTGCTAAACTTGGCATGTGTCCAACTCCTAGAAATACCTTCATGCCCCAACTCCCTTATTTCCAGCTAGTAAGGTTCACATAATTCCTAACAAAGTTTTGACACAGATTCCCTATTCGGGCATTCAGAACATATAGCACGTTGCTGTAAGCAAGCACATTCTCATTCAAAGTTGCAAATTACTATGTAGGAACAAGTTTATATAGGTATTTCAAAGATGCCCAGAACTGAGCTAAACGTTGTATGTCTCCAACTCCTAGAAATAACTTCATGCCCCATCTCCCTTACTTCCAGCTAGTAAGGATCACATAATTCCTAACAAAGTTTTGACACAGATTCCCAATTCGGGCATTCAGAACATATAGCACGTTGCTGTAAGCAAGCACATTGTCATTCAAAGATGCAAGTTACTATGTAGGAACACGTTTGCATAGGTATTTCAAAGATGCCCAGAACTGAGGTAAACTTGGTATGTGTCCAACTCCTAGAAATAACTTCATGCCCCATCTCCCTTACTTCCAGCTAGTAAGGATCACTTAATTCCTAACAAAGTTTTGACACAGATTCCCAATTCGGGCATTCAGAACATATAGCACGTTGCTGTAAGCAAGCACATTCTCATTCAAAGTTGCAAGTTACTATGTAGGAACAAGTTTGTATAGGTATTTCAAAGATGCCCAGAACTGAGCTAATCTTGGAATGTCTCCAACTCCTAGAAATAACTTCATGCCCCAACTCCCTTACTTCCAGCTAGTAAGGATCACATAATTCCTAACAAAGTTTTGACACAGATTCCCAATTCGGGCATTCAGAACATATAGCACGTTGCTGTAAGCAAGCACATTCTCATTCAAAGTTGCAAGTTACTATGTAGGAACAAGTTCGTATAGGTATTTCAAAGACGCCCAGAACTGAGCTAAACTTGGTATGTCTCCAACTCCTAGAAATAACTTCAGGCCCCATCTCCCTTACTTCCAGCTAGTAAGGATCACATAATTCCTAACAAAGTTTTGACACAGGTTCCCAATTCGGGCATTCAGAACATATAGCACGTTGCTGTAAGCAAGCACATTCTCATTCAAAGTTGTAAGTTACTATGTAGGAACAAGTTTGTATAGGTATTTCAAAGATGCCCAGAACTGAGCTAAACTTGGTATGTGTCCAACTCCTAGTAATAACATCATGCCCCATCTCCCTTACTTCCAGCTAGTAAGGATCACATAATTCCCAACACAGTTTTGACACAGATTCCCAATTCGGGCATTCAGAACATATAGCACGTTGCTGTAAGCAAGCACATTCTCATTCAAAGTTGCAAGTTACTATGTAGGAACAAGTTTGCATAGGTATTTCAAAGATGCCTAGAACTGAGGTAAACTTGGTATGTGTCCAACTCCTAGAAATAACTTCATGCCCCATCTCCCTTACTTCCAGCTAGTAAGGATCACTTAATTCCTTACAAAGTTTTGACACAGATTCCCAATTCGGGCATTCAGAACATATAGCACGTTGCTGTAAGCAAGCACATTCTCATTCAATGTTGCAAGTTACTATGTAGGAACAAGTTTGTATAGGTATTTCAAAGATGCCGAGAACTGAGCTAATCTTGGTACGTGTCCTACCTCTAGAAATATCTTCATGCCCCAACTCCCTTACTTCCAGCTAGTAAGGATCACATAATTCCTAACATAGTTTTGACACAGATTCCCAATTCGGGCATTCAGAACATAGAGCACGTTGCTGTAAGCAAGCACATTCTCATTCAAAGTTGCAAGTTACTATGTAGGAACAAGTTTGTATAGGTATTTCAAAGATGCCCAGAACTGAGCTAAACGTTGTATGTCTCCAGCTCCTAGAAATAACTTCATGCCCCATCTCCCTTACTTCCATCTTGTAAGGATCACATAATTCCTAACAAAGTTTTGACACAGATTCCCAATTCGGGCATTCAGAACATATAGCACATTGCTGTAAGCAAGCACATTCTCATTCAAAGATGCAAGTTACTATGTAGGAACAAGTTTGTATAGGTATTTCAAAGATGCCCAGAACTGAGCTAAACATGTATGTGTCCAACTCCTAGAAATATCTTCATGCCCCAACTACCTTCCTTCCAGCTAGTAAGGATCACATAATTACTAACAAAGTTTTGACACAGATTCCCAATTCGGGCATTCAGAACATATAGCACGTTGCTGTAAGCAAGCACATTCTCATTCAAAGTTGCAAGTTACTATGTAGGAACAAGTTTGTATAGGTATTTCAAAGATGCCCAGAACTGAGCTAAACGTTGTATGTCTCCAACTCCTAGAAATAACTTCATGCCCCATCTCCCTTGCTTCCAGCTAGTAAGGATCACATAATTCCTATCAAAGTTTTGACACAGATTCCCAATTCGGGCATTCAGAACATATAGCACGTTGCTGTAAGCAAGCACATTCTCATTCAAAGCTGCAAGTTACTATGTAGGAACAAGTTTGTATAGGTATTTCAAAGATGCCCAGAACTGAGCTAAACTTGGTATGTGTCCAACACCTAGAAATAACTTCATTCCCTATCTCACTTACTTCCAGCTATTAAGGATCACATAATTCCTAACAAAGTTTTGACACAGATTCCCAATTCGGGCATTCAGAACATATAGCACGTTGCTGTAAGCAAGCACATTCTCATTCAAAGTTGCAAGTTACTATGTAGGAACAAGTTTGTATAGGTATTTCAAAGATGCCCAGAACTGTGCTAAACTTGGTATGTGTCCAACTCCTAGAAATACCTTCATGCCCCAACTCCCTTAGTTCCAGCTAGTAAGGATCTCATAATTCCTAACAAATTTTGACACAGATTCCCAATTCGGGCATTCAGAACATATAGCACGATGCTCTATAGCAAGCACATTCTAATTCAAAGTTGCAAGTTACTATGTAGGAACAAGTGTGTATAGGTATTTCAAAGATGCCCAGAACTGAGCTAAACTTGGTATGTGTCCAACTTCTAGAAATAACTTCGTGCCCCATCTCCCTTACTTCCAGCTAGTAAGGATCACATAATTCCTAACAAAGTTTTGACACAGATTCCCAATTCGGGCATTCAGAACATATAGCACGTTGCTGTAAGCAAGCACATTCTCATTCAAAGTTGTAAGTTACTATGTAGGAACAAGTTTGCATAGGTATTTCAAAGATGCCCAGAACTGAGCTAAACTTGGTATGTGTCCAACTCCTAGAAATAACTTCATGTCCCATCTCCCTTACTTCCAGCTAGTAAGGATCACATAATTCCTAACAAAGTTTTGACACAGATTCCTAATTCGGGCATTCAGAACTTATAGCACGTTGCTGTAAGCAAGCACATTCTCATTCAAAGTTGCAAGTTACTATGTAGGAACAAGTTTGCATAGGTATTTCAAAGATGCCCAGAACTGAGGTAAACTTGGTATGTGTCCAACTCCTAGAAATAACTTCATGCCCCATCTCCCTTACTTAAAGCTAGTAAGGATCACTTAATTCCTAACAAAGTTTTGACACAGATTCCCAATTCGGGCATTCAGAACATATAGCACATTGCTGTAAGCAAGCACATTCTCATTCAAAGTTGCAAGTTACTATGTAGGAACAAGTTTGTATAGGTATTTCAAAGATGCCCAGAACTGAGCTAAACTTGGTATGTGTCCAACTCCTAGAAATAACTTCGTGCCCCATCTCCCTTACTTCCAGCTAGTAAGGATCACATAATTCCTAACAAAGTTTTGACACAGATTCCCAATTCGGGCATTCAGAACATATAGCACGTTGCTGTAAGCAAGCACATTGTCATTCAAAGATGCAAGTTACTATGTAAGAACAAGTTTGCATAGGTATTGCAAAGATGCCCAGAACTGAGGTAAACTTGGTATGTGTCCAACTCCTAGTAATAACTTCATGCCCCATCTCCCTTACCTCCAGCTAGTAAGGATCACATAATTCCTAACACAGTTTTGACACAGATTCCCAATTCGGGCATTCAGAACATATAGCACGTTGCTGTAAGCAAGCACATTCTCATTCAAAGTTGCAAGTTACTATGTAGGAACAAGTTTGCATAGGTATTTCAAAGATGCCCAGAACTGAGGTAAACTTGGTATGTGTCCAACTCCTAGAAATAACTTCATGCCCCATCTCCCTTACTTCCAGCTAGTAAGGATCACTTAATTCCTAAAAAAGTTTTGACACAGATTCCCAATTCGGGCATTCAGAACATATAGCACGTTGCTGTAAGCAAGCACATTCTCATTCAAAGTTGCAAGTTACTATGTAGGAACAAGTGTGTATAGGTATTTCAAAGATGCCCAGAACTGAGCTAAACTTGGTATGTGTCCAACTCCTAGAAATAACTTCGTGCCCCATCTCCCTTACTTCCAGCTAGTAAGGATCACATAATTCCTAACAAAGTTTTGACACAGATTCCCAATTCGGGCATTCAGAACATATAGCACGTTGCTGTAAGCAAGCACATTGTCATTCAAAGTTGTAAGTTACTATGTAGGAACAAGTTTGCATAGGTATTTCAAAGATGCCCAGAACTCAGCTAAACTTGGTATGTGTCCAACTCCTAGAAATAACTTCATGTCCCATCTCCCTTACTTCCAGCTAGTAAGGATCACATAATTCCTAACAAAGTTTTGACACAGATTCCCAATTCGGGCATTCAGAACTTATAGCACGTTGCTGTAAGCAAGCACATTCTCATTCAATGTTGCAAGTTACTATGTAGGAACAAGTTTGTATAGGTATTTCAAAGATGCCGAGAACTGAGCTAATCTTGGTACGTGTCCTACCTCTAGAAATAACTTCATGCCCCAACTCCCTTACTTCCAGCTAGTAAGGATCACATAATTCCTAACATAGTTTTGACACAGATTCCCAATTCGGGCATTCAGAACATAGAGCACGTTGCTGTAAGCAAGCACATTCTCATTCAAAGTTGCAAGTTACTATGTAGGAACAAGTTTGTATAGGTATTTCAAAGATGCCCAGAACTGAGCTAAACGTTGTATGTCTCCAGCTCCTAGAAATAACTTCATGCCCCATCTCCCTTACTTCCATCTAGTAAGGATCACATAATTCCTAACAAAGTTTTGACACAGATTCCCAATTCGGGCATTCAGAACATATAGCACATTGCTGTAAGCAAGCACATTCTCATTCAAAGATGCAAGTTACTATGTAGGAACAAGTTTGTATAGGTATTTCAAAGATGCCCAGAACTGAGCTAAACTTGTATGTGTCCAACTCCTAGAAATATCTTCATGCCCCAACTACCTTCCTTCCAGCTAGTAAGGATCACATAATTACTAACAAAGTTTTGACACAGATTCCCAATTCTGGCATTCAGAACATATAGCACGTTGCTGTAAGCAAGCACATTCTCATTCAAAGTTGCAAGTTACTATGTAGGAACAAGTTTGTATAGGTATTTCAAAGATGCCCAGAACTGAGCTAAACGTTGTATATCTCCAACTCCTAGAAATAACTTCATGCCCCATCTCCCTTACTTCCAGCTAGTAAGGATCACATAATTCCTATCAAAGTTTTGACACAGATTCCCAATTCGGGCATTCAGAACATATAGCACGTTGCTGTAAGCAAGCACATTCTCATTCAAAGCTGCAAGTTACTATGTAGGAACAAGTTTGTATAGGTATTTCAAAGATGCCCAGAACTGAGCTAAACTTGGTATGTGTCCAACACCTAGAAATAACTTCATTCCCTATCTCACTTACTTCCAGCTATTAAGGATCACATAATTCCTAACAAAGTTTTGACACAGATTCCCAATTCGGGCATTCAGAACATATAGCACGTTGCTGTAAGCAAGCACATTCTCATTCAAAGTTGCAAGTTACTATGTAGGAACAAGTTTGTATAGGTATTTCAAAGATGCCCAGAACTGTGCTAAACTTGGTATGTGTCCAACTCCTAGAAATACCTTCATGCCCCAACTCCCTTTGTTCCAGCTAGTAAGGATCTCATAATTCCTAACAAATTTTGACACAGATTCCCAATTCGGGCATTCAGAACATATAGCACGATGCTCTATAGCAAGCACATTCTAATTCAAAGTTGCAAGTTACTATGTAGGAACAAGTTTGTATAGGTGTTTCAAAGATGCCCAGAACTGAGCTAAACTTGGTATGTGTCCAACTCCTAGAAATAACTTCATGCCCCATCTCCCTTACTTCCATCTAGTAAGGATCACATAATTCCCAACAAAGTTTTGACACAGATTCACAATTCGGGCATTCACAACATATAGCACGTTGCTGCAAGCAAGCACATTCTCATTCAAAGTTGCAAGTTACTATGTAGGAACAAGTTTGTATAGGTATTTCAAAGATGCCCAGAACTGTGCTAAACTTGGCATGTGTCCAACTCCTAGAAATACCTTCATGCCCCAACTCCCTTATTTCCAGCTAGTAAGGTTCACATAATTCCTAACAAAGTTTTGACACAGATTCCCTATTCGGGCATTCAGAACATATAGCACGTTGCTGTAAGCAAGCACATTCTCATTCAAAGTTGCAAATTACTATGTAGGAACAAGTTTATATAGGTATTTCAAAGATGCCCAGAACTGAGCTAAACGTTGTATGTCTCCAACTCCTAGAAATAACTTCATGCCCCATCTCCCTTACTTCCAGCTAGTAAGGATCACATAATTCCTAACAAAGTTTTGACACAGATTCCCAATTCGGGCATTCAGAACATATAGCACGTTGCTGTAAGCAAGCACATTGTCATTCAAAGATGCAAGTTACTATGTAGGAACACGTTTGCATAGGTATTTCAAAGATGCCCAGAACTGAGGTAAACTTGGTATGTGTCCAACTCCTAGAAATAACTTCATGCCCCATCTCCCTTACTTCCAGCTAGTAAGGATCACTTAATTCCTAACAAAGTTTTGACACAGATTCCAAATTCGGGCATTCAGAACATATAGCACGTTGCTGTAAGCAAGCACATTCTCATTCAAAGTTGCAAGTTACTATGTAGGAACAAGTTTGTATAGGTATTTCAAAGATGCCCAGAACTGAGCTAATCTTGGAATGTCTCCAACTCCTAGAAATAACTTCATGCCCCAACTCCCTTACTTCCAGCTAGTAAGGATCACATAATTCCTAACAAAGTTTGACACAGATTCCCAATTCGGGCATTCAGAACATATAGCACGTTGCTGTAAGCAAGCACATTCTCATTCAAAGTTGCAAGTTACTATGTAGGAACAAGTTCGTATAGGTATTTCAAAGACGCCCAGAACTGAGCTAAACTTGGTATGTCTCCAACTCCTAGAAATAACTTCATGCCCCATCTCCCTTACTTCCAGCTAGTAAGGATCACATAATTCCTAACAAAGTTTTGACACAGATTCCCAATTCGGGCATTCAGAACATATAGCACGTTGCTGTAAGCAAGCACATTCTCATTCAAAGTTGTAAGTTACTATGTAGGAACAAGTTTGTATAGGTATTTCAAAGATGCCCAGAACTGAGCTAAACTTGGTATGTGTCCAACTCCTAGTAATAACATCATGCCCCATCTCCCTTACTTCCAGCTAGTAAGGATCACATAATTCCCAACACAGTTTTGACACAGATTCCCAATTCGGGCATTCAGAACATATAGCACGTTGCTGTAAGCAAGCACATTCTCATTCAAAGTTGCAAGTTACTATGTAGGAACAAGTTTGCATAGGTATTTCAAAGATGCCTAGAACTGAGGTAAACTTGGTATGTGTCCAACTCCTAGAAATAACTTCATGCCCCATCTCCCTTACTTCCAGCTAGTAAGGATCACTTAATTCCTTACAAAGTTTTGACACAGATTCCCAATTCGGGCATTCAGAACATATAGCACGTTGCTGTAAGCAAGCACATTCTCATTCAATGTTGCAAGTTACTATGTAGGAACAAGTTTGTATAGGTATTTCAAAGATGCCGAGAACTGAGCTAATCTTGGTACGTGTCCTACCTCTAGAAATAACTTCATGCCCCAACTACCTTCCTTCCAGCTAGTAAGGATCACATAATTACTAACAAAGTTTTGACACAGATTCCCAATTCGGGCATTCAGAACATATAGCACGTTGCTGTAAGCAAGCACATTCTCATTCAAAGTTGCAAGTTACTATGTAGGAACAAGTTTGTATAGGTATTTCAAAGATGCCCAGAACTGAGCTAAACGTTGTATGTCTCCAACTCCTAGAAATAACTTCATGCCCCATCTCCCTTGCTTCCAGCTAGTAAGGATCACATAATTCCTATCAAAGTTTTGACACAGATTCCCAATTCGGGCATTCAGAACATATAGCACGTTGCTGTAAGCAAGCACATTCTCATTCAAAGCTGCAAGTTACTATGTAGGAACAAGTTTGTATAGGTATTTCAAAGATGCCCAGAACTGAGCTAAACTTGGTATGTGTCCAACACCTAGAAATAACTTCATTCCCTATCTCACTTACTTCCAGCTATTAAGGATCACATAATTCCTAACAAAGTTTTGACACAGATTCCCAATTCGGGCATTCAGAACATATAGCACGTTGCTGTAAGCAAGCACATTCTCATTCAAAGTTGCAAGTTACTATGTAGGAACAAGTTTGTATAGGTATTTCAAAGATGCCCAGAACTGTGCTAAATTTGGTATGTGTCCAACTCCTAGAAATACCTTCATGCCCCAACTCCCTTAGTTCCAACTAGTAAGGATCTCATAATTCCTAACAAATTTTGACACAGATTCCCAATTCGGGCATTCAGAACATATAGCACGATGCTCTATAGCAAGCACATTCTAATTCAAAGTTGCAAGTTACTATGTAGGAACAAGTTTGTATAGGTGTTTCAAAGATGCCCAGAACTGAGCTAAACTTGGTATGTGTCCAACTCCTAGAAATAACTTCATGCCCCATCTCCCTTACTTCCATCTAGTAAGGATCACATAATTCCCAACAAAGTTTTGACACAGATTCACAATTCGGGCATTCACAACATATAGCACGTTGCTGCAAGCAAGCACATTCTCATTCAAAGTTGCAAGTTACTATGTAGGAACAAGTTTGTATAGGTATTTCAAAGATGCCCAGAACTGTGCTAAACTTGGCATGTGTCCAACTCCTAGAAATACCTTCATGCCCCAACTCCCTTATTTCCAGCTAGTAAGGTTCACATAATTCCTAACAAAGTTTTGACACAGATTCCCTATTCGGGCATTCAGAACATATAGCACGTTGCTGTAAGCAAGCACATTCTCATTCAAAGTTGCAAATTACTATGTAGGAACAAGTTTATATAGGTATTTCAAAGATGCCCAGAACTGAGCTAAACGTTGTATGTCTCCAACTCCTAGAAATAACTTCATGCCCCATCTCCCTTACTTCCAGCTAGTAAGGATCACATAATTCCTAACAAAGTTTTGACACAGATTCCCAATTCGGGCATTCAGAACATATAGCACGTTGCTGTAAGCAAGCACATTGTCATTCAAAGATGCAAGTTACTATGTAGGAACACGTTTGCATAGGTATTTCAAAGATGCCCAGAACTGAGGTAAACTTGGTATGTGTCCAACTCCTAGAAATAACTTCATGCCCCATCTCCCTTACTTCCAGCTAGTAAGGATCACTTAATTCCTAACAAAGTTTTGACACAGATTCCCAATTCGGGCATTCAGAACATATAGCACGTTGCTGTAAGCAAGCACATTCTCATTCAAAGTTGCAAGTTACTATGTAGGAACAAGTTTGTATAGGTATTTCAAAGATGCCCAGAACTGAGCTAATCTTGGAATGTCTCCAACTCCTAGAAATAACTTCATGCCCCAACTCCCTTACTTCCAGCTAGTAAGGATCACATAATTCCTAACAAAGTTTTGACACAGATTCCCAATTCGGGCATTCAGAACATATAGCACGTTGCTGTAAGCAAGCACATTCTCATTCAAAGTTGCAAGTTACTATGTAGGAACAAGTTCGTATAGGTATTTCAAAGACGCCCAGAACTGAGCTAAACTTGGTATGTCTCCAACTCCTAGAAATAACTTCAGGCCCCATCTCCCTTACTTCCAGCTAGTAAGGATCACATAATTCCTAACAAAGTTTTGACACAGGTTCCCAATTCGGGCATTCAGAACATATAGCACGTTGCTGTAAGCAAGCACATTCTCATTCAAAGTTGTAAGTTACTATGTAGGAACAAGTTTGTATAGGTATTTCAAAGATGCCCAGAACTGAGCTAAACTTGGTATGTGTCCAACTCCTAGTAATAACATCATGCCCCATCTCCCTTACTTCCAGCTAGTAAGGATCACATAATTCCCAACACAGTTTTGACACAGATTCCCAATTCGGGCATTCAGAACATATAGCACGTTGCTGTAAGCAAGCACATTCTCATTCAAAGTTGCAAGTTACTATGTAGGAACAAGTTTGCATAGGTATTTCAAAGATGCCTAGAACTGAGGTAAACTTGGTATGTGTCCAACTCCTAGAAATAACTTCATGCCCCATCTCCCTTACTTCCAGCTAGTAAGGATCACTTAATTCCTTACAAAGTTTTGACACAGATTCCCAATTCGGGCATTCAGAACATATAGCACGTTGCTGTAAGCAAGCACATTCTCATTCAATGTTGCAAGTTACTATGTAGGAACAAGTTTGTATAGGTATTTCAAAGATGCCGAGAACTGAGCTAATCTTGGTACGTGTCCTACCTCTAGAAATATCTTCATGCCCCAACTCCCTTACTTCCAGCTAGTAAGGATCACATAATTCCTAACATAGTTTTGACACAGATTCCCAATTCGGGCATTCAGAACATAGAGCACGTTGCTGTAAGCAAGCACATTCTCATTCAAAGTTGCAAGTTACTATGTAGGAACAAGTTTGTATAGGTATTTCAAAGATGCCCAGAACTGAGCTAAACGTTGTATGTCTCCAGCTCCTAGAAATAACTTCATGCCCCATCTCCCTTACTTCCATCTTGTAAGGATCACATAATTCCTAACAAAGTTTTGACACAGATTCCCAATTCGGGCATTCAGAACATATAGCACATTGCTGTAAGCAAGCACATTCTCATTCAAAGATGCAAGTTACTATGTAGGAACAAGTTTGTATAGGTATTTCAAAGATGCCCAGAACTGAGCTAAACATGTATGTGTCCAACTCCTAGAAATATCTTCATGCCCCAACTACCTTCCTTCCAGCTAGTAAGGATCACATAATTACTAACAAAGTTTTGACACAGATTCCCAATTCGGGCATTCAGAACATATAGCACGTTGCTGTAAGCAAGCACATTCTCATTCAAAGTTGCAAGTTACTATGTAGGAACAAGTTTGTATAGGTATTTCAAAGATGCCCAGAACTGAGCTAAACGTTGTATGTCTCCAACTCCTAGAAATAACTTCATGCCCCATCTCCCTTGCTTCCAGCTAGTAAGGATCACATAATTCCTATCAAAGTTTTGACACAGATTCCCAATTCGGGCATTCAGAACATATAGCACGTTGCTGTAAGCAAGCACATTCTCATTCAAAGCTGCAAGTTACTATGTAGGAACAAGTTTGTATAGGTATTTCAAAGATGCCCAGAACTGAGCTAAACTTGGTATGTGTCCAACACCTAGAAATAACTTCATTCCCTATCTCACTTACTTCCAGCTATTAAGGATCACATAATTCCTAACAAAGTTTTGACACAGATTCCCAATTCGGGCATTCAGAACATATAGCACGTTGCTGTAAGCAAGCACATTCTCATTCAAAGTTGCAAGTTACTATGTAGGAACAAGTTTGTATAGGTATTTCAAAGATGCCCAGAACTGTGCTAAACTTGGTATGTGTCCAACTCCTAGAAATACCTTCATGCCCCAACTCCCTTAGTTCCAGCTAGTAAGGATCTCATAATTCCTAACAAATTTTGACACAGATTCCCAATTCGGGCATTCAGAACATATAGCACGATGCTCTATAGCAAGCACATTCTAATTCAAAGTTGCAAGTTACTATGTAGGAACAAGTTTGTATAGGTGTTTCAAAGATGCCCAGAACTGAGCTAAACTTGGTATGTGTCCAACTCCTAGAAATAACTTCATGCCCCATCTCCCTTACTTCCATCTAGTAAGGATCACATAATTCCCAACAAAGTTTTGACACAGATTCACAATTCGCGCATTCACAACATATAGCACGTTGCTGCAAGCAAGCACATTCTCATTCAAAGTTGCAAGTTACTATGTAGGAACAAGTTTGTATAGGTATTTCAAAGATGCCCAGAACTGTGCTAAACTTGGCATGTGTCCAACTCATAGAAATACCTTCATGCCCCAACTCCCTTATTTCCAGCTAGTAAGGTTCACATAATTCCTAACAAAGTTTTGACACAGATTCCCTATTCGGGCATTCAGAACATATAGCACGTTGCTGTAAGCAAGCACATTCTCATTCAAAGTTGCAAATTACTATGTAGGAACAAGTTTGTATAGGTATTTCAAAGATGCCCAGAACTGAGCTAAACGTTGTATGTCTCCAACTCCTAGAAATAACTTCATGCCCCATCTCCCTTACTTCCAGCTAGTAAGGATCACATAATTCCTAACAAAGTTTTGACACAGATTCCCAATTCGGGCATTCAGAACATATAGCACGTTGCTGCAAGCAAGCACATTCTCATGCAAAGTTGCAAGTTACTATGTAGGAACAAGCTTGTATAGGTATTTCAAAGATGCCCAGAACTGAGCTAAACTTGGTATGTGTCCAACTCCTAGAAATAACTTCATCCCCCATCTCCCTTACTTCCAGCTAGTAAGGATCACATAATTCCTAACAAAGTTTTGACACAGATTCCCAATTCGGGCATTCAGAACATATAGCACGTTGCTGTAAGCAAGCACATTCTCATTCAAAGTTGTAAGTTACTATGTAGGAACAAGTTTGCATAGGTATTTCAAAGATGCCCAGAACTGAGCTAAACTTGGTATGTGTCCAACTCCTAGAAATAACTTCATGCCCCATCTCCCTTACTTCCATCTAGTAAGGATCACATAATTCCTAACAAAGTTTTGACACAGATTCCCAATTCGGGCATTCAGAACATATAGCACGTTGCTGTAAGCAAGCACATTCTCATTCAAAGCTGCAAGTTACTATGTAGGAACAAGTTTGTATAGGTATTTCAAAGATGCCCAGAACTGAGCTAAACTTGGTATGTGTCCAACACCTAGAAATAACTTCATTCCCTATCTCACTTACTTCCAGCTATTAAGGATCACATAATTCCTAACAAAGTTTTGACACAGATTCCCAATTCGGGCATTCAGAACATATAGCACGTTGCTGTAAGCAAGCACATTCTCATTCAAAGTTGCAAGTTACTATGTAGGAACAAGTTTGTATAGGTATTTCAAAGATGCCCAGAACTGTGCTAAACTTGGTATGTGTCCAACTCCTAGAAATAACTTCATGCCCCAACTCCCTTAGTTCCAGCTAGTAAGGATCTCAAAATTCCTAACAAATTTTGACACAGATTCCCAATTCGGGCATTCAGAACATATAGCACGATGCTCTAAGCAAGCACATTCTAATTCAAAGTTGCAAGTTACTATGTAGGAACAAGTTTGTATAGGTGTTTCAAAGATGCCCAGAACTGAGCTAAACTTGGTATGTGTCCAACTCCTAGAAATAACTTCATGCCCCATCTCCCTTACTTCCATCTAGTAAGGATCACATAATTCCTAACAAAGTTTTGACACAGATTTCCAATTCGGGCATTCACAACATATAGCACGTTGCTGCAAGCAAGCACATTCTCATTCAAAGATGCAAGTTACTATGTAGGAACAAGTTTGTATAGGTATTTCAAAGATGCCCAGAACTGTGCTAAACTTGGCATGTGTCCAACTCCTAGAAATACCTTCATGCCCCAACTCCCTTACTTCCAGCTAGTAAGGTTCACATAATTACTAACAAAGTTTTGACACAGATTCCCTATTCGGGCATTCAGAACATATAGCACGTTGCTGTAAGCAAGCACATTCTCATTCAAAGTTGCAAGTTACTATGTAGGAACTAGTTTGTATAGGTATTTCAAAGATGCCCAGAACTGAGCTAAACGTTGTATGTCTCCAACTCCTAGAAATAACTTCATGCCCCATCTCCCTTACTTCCAGCTAGTAAGGATCACATAATTCCTAACAAAGTTTTGACACAGATTCCCAATTCGGGCATTCAGAACATATAGCACGTTGCTGCAAGCAAGCACATTCTCATGCAAAGTTGCAAGTTACTATGTAGGAACAAGCTTGTATAGGTATTTCAAACATGCACAGAACTGAGCTAAACTAGGTATGTGTCCAACTCCTAGAAATAACTTCATCCCCCATCTCCCTTACTTCCAGCTAGTAAGGATCACATAATTCCTAACAAAGTTTTGACACAGATTCCCAATTCGGGCATTCAGAACTTATAGCACGTTGCTGTAAGCAAGCACATTCTCATTCAAAGTTGTAAGTTACTATGTAGGAACAAGTTTGCATAGGTATTTCAAAGATGCCCAGAACTGAGCTAAACTTGGTATGTGTCCAACTCCTAGAAATAACTTCATGCCCCATCTCCCTTACTTCCAGCTAGTAAGGATCACATAATTCCTAACAAAGTTTTGACACAGATTCCCAATTCGGGCATTCAGAACATCTAGCACGTTGCTGTAAGCAAGCACATTCTCATTCAAAGTTACAAGTTACTATGTAGGAACAAGGTTGCATAGGTATTTCAAAGATGCCCAGAACTGAGGTAAACTTGGTATGTGTCCAACTCCTAGAAATAACTTCATGCCCCATGTCCCTTACTTCCAGCTAGTAAGGATCACTTAATTCCTAACAAAGTTTTGACACAGATTCCCAATTCGGGCATTCAGAACATATAGCACATTGCTGTAAGCAAGCACATTCTCATTCAAAGTTGCAAGTTACTATGTAGGAACAAGTTTGTATAGGTATTTCAAAGATGCCCAGAACTGAGCTAAACTTGGTATGTGTCCAACTCCTAGAAATAACTTCGTGCCCCATCTCCCTTACTTCCAGCTAGTAAGGATCACATAATTCCTAACAAAGTTTTGACACAGATTCCCTATTCGGGCATTCAGAACATATAGCACGTTGCTGTAAGCAAGCACATTGTCATTCAAAGATGCAAGTTACTATGTAGGAACAAGTTTGCATAGGTATTTCAAAGATGCCCAGAACTGAGGTAAACTTGGTATGTGTCCAACTCCTAGTAATAACTTCATGCCCCATCTCCCTTACTTCCAGCTAGTAAGGATCACATAATTCCTAACAAAGTTTTGACACAGATTCCCAATTCGGGCATTCAGAACATATAGCACGTTGCTGTAAGCAAGAACATTCTCATTCAAAGTTGCAAGTTACTATGAAGGAACAAGTTTGCATAGGTATTTCAAAGATGCCCAGAACTGAGGTAAACTTGGTATGTGTCCAACTCCTAGAAATAACTTCATGCCCCATCTCCCTTACTTCCATCTAGTAAGGATCACTTAATTCCTAAAAAAGTTTTGACACAGATTCCCAATTCGGGCATTCAGAACATATAGCACGTTGCTGTAAGCAAGCACATTCTCATTCAAAGTTGCAAGTTACTATGTAGGAACAAGTGTGTATAGGTATTTCAAAGATGCCCAGAACTGAGCTAAACTTGGTATGTGTCCAACTCCTAGAAATAACTTCGTGCCCCATCTCCCTTACTTCCAGCTAGTAAGGATCACATAATTCCTAACAAAGTTTTGACACAGATTCCCAATTCGGGCATTCAGAACATATAGCACGTTGCTGTAAGCAAGCACATTCTCATTCAAAGTTGTAAGTTACTATGTAGGAACAAGTTTGCATAGGTATTTCAAAGATGCCCAGAACTGAGCTAAACTTGTTATGTGTCCAACTCCTAGAAATAACTTCATGTCCCATCTCCCTTACTTCCAGCTAGTAAGGATCACATAATTCCTAACAAAAATTTTTGACACAGATTCCCAATTCGGGCATTCAGAACTTATAGCACGTTGCTGTAAGCAAGCACATACTCATTCAAAGTTGCAAGTTACTATGTAGGAACAAGTTTGCATAGGTATTTCAAAGATGCCCAGAACTGAGGTAAACTTGGTATGTGTCCAACTCCTAGAAATAACTTCATGCCCCATCTCCCTTACTTCCAGCTAGTAAGGATCACTTAATTCCTAACAAAGTTTTGACACAGATTCCCAATTCGGGCATTCAGAACATATAGCACGTTGCTGTAAGCAAGCACATTCTCATTCAAAGTTGCAAGTTACTATGTAGGAACAAGTTTGTATAGGTATTTCAAAGATGCCCAGAACTGAGCTAAACTTGGTATGTGTCCAACTCCTAGAAATAACATCATGCCCCATCTCCCTTACTTCCATCTAGTAAGAATCACATAATTCCTTACAAAGTTTTGACACAGATTCCCAATTCGGGCATTCAGAACATATAGCACGTTGCTGTAAGCAAGCACATTCTCATTCAATGTTGCAAGTTACTATGTAGGAACAAGTTTGTATAGGTATTTCAAGGATGCCGAGAACTGAGCTAATCTTGGTACGTGTCCTACCTCTAGAAATAACTTCATGCCCCAACTCCCTTACTTCCAGCTAGTAAGGATCACGTAATTCCTAACATAGTTTTGACACAGATTCCCAATTCGGGCATTCAGAACATAGAGCACGTTGCTGTAAGCAAGCACATTCTCATTCAAAGTTGCAAGTTACTATGTAGGAACAAGTTTGTATAGGTATTTCAAAGATGCCCAGAACTGAGCTAAACGTTGTATGTCTCCAGCTCCTAGAAATAACTTCATGCCCCATCTCCCTTACTTCCATCTAGTAAGGATCACATAATTCCTAACAAAGTTTTGACACAGATTCCCAATTCGGGCATTCAGAACATATAGCACATTGCTGTAAGCAAGCACATTCTCATTCAAAGATGCAAGTTACTATGTAGGAACAAGTTTGTATAGGTATTTCAAAGATGCCCAGAACTGAGCTAAACTTGTATGTGTCCAACTCCTAGAAATATCTTCATGCCCCAACTACCTTACTTCCAGCTAGTAAGGATCACATAATTCCTAACAAAGTTTTGACACAGATTCCCAATTCGGGCATTCAGAACATATAGCACGTTGCTGTAAGCAAGCACATTCTCATTCAAAGCTGCAAGTTACTATGTAGGAACAAGTTTGTATAGGTATTTCAAAGATGCCCAGAACTCAGCTAAACTTGGTATGAGTCCAACACCTAGAAATAACTTCATTCCCTATCTCACTTACTTCCAGCTATTAAGGATCACATAATTCCTAACAAAGTTTTGACACAGATTCCCAATTCGGGCATTCAGAACATATAGCACGTTGCTGTAAGCAAGCACATTCTCATTCAAAGTTGCAAGTTACTATGTAGGAACAAGTTTGTATAGGTATTTCAAAGATGCCCAGAACTGTGCAAAACTTGGTATGTGTCCAACTCCTAGAAATACCTTCATGCCCCAACTCCCTTAGTTCCAGCTAGTAAGGATCTCATAATTCCTAACAAATTTTGACACAGATTCCCAATTCGGGCATTCAGAACATATAGCACGATGCTCTAAGCAAGCACATTCTAATTCAAAGTTGCAAGTTACTATGTAGGAACAAGTTTGTATAGGTGTTTCAAAGATGCCCAGAACTGAGCTAAACTTGGTATGTGTCCAACTCCTAGAAATAACTTCATGCCCCATCTCCCTTACTTCCATCTAGTAAGGATCACATAATTCCTAACAAAGTTTTGACACAGATTTCCAATTCGGGCATTCACAACATATAGCACGTTGCTGCAAGCAAGCACATTCTCATTCAAAGTTGCAAGTTACTATGTAGGAACAAGTTTGCATAGGTATTTCAAAGATGCCTAGAACTGAGGTAAACTTGTTATGTGTCCAACTCCTAGAAATAACTTCATGCCCCATCTCCCTTACTTCCAGCTAGTAAGGATCACTTAATTCCTAAAAAAGTTTTGACACAGATTCCCAATTCGGGCATTCAGAACATATAGCACGTTGCTGTAAGCAAGCACATTCTCATGCAAAGTTGCAAGTTACTATGTAGGAACAAGTGTGTATAGGTATTTCAAAGATGCCCAGAACTGAGCTAAACTTGGTATGTCTCCAACTCCTAGAAATAACTTCGTGCCCCATCTCCCTTACTTCCAGCTAGTAAGGATCACATAATTCCTAACAAAGTTTTGACACAGATTCCCAATTCGGGCATTCAGAACATATAGCACGTTGCTGTAAGCAAGCACATTCTCATTCAAAGTTGTAAGTTACTATGTAGGAACAAGTTTGCATAGGTATTTCAAAGATGCCCAGAACTGAGCTAAACTTGGTATGTGTCCAACTCCTAGAAATAACTTCGTGCCCCATCTCCCTTACTTCCAGCTAGTAAGGATCACATAATTCCTAACAAAGTTTTGACACAGATTCCCAATTCGGGTATTCAGAACTTATAGCACGTTGCTGTAAGCAAGCACATTCTCATTCAAAGTTGCAAGTTACTATGTAGGAACAAGTTTGCATAGGTATTTCAAAGATGCCCAGAACTGAGGTAAACTTGGTATGTGTCCAACTCCATTAAATAACTTCATGCCCCATCTCCCTTACTTCCAGCTAGTAAGGATCACTTAATTCCTAACAAAGTTTTGACACAGATTCCCAATTCGGGCATTCAGAACATATAGCACGTTGCTGTAAGCAAGCACATTCTCATTCAAAGTTGCAAGTTACTATGTAGGAACAAGTTTGTATAGGTATTTCAAAGATGCCCAGAACTGAGCTAAACTTGGTATGTGTCCAACTCCTAGAAATAACATCATGCCCCATCTCACTTACTTCCATCTAGTAAGAATCACATAATTCCTTACAAAGTTTTGACACAGATTCCCAATTCGGGCATTCAGAACATATAGCACGATGCTGTAAGCAAGCACATTCTCATTCAATGTTGCAAGTTACTATGTAGGAACAAGTTTGTATAGGTATTTCAAAGATGCCGAGAACTGAGCGAATCTTGGTACGTGTCCAACCTCTAGAAATAACTTCATGCCCCAACTCCCTTACTTCCAGCTAGTAAGGATCACATAATCCCTAACATAGTTTTGACACAGATTCCCAATTCGGGCATTCAGAACATAGAGCACGTTGCTGTAAGCAAGCACATTCTCATTCAAAGTTGCAAGTTACTATGTAGGAACAAGTTTGTATAGGTATTTCAAAGATGCCCAGAACTGAGCTAAACGTTGTATGTCTCCAGCTCTTAGAAATAACTTCATGCCCCATCTCCCTTACTTCCAGCTAGTAAGGATCACATAATTCCTAACAAAGTTTTGACACAGATTCCCAATTCGGGCATTCAGAACATATAGCACGTTGCTGTAAGCAAGCACATTCTCATTCAAAGATGCAAGTTACTATGTAGGAACAAGTTTGTATAGGTATTTCAAAGATGCCCAGAACTGAGCTAAACTTGTATGTGTCCAACTCCTAGAAATACCTTCATGCCCCAACTACCTTACTTCCAGCTAGTAAGGATCACATAATTCCTAACAAAGTTTTGACACAGATTCCCAATTCGGGCATTTAGAACATATAGCACGTTGCTGTAAGCAAGCACATTCTCATTCAAAGTTGCAAGTTACTATGTAGGAACAAGTTTGTATAGGTATTTCAAAGATGCCCAGAACTGAGCTAAACTTGGTATTTCTCCAACTCCTAGAAATAACTTCATGCCCCATCTCCCTTACTTCCAGCTAGTAAGGATCACATAATTCCTATCAAAGTTTGACACAGATTCCCAATTCGGGCATTCAGAACATATAGCACGTTGCTGTAAGCAAGCACATTCTCATTCAAAGCTGCAAGTTACTATGTAGGAACAAGTTTGTATAGGTATTTCAAAGATGCCCAGAACTGAGGTAAACTTGGTATGTGTTCTACCTCTAGAAATAACATCATTCCCCAACTCCCTTACTTCCAGCTAGTAAGGATCACATAATTCCTAACAAAGTTTTGACACAGATTCCCAATTCGGGCATTCAGAACATATAGCACGTTGCTGTAAGCAAGCACATTCTCATTCAAAGTTGCAAGTTACTATGTAGGAACAAGTTTGTATAGGTATTTCAAAGATGCCCAGAACTGAGCTAAACTTGGTATGTGTCCAACACCTAGAAATAACTTCATGCCCAATCTCACTTACTTCCAGCTATTAAGGATCACATAATTCCTAACAAAGTTTTGACACAGATTCCCAATTCGGGCATTCAGAACATATAGCACGTTGCTGTAAGCAAGCACATTCTCATTCAAAGTTGCAAGTTACTATGTAGGAACAAGTTTGTATAGGTATTTCAAAGATGCCCAGAACTGTGCTAAACTTGGTATGTGTCCAACTCCTAGAAATACCTTCATGCCCCATCTCCCTTACTTCCAGCTAGTAAGGATCTCATAATTCCTAACAAATTTTGACACAGATTCCCAATTCGGGCATTCAGCACATATAGCACGATGCTCTAAGCAAGCACATTCTAATTCAAAGTTGCAAGTTACTATGTAGGAACAAGTTTGTATAGGTGTTTCAAAGATGCCCAGAACTGAGCTAAACTTGGTATGTGTCCAACTCCTAGAAATAACTTCATGCCCCATCTCCCTTACTTCCATCTAGTAAGGATCACATAATTCCTAACAAAGTTTTGACAAAGATTCCCAATTCGGGCATTCAGAACATATAGCACGTTGCTGCAAGCAAGCACATTCTCATTCAAAGTTGCAAGTTACTATGTAGGAACAAGTTTGTATAGGTATTTCAAAGATGCCCAGAACTGAGCTAAACTTGGTATGTGTCCAACTCCTAGAAATAACTTCATCCCCCATCTCCCTTACTTCCAGCTAGTAAGGATCACATAATTCCTAACAAAGTTTTGACACAGATTCCCAATTCGGGCATTCAGAACATATAGCACGTTGCTGTAAGCAAGCACATTCTCATTCAAAGTTGTAAGTTACTATGTAGGAACAAGTTTGCATAGGTATTTCAAAGATGCCCAGAACTGAGCTAAACTTGGTATGTGTCCAACTCCTAGAAATAACTTCATGCCCCATCTCCCTTACTTCCAGCTAGTAAGGATCACATAATTCCTAACAAAGTTTTGACACAGATTCCCAATTCGGGCATTCAGAACATATAGCACGTTGCTGTAAGCAAGCACATTCTCATTCAAAGTTGCAAGTTACTATGTAGGAACAAGTTTGCATAGGTATTTCAAAGATGCCCAGAACTGAGCTAAACGTTGTATGTCTCCAACTCCTAGAAATAACTTCGTGCCCCATCTCCCTTACTTCCAGCTAGTAAGGATCACATAATTCCTAACAAAGTTTTGACATAGATTCCCAATTCGGGCATTCAGAACATATAGCACGTTGCTGTAAGCAAGCACATTGTCATTCAAAGATGCAAGTTACTATGTAGGAACAAGTTTGCATAGGTATTTCAAAGATGCCCAGAACTGAGCTAAACTTGGTATGTGTCCAACTCCTAGAAATAACTTCATGCCCCATCTCCCTTACTTCCAGCTAGTAAGGATCACTTAATTCCTAACAAAGTTTTGACACAGATTCCCAATTCGGGCATTCAGAACATATAGCACATTGCTGTAAGCAAGCACATTCTCATTCAAAGTTGCAAGTTACTATGTAGGAACAAGTTTGTATAGGTATTTCAAAGATGCCCAGAACTGAGCTAATCTTGGAATGTCTCCAACTCCTAGAAATAACTTCATGCCCCAACTCCCTTACCTCCAGCTAGTAAGGATCACATAATTCCTAACAAAGTTTTGACACAGATTCCCAATTCGGGCATTCAGAACATATAGCACGTTGCTGTAAGCAAGCACATTCTCATTCAAAGTTGCAAGTTACTATGTAGGAACAAGTTTGTATAGGTATTTCAAAGATGCCCAGAACTGAGCTAAACTTGGTATGTGTCGTACCTCTAGAAATAACTTCATGCCCCAACTCCCTTACTTCCAGCTAGTAAGGATCACATAATTCCTAGCAAAGTTTTGACACAGATTCCCAATTCGGGCATTCAGAACATATAGCACGTTGCTGTAAGCAAGCACATTCTCATTCAAAGTTGCAAGTTGCTATGTAGGAACAAGTTTGAATAGGACTTTCAAAGATGCCCAGAACTGAGCTAAACTTGGTATGTCTCCAACTCCTAGAAATATCTTCATGCCCCATCTCCCTTACTTCCAGCTAGTAAGGATCACATAATTCCTAACAAAGTTTTGACACAGATTCCCAATTCGGGCATTCAGAACATATAGCACGTTGCTGTAAGCAAGCACATTCTCATTCAAAGATGCAAGTTACTATGTAGGAACAAGTTTGTATAGGTATTTCAAAGATGCCCAGAACTGAGCTAAACGTTGTTGTCTCCAACTCCTACAAATACCTTCATTCCCCAACTCCCTTACTTCCAGCTAGTAAGGATCACATAATTCCTAAAAAGTTTTGACACAGATTCCCAATTCGGGCATTCAGAACATATAGCACGTTGCTGTAAGCAAGCACATTCTCATTCAAAGTTGCAAGTTACTATGTAGGAACAAGTTTGTATAGGTATTTCAAAGATGCCCAGAACTGAGCTAAACTTGGTATGTCTCCAACTCCTAGAAATAACTTCATGCCCCATCTCCCTTACTTCCAGCTAGTAAGGATCACATAATTTCTAACAAAGTTTTGACACAGATTCCCAATTCGGGCATTCAGAACATATAGCACGTTGCTGTAAGCAAGCACATTCTCATTCAAAGTTGCAAGTTACTATGTAGGAACAAGTTTGTATAGGAATTTCAAAGATACCCAGAACTAGGCTAAACTTGGTATGTCTCCAACTCCTAGAAATAACTTCATGCCCCAACTCCCTTACTTCCAGCTAGTAAGGATCACATAATTCCTAACAAAGTTTTGACACAGATTCCCAATTCGGGCATTCAGAACATATAGTACGTTGCTGCAAGCAAGCACATTCTCATTCAAATTTGCAAGTTACTATGTAGGAACAAGTTTGTATAGGTATTTCAAAGATGCCCAGAACTGAGCTAAACTTGGTATGTCTCCAACTCCTAGAAATAATTTCATACCCCATCTCCCTTACTTCCAGCTAGTAAGGATCACATAATTCCTAACAAATTTTGACACAGATTCCCAATTCGGGCATTCAGAACATATAGCACGTTGCTGTAAGCAAGCACATTCTCATTCAAAGTTGCAAGTTACTATGTAGGAACAAGTTTGTATAGGTATTTCAAAGATGCCCAGAACTGTGCTAAACTTGGTATGTGTCCAACTCCTAGAAATACCTTCATGCCCCAACTCCCTTACTTCCAGCTAGTAAGGATCACATAATTCCTAACAAAGTTTTGACACAGATTCCCTATTCGGGCATTCAGAACATATAGCACGTTGCTGTAAGCAAGCACATTCTCATTCAAAGTTGCAAGTTACTATGTAGGAACAAGTTTGTATAGGTATTTCAAAGATGCCCAGAACTGAGCTAAACGTTGTATGTCTCCAACTCCTAGAAGTAACTTCATGCCCCATCTCCCTTACTTCCATCTAGTAAGGATCACATAATTCCTAACAATGTTTTGACACAGATTCCCAATTAGGGCATTCAGAACATATAGCACGTTGCTGTAAGCAAGCACATTCTCATTCAAAGTTGCAAGTTACTATGTAGGAACAAGTTTGTATAGGTATTTCAAAGATGCCCAGAACTGTGCTAAATTTGGTATGTGTCCAACTCCTAGAAATACCATCATGCCCCAACTCCCTTACTGCCAGCTAGTAAGGATCACATAATTCCTAACAAATTTTGACACAGATTCCCAAATCGGGCATTCAGAACATATAGCACGTTGCTCTAAGCAAGCACATTCTCATTCAAAGTTGCAAGTTACTATGTAGGAACAAGTTTGTATAGGTATTTCAAAGATGCCCAGAACTGAGCTAAACGTTGTATGTCTCCAACTCCTAGAAATAACTTCATGCCCCATCTTCATTACTTCCAGCTAGTAAGGATCACATAATTCCTAACAAAGTTTTGACACAGATTCCCAATTAGGGCATTCAGAACATATAGCACGTTGCTGTAAGCAAGCACATTCTCATTCAAAGTTGCAAGTTACTATGTAGGAACAAGTTTGTATAGGTATTTCAAAGATGCCCAGAACTGAGCTAAACTTGGTATGTCTCCAACTCCTAGAAATAATTTCATACCCCATCTCCCTTACTTCCAGCTAGTAAGGATCACATAATTCCTAACAAATTTTGACACAGATTCCCAATTCGGGCATTCAGAACATATAGCACGTTGCTGTAAGCAAGCACATTCTCATTCAAAGTTGCAAGTTACTATGTAGGAACAAGTTTGTATAGGTATTTCAAAGATGCCCAGAACTGTGCTAAACTTGGTATGTGTCCAACTCCAGAAATACCTTCATGCCCCAACTCCCTTACTTCCAGCTAGTAAGGATCACATAATTCCTAACAAAGTTTTGACACAGATTCCCTATTCGGGCATTCAGAACATATAGCACGTTGCTCTAAGCAAGCACATTCTCATTCAAAGTTGCAATTTAATGTGTAGGAACAAGTTTGTATAGGTATTTCAAAGATGCCCAGAACTGAGCTAAATGTTGTATGTCTCCAACTCCTGGAAATAACTTAATGCCCCATCTTCCTTACTTCCAGCTAGTAAGGATCACATAATTCCTAACAAAGTTTTGACACAGATTCCCAATTCGGGCATTCAGAACATATAGCACGTTGCTGTAAGCAAGCACATTCTCATTCAAAGTTGCAAGTTACTATGTAGGAACAAGTTTGTATAGGTATTTCAAAGATGCCCAGAACTGAGCTAATCTTGGTATGTCTCCAACTCCTAGAAATAACTTCATGCCCCATTTCCCTTACTTCCAGCTAGTTAGGATCACATAATTTCTAACAAAGTTTTGAAACAGAATCCCAATTCGGGCATTCAGAACATATAGCACGTTGCTGTAAGCAAGCACATTCTCATTCAAAGTTGCAAGTTACTATGTAGGAACAAGCTTGTATAGGTATTTCAAAGATGCCCAGAACTGAACTAAACTTGGTATGTGTCAAACTCATAGAAATAATTTCATGCCCCATCTCCCTTACTTCCAGCTAGTAAGGATCACATAATTCCTAACAAAGTTTTGACACAGATTCCCAATTCGGGCATTCAGAACATATAGCACGTTGCTGTAAGCAAGCACATTCTCATTCAAAGTTGCAAGTTACTATGTAGGAACAAGTTTGTATAGGTATTTCAAAGATGCCCAGAACTCAGCTAAACTTGGTATGTGTCCTACCTCTAGAAATAACTTCATGCCCCAACTCTACTACTTCCATCTAGTAAGGATCACATAATTCCTAACAAAGTTTTGACACAGATTCCCTATTCGGGCATTCAGAACATATAGCACGTTGCTGTAAGCAAGCACCTTCTCATTCCAAGTAGCAATTTACTATGTAGGAACAAGTTTGTATAGGTATTTCAAAGATGTCCAGAACTGAGCTAAACGTTGTATGTCTCCTACTCCTAGAAATAACTTCATGCCACATCTCACTTACTTCCATCTAGTAAGGATCACATAATTCCTAACAAAGTTTTGACACAGATTCCCAATTCGGGCATTCAGAACATATAGCACGTTGCTGTAAGCAAGCACATTCTCATTCAAAGTTGCAAGTTACTATGTAGGAACAAGTTTGTATAGGTATTTCAAAGATGCCCAGAACTGAGCTAAACGATGTATGTCTCCAACTCCTAGAAATAACATCATGCCCCATCTCCCTTACTTCCATCTAGTAAGGATCACATAATTCCTAACAAAGTTTTGACACAGATTCCCAATTCGGGCATTCAGAACATATAGCACGTTGCTGTAAGCAAGCACATTCTCATTCAAAGTTGCAAGTTACTATGTATGAACAAGTTTGAATACTACTTTCAAAGATGCTCACAACTGAGCTAAACGTTGTATGTCTCCAACTCCTAGAAATAACTTCATGCCCCATCTACCTTACATCCAGCTAGTAAGGATCACATAATTCCTAACAAATTTTGACACAGATTCCCAATTCGGGCATTCAGAACATGTAGCACGTTGCTGTAAGCAAGCACATTCTGATTCAAAGATGCAAGTTACTATGTAGGAACAAGTTTGTATAGGTATTTGAAAGATGCCCAGAACTGAGCTAAACTTGGTATGTCTCCAACTCCTAGAAATAACTTCATGCCCCATCTCCCTTACTTCCTGCTAGTAAGGATCACATAATTCCTAACAAAGTTTTGACACAGATTCCCAATTCGGGCACTCAGAACATATAGCACGTTGCTGTAAGCAAGCACATTCTCATTCAATGTTGCATGTTACTATGTAGGAACAAGTTTGTATAGGTATTTCAAAGATGCCCAGAACTGTGCTAAACTTGGTATGTGTCCCACTCCTAGAAATACCTTCATGCCCCAACTCACTTACTTCCAGCTAGTAAGGATCACATAATTCCTAACAAAGTTTTGACACAGATTCCCTATTCGGGCACTCAGAACATATAGCACGTTGCTGTAAGCAAGCACATTCTCATTCAAAGTTGCAAGTTACTATGTAGGAACAAGTTTGAATAGGACTTTCAAAGATGCCCAGAACTGAGCTAAACTTGGTATGTCTCCAACTCCTAGAAATATCTTCATGCCCCATCTCCCTTACTTCCAGCTAGTAAGGATCACATAATTCCTAACAAAGTTTTGACACAGATTCCCAATTCGGGCATTCAGAACATATAGCACGTTGCTGTAAGCAAGCACATTCTCATTCAAAGATGCAAGTTACTATGTAGGAACAAGTTTGTATAGGTATTTCAAAGATGCCCAGAACTGAGCTAAACGTTGTTGTCTCCAACTCCTACAAATACCTTCATTCCCCAACTCCCTTACTTCCAGCTAGTAAGGATCACATAATTCCTAAAAAGTTTTGACACAGATTCCCAATTCGGGCATTCAGAACATATAGCACGTTGCTGTAAGCAAGCACATTCTCATTCAAAGTTGCAAGTTACTATGTAGGAACAAGTTTGTATAGGTATTTCAAAGATGCCCAGAACTGAGCTAAACTTGGTATTTCTCCAACTCCTAGAAATAACTTCATGCCCCATCTCCCTTACTTCCAGCTAGTAAGGATCACATAATTCCTAACAAAGTTTTGACACAGATTCCCAATTCGGGCATTCAGAACATATAGCACGTTGCTGTAAGCAAGCACATTCTCATTCAAAGTTGCATCTTACTATGTAGGAACAAGTTTGTATAGGTATTTCAAAGATGCCCAGAACTGAGCTAAACTTGGTATGTCTCCAACTCCTAGAAATAACTTCATGCCCCATCTCCCTTACTTCCAGCTAGTAAGGATCACATAATTTCTAACAAAGTTTTGACACAGATTCCCAATTCGGGCATTCAGAACATATAGCACGTTGCTGTAAGCAAGCACATTCTCATTCAAAGTTGCAAGTTACTATGTAGGAACAAGTTTGTATAGGAATTTCAAAGATACCCAGAACTAGGCTAAACTTGGTATGTCTCCAACTCCTAGAAATAACTTCATGCCCCAACTCCCTTACTTCCAGCTAGTAAGGATCACATAATTCCTAACAAAGTTTTGACACAGATTCCCAATTCGGGCATTCAGAACATATAGTACGTTGCTGCAAGCAAGCACATTCTCATTCAAATTTGCAAGTTACTATGTAGGAACAAGTTTGTATAGGTATTTCAAAGATGCCCAGATCTGAGCTAAACTTGGTATGTCTCCAACTCCTAGAAATAATTTCATACCCCATCTCCCTTACTTCCAGCTAGTAAGGATCACATAATTCCTAACAAATTTTGACACAGATTCCCAATTCGGGCATTCAGAACATATAGCACGTTGCTGTAAGCAAGCACATTCTCATTCAAAGTTGCAAGTTACTATGAAGGAACAAGTTTGTATAGGTATTTCAAAGATGCCCAGAACTGTGCTAAACTTGGTATGTGTCCAACTCCTAGAAATACCTTCATGCCCCAACTCCCTTACTTCCAGCTAGTAAGGATCACATAATTCCTAACAAAGTTTTGACACAGATTCCCTATTCGGGCATTCAGAACATATAGCACGTTGCTGTAAGCAAGCACATTCTCATTCAAAGTTGCAAGTTACTATGTAGGAACAAGTTTGTATAGGTATTTCAAAGATGCCCAGAACTGAGCTAAACGTTGTATGTCTCCAACTCCTAGAAGTAACTTCATGCCCCATCTCCCTTACTTCCATCTAGTAAGGATCACATAATTCCTAACAAAGTTTTGACACAGATTCCCAATTCGGGCATTCAGAACATATAGCACGTTGCTGTAAGCAAGCACATTCTCATTCAAAGTTGCAAGTTACTATGTAGGAACAAGTTTGTATAGGTATTTCAAAGATGCCCAGAACTGAGCTAATCTTGGTATGTCTCCAACTCCTAGAAATATCTTCATGCCCCATCTCCCTTACTTCCAGCTAGTTAGGATCACATAATTTCTAACAAAGTTTTGAAACAGAATCCCAATTCGGGCATTCAGAACATATAGCACGTTGCTGTAAGCAAGCACATTCTCATTCAAAGTTGCAAGTTACTATGTAGGAACAAGCTTGTATAGGTATTTCAAAGATGCCCAGAACTGAACTAAACTTGGTATGTGTCAAACTCATAGAAATAATTTCATGCCCCATCTCCCTTACTTCCAGCTAGTAAGGATCACATAATTCCTAACAAAGTTTTGACACAGATTCCCAATTCGGGCATTCAGAACATATAGCACGTTGCTGTAAGCAAGCACATTCTCATTCAAAGTTGCAAGTTACTATGTCGGAACAAGTTTGTATAGGTATTTCAAAGATGCCCAGAACTCAGCTAAACTTGGTATGTGTCCAACCTCTAGAAATAAATTCATGCCCCAACTCTACTACTTCCATCTAGTAAGGATCACATAATTCCTAACAAAGTTTTGACACAGATTCCCTATTCGGGCATTCAGAACATATAGCACGTTGCTGTAAGCAAGCACCTTCTCATTCCAAGTAGCAATTTACTATGTAGGAACAAGTTTGTATAGGTATTTCAAAGATGTCCAGAACTGAGCTAAACGTTGTATGTCTCCAACTCCTAGAAATAACTTCATGCCACATCTCACTTACTTCCATCTAGTAAGGATCACATAATTCCTAACAAAGTTTTGACACAGATTCCCAATTCGGGCATTCAGAACATATAGCACGTTGCTGTAAGCAAGCACATTCTCATTCAAAGTTGCAAGTTACTATGTAGGAACAAGTTTGTATAGGTATTTCAAAGATGCCCAGAACTGAGCTAAACGATGTATGTCTCCAACTCCTAGAAATATCTTCATGCCCCATCTCCCTTACTTCCATCTAGTAAGGATCACATAATTCCTAACAAAGTTTTGACACAGATTCCCAATTCGGGCATTCAGAACATATAGCACGTTGCTGTAAGCAAGCACATTCTCATTCAAAGTTGCAAGTTACTATGTATGAACAAGTTTGAATACTACTTTCAAAGATGCTCACAACTGAGCTAAACGTTGTATGTCTCCAACTCCTAGAAATAACTTCATGCCCCATCTACCTTACATCCAGCTAGTAAGGATCACATAATTCCTAACAAATTTTGACACAGATTCCCAATTCGGGCATTCAGAACATGTAGCATGTTGCTGTAAGCAAGCACATTCTGATTCAAAGATGCAAGTTACTATGTAGGAACAAGTTTGTATAGGTATTTGAAAGATGCCCAGAACTGAGCTAAACTTGGTATGTCTCCAACTCCTAGAAATAACTTCATGCCCCATCTCCCTTACTTCCTGCTAGTAAGGATCACATAATTCCTAACAAAGTTTTGACACAGATTCCCAATTCGGGCACTCAGAACATATAGCACGTTGCTGTAAGCAAGCACATTCTCATTCAATGTTGCATGTTACTATGTAGGAACAAGTTTGTATAGGTATTTCAAAGATGCCCAGAACTGTGCTAAACTTGGTATGTGTCCAACTCCTAGAAATACCTTCATGCCCCAACTCACTTACTTCCAGCTAGTAAGGATCACATAATTCCTAACAAAGTTTTGACACAGATTCCCTATTCGGGCACTCAGAACATATAGCACGTTGCTGTAAGCAAGCACATTCTCATTCAAAGTTGCAAGTTACTATGTAGGAACAAGTTTATATAGGTATTTCAAAGATGCCCAGAACTGTGCTAAACTTGGTATGTGTCCAACTCCTAGAAATACCTTCATGCCCCAACTCCCTTACTTCCAGCTAGTAAGGATCACATAATTCCTAACAAAGTTTTGACACAGATTCCCTATTCGGGCACTCAGAACATATAGCACGTTGCTGTAAGCAAGCACATTCTCATTCAAAGTTGCAAGTTACTATGTAGGAACAAGTTTGTATAGGTTTTTCAAAGATGCCCAGAACTGAGCTAAACTTGGTATGTCTCCAACTCCTAGAAATAACTTCATGCCCCATCTCCCTTACTTCCAGCTAGTAAGGATCACATACTTTCTAACAAAGCTTTAACACAGAATCCCAATTCGGGCATTCAGAACATATAGCACGTTGCTGTAAGCAAGCACATTCTCATTCAAAGTAGCAAGTTACTATGTAGGAACAAGTTTGTATAGGTATTTCAAAGATGCCCAGAACTGAGCTAAACGTTGTATGTCTCCAACTCCTAGAAATATCTTGATGCCCTATCTCCCTTACTTCCATCTCGTAAGGATCACAGAATTCCTAACAAAGTTTTGACACAGATTCCCAATTCGGGCATTCAGAACATATAGCACGTTGCTGCAAGCAAGCACATTCTCATTCAAAGTTGCAAGTTACTATGTAGGAACAAGTTTGTATAGGTATTTCAAAGATGCCCAGAACTGTGCTAAACTTGGTATGTGTCCAACTCCTAGAAATACCTTCATGCCCCAACTCCCTTACTTCCAGCTAGTAAGGATCACATAATTCCTAACAAAGTTTTGACACAGATTCCCAATTCGGGCATTCAGAACATGTAGCACGTTGCTGTAAGCAAGCACATTCTGATTCAAAGATGCAAGTTACTATGTAGGAACAAGTTTGTATAGGTATTTCAAAGATGCCCAGAACAGAGCTAAACATGGTATGTCTCCAACTCCTAGAAATAACTTCATGCCCCAACTCCCTTACTTCCAGCTAGTAAGGATCACATAATTCCTAACAAAGTTTCGACACAGATTCCCAATTCGAGCATTGAGAACATATATCACGTTGCTGTAAGCAAGCACATTCTCATTCAAAGTTACATGTTACTATGTAGGAACATGTTTGTATAGGTATTTCAAAGATGCCCAGAACTGAGCTAAACTTGGTATGTCTCCAACTCCTAGAAATAACTTCATGCCCCATCTCCCTTACTTCCAGCTAGTAAGGATCACATAATTTCTAACAAAGTTTTGACACAGATTCCCAATTCGGGCATTCAGAACATATAGCACGTTGCTGTAAGCAAGCACATTCTCATTCAAAGTTGCAAGTTACTATGTAGGAACAAGTTTGTATAGGAATTTCAAAGATACCCAGAACTAGGCTAAACTTGGTATGTCTCCAACTCCTAGAAATAACTTCATGCCCCAACTCCCTTACTTCCAGCTAGTAAGGATCACATAATTCCTAACAAAGTTTTGACACAGATTCCCAATTCGGGCATTCAGAACATATAGTACGTTGCTGCAAGCAAGCACATTCTCATTCAAATTTGCAAGTTACTATGTAGGAACAAGTTTGTATAGGTATTTCAAAGATGCCCAGAACTGAGCTAAACTTGGTATGTCTCCAACTCCTAGAAATAATTTCATACCCCATCTCCCTTACTTCCAGCTAGTAAGGATCACATAATTCCTAACAAATTTTGACACAGATTCCCAATTCGGGCATTCAGAACATATAGCACGTTGCTGTAAGCAAGCACATTCTCATTCAAAGTTGCAAGTTACTATGTAGGAACAAGTTTGTATAGGTATTTCAAAGATGCCCAGAACTGTGCTAAACTTGGTATGTGTCCAACTCCTAGAAATACCTTCATGCCCCAACTCCCTTACTTCCAGCTAGTAAGGATCACATAATTCCTAACAAAGTTTTGACACAGATTCCCTATTCGGGCATTCAGAACATATAGCACGTTGCTGTAAGCAAGCACATTCTCATTCAAAGTTGCAAGTTACTATGTAGGAACAAGTTTGTATAGGTATTTCAAAGATGCCCAGAACTGAGCTAAACGTTGTATGTCTCCAACTCCTAGAAGTAACTTCATGCCCCATCTCCCTTACTTCCATCTAGTAAGGATCACATAATTCCTAACAAAGTTTTGACACAGATTCCCAATTCGGGCATTCAGAACATATAGCACGTTGCTGTAAGCAAGCACATTCTCATTCAAAGTTGCAAGTTACTATGTATGAACAAGTTTGAATACTACTTTCAAAGATGCTCACAACTGAGCTAAACGTTGTATGTCTCCAACTCCTAGAAATAACTTCATGCCCCATCTACCTTACATCCAGCTAGTAAGGATCACATAATTCCTAACAAATTTTGACACAGATTCCCAATTCGGGCATTCAGAACATGTAGCATGTTGCTGTAAGCAAGCACATTCTGATTCAAAGATGCAAGTTACTATGTAGGAACAAGTTTGTATAGGTATTTGAAAGATGCCCAGAACTGAGCTAAACTTGGTATGTCTCCAACTCCTAGAAATAACTTCATGCCCCATCTCCCTTACTTCCTGCTAGTAAGGATCACATAATTCCTAACAAAGTTTTGACACAGATTCCCAATTCGGGCACTCAGAACATATAGCACGTTGCTGTAAGCAAGCACATTCTCATTCAATGTTGCATGTTACTATGTAGGAACAAGTTTGTATAGGTATTTCAAAGATGCCCAGAACTGTGCTAAACTTGGTATGTGTCCAACTCCTAGAAATACCTTCATGCCCCAACTCACTTACTTCCAGCTAGTAAGGATCACATAATTCCTAACAAAGTTTTGACACAGATTCCCTATTCGGGCACTCAGAACATATAGCACGTTGCTGTAAGCAAGCACATTCTCATTCAAAGTTGCAAGTTACTATGTAGGAACAAGTTTATATAGGTATTTCAAAGATGCCCAGAACTGTGCTAAACTTGGTATGTGTCCAACTCCTAGAAATACCTTCATGCCCCAACTCCCTTACTTCCAGCTAGTAAGGATCACATAATTCCTAACAAAGTTTTGACACAGATTCCCTATTCGGGCACTCAGAACATATAGCACGTTGCTGTAAGCAAGCACATTCTCATTCAAAGTTGCAAGTTACTATGTAGGAACAAGTTTGTATAGGTTTTTCAAAGATGCCCAGAACTGAGCTAAACTTGGTATGTCTCCAACTCCTAGAAATAACTTCATGCCCCATCTCCCTTACTTCCAGCTAGTAAGGATCACATACTTTCTAACAAAGCTTTAACACAGAATCCCAATTCGGGCATTCAGAACATATAGCACGTTGCTGTAAGCAAGCACATTCTCATTCAAAGTAGCAAGTTACTATGTAGGAACAAGTTTGTATAGGTATTTCAAAGATGCCCAGAACTGAGCTAAACGTTGTATGTCTCCAACTCCTAGAAATATCTTGATGCCCTATCTCCCTTACTTCCATCTCGTAAGGATCACAGAATTCCTAACAAAGTTTTGACACAGATTCCCAATTCGGGCATTCAGAACATATAGCACGTTGCTGCAAGCAAGCACATTCTCATTCAAAGTTGCAAGTTACTATGTAGGAACAAGTTTGTATAGGTATTTCAAAGATGCCCAGAACTGTGCTAAACTTGGTATGTGTCCAACTCCTAGAAATACCTTCATGCCCCAACTCCCTTACTTCCAGCTAGTAAGGATCACATAATTCCTAACAAAGTTTTGACACAGATTCCCAATTCGGGCATTCAGAACATGTAGCACGTTGCTGTAAGCAAGCACATTCTGATTCAAAGATGCAAGTTACTATGTAGGAACAAGTTTGTATAGGTATTTCAAAGATGCCCAGAACAGAGCTAAACATGGTATGTCTCCAACTCCTAGAAATAACTTCATGCCCCAACTCCCTTACTTCCAGCTAGTAAGGATCACATAATTCCTAACAAAGTTTCGACACAGATTCCCAATTCGAGCATTGAGAACATATATCACGTTGCTGTAAGCAAGCACATTCTCATTCAAAGTTACATGTTACTATGTAGGAACATGTTTGTATAGGTATTTCAAAGATGCCCAGAACTGAGCTAAACTTGGTATGTCTCCAACTCCTAGAAATAACTTCATGCCCCATCTCCCTTACTTCCAGCTAGTAAGGATCACATAATTTCTAACAAAGTTTTGACACAGATTCCCAATTCGGGCATTCAGAACATATAGCACGTTGCTGTAAGCAAGCACATTCTCATTCAAAGTTGCAAGTTACTATGTAGGAACAAGTTTGTATAGGAATTTCAAAGATACCCAGAACTAGGCTAAACTTGGTATGTCTCCAACTCCTAGAAATAACTTCATGCCCCAACTCCCTTACTTCCAGCTAGTAAGGATCACATAATTCCTAACAAAGTTTTGACACAGATTCCCAATTCGGGCATTCAGAACATATAGTACGTTGCTGCAAGCAAGCACATTCTCATTCAAATTTGCAAGTTACTATGTAGGAACAAGTTTGTATAGGTATTTCAAAGATGCCCAGAACTGAGCTAAACTTGGTATGTCTCCAACTCCTAGAAATAATTTCATACCCCATCTCCCTTACTTCCAGCTAGTAAGGATCACATAATTCCTAACAAATTTTGACACAGATTCCCAATTCGGGCATTCAGAACATATAGCACGTTGCTGTAAGCAAGCACATTCTCATTCAAAGTTGCAAGTTACTATGTAGGAACAAGTTTGTATAGGTATTTCAAAGATGCCCAGAACTGTGCTAAACTTGGTATGTGTCCAACTCCTAGAAATACCTTCATGCCCCAACTCCCTTACTTCCAGCTAGTAAGGATCACATAATTCCTAACAAAGTTTTGACACAGATTCCCTATTCGGGCATTCAGAACATATAGCACGTTGCTGTAAGCAAGCACATTCTCATTCAAAGTTGCAAGTTACTATGTAGGAACAAGTTTGTATAGGTATTTCAAAGATGCCCAGAACTGAGCTAAACGTTGTATGTCTCCAACTCCTAGAAGTAACTTCATGCCCCATCTCCCTTACTTCCATCTAGTAAGGATCACATAATTCCTAACAAAGTTTTGACACAGATTCCCAATTCGGGCATTCAGAACATATAGCACGTTGCTGTAAGCAAGCACATTCTCATTCAAAGTTGCAAGTTACTATGTAGGAACAAGTTTGTATAGGTATTTCAAAGATGCCCAGAACTGTGCTAAACTTGGTATGTGTCCAACCCTAGAAATACCATCATGCCCCAACTCCCTTACTTCCAGCTAGTAAGGATCACATAATTCCTAACAAATTTTGACACAGATTCCCAAATCGGGCATTCAGAACATATAGCACGTTGCTCTAAGCAAGCACATTCTCATTCAAAGTTGCAATTTAATGTGTAGGAACAAGTTTGTATAGGTATTTCAAAGATGCCCAGAACTGAGCTAAATGTTGTATGTCTCCAACTCCTGGAAATAACTTCATGCCCCATCTTCCTTACTTCCAGCTAGTAAGGATCACATAATTCCTAACAAAGTTTTGACACAGATTCCCAATTCGGGCATTCAGAACATATAGCACGTTGCTGTAAGCAAGCACATTCTCATTCAAAGTTGCAAGTTACTATGTAGGAACAAGTTTGTATAGGTATTTCAAAGATGCCCAGAACTGAGCTAATCTTGGTATGTCTCCAACTCCTAGAAATATCTTCATGCCCCATCTCCCTTACTTCCAGCTAGTTAGGATCACATAATTTCTAACAAAGTTTTGAAACAGAATCCCAATTCGGGCATTCAGAACATATAGCACGTTGCTGTAAGCAAGCACATTCTCATTCAAAGTTGCAAGTTACTATGTAGGAACAAGCTTGTATAGGTATTTCAAAGATGCCCAGAACAGAACTAAACTTGGTATGTGTCAAACTCATAGAAATAATTTCATGCCCCATCTCCCTTACTTCCAGCTAGTAAGGATCACATAATTCCTAACAAAGTTTTGACACAGATTCCCAATTCGGGCATTCAGAACATATAGCACGTTGCTGTAAGCAAGCACATTCTCATTCAAAGTTGCATGTTACTATGTAGGAACAAGTTTGTATAGGTATTTCAAAGATGCCCAGAACTCAGCTAAACTTGGTATGTGTCCAACCTCTAGAAATAACTTCATGCCCCAACTCTACTACTTCCATCTAGTAAGGATCACATAATTCCTAACAAAGTTTTGACACAGATTCCCTATTCGGGCATTCAGAACATATAGCACGTTGCTGTAAGCAAGCACCTTCTCATTCCAAGTAGCAATTTACTATGTAGGAACAAGTTTGTATAGGTATTTCAAAGATGTCCAGAACTGAGCTAAACGTTGTATGTCTCCAACTCCTAGAAATAACTTCATGCCCCATCTCCCTTACTTCCTGCTAGTAAGGATCACATAATTCCTAACAAAGTTTTGACACAGATTCCCAATTCGGGCACTCAGAACATATAGCACGTTGCTGTAAGCAAGCACATTCTCATTCAATGTTGCATGTTACTATGTAGGAACAAGTTTGTATAGGTATTTCAAAGATGCCCAGAACTGTGCTAAACTTGGTATGTGTCCAACTCCTAGAAATACCTTCATGCCCCAACTCACTTACTTCCAGCTAGTAAGGATCACATAATTCCTAACAAAGTTTTGACACAGATTCCCTATTCGGGCACTCAGAACATATAGCACGTTGCTGTAAGCAAGCACATTCTCATTCAAAGTTGCAAGTTACTATGTAGGAACAAGTTTCTATAGGTATTTCAAAGATGCCCAGAACTGTGCTAAACTTGGTATGTGTCCAACTCCTAGAAATAACTTCATGCCCCAACTCCCTTACTTCCAGCTAGTAAGGATCACATAATTCCTAACAAAGTTTTGACACAGATTCCCTATTCGGGCACTCAGAACATATAGCACGTTGCTGTAAGCAAGCACATTCTCATTCAAAGTTGCAAGTTACTATGTAGGAACAAGTTTGTATAGGTTTTTCAAAGATGCCCAGAACTGAGCTAAACTTGGTATGTCTCCAACTCCTAGAAATAACTTCATGCCCCATCTCCCTTACTTCCAGCTAGTAAGGATCACATACTTTCTAACAAAGCTTTAACACAGAATCCCAATTCGGGCATTCAGAACATATAGCACGTTGCTGTAAGCAAGCACATTCTCATTCAAAGTAGCAAGTTACTATGTAGGAACAAGTTTGTATAGGTATTTCAAAGATGCCCAGAACTGAGCTAAACGTTGTATGTCTCCAACTCCTAGAAATATCTTGATGCCCTATCTCCCTTACTTCCATCTCGTAAGGATCACAGAATTCCTAAAAAGTTTTGACACAGATTCCCAATTCGGGCATTCAGAACATATAGCACGTTGCTGCAAGCAAGCACATTCTCATTCAAAGTTGCAAGTTACTATGTAGGAACAAGTTTGTATAGGTATTTCAAAGATGCCCAGAACTGTGCTAAACTTGGTATGTGTCCAACTCCTAGAAATACCTTCATGCCCCAACTCCCTTACTTCCAGCTAGTAAGGATCACATAATTCCTAACAAAGTTTTGACACAGATTCCCAATTCGGGCATTCAGAACATGTAGCACGTTGCTGTAAGCAAGCACATTCTGATTCAAAGATGCAAGTTACTATGTAGGAACAAGTTTGTATAGGTATTTAAAAGATGCCCAGAACAGAGCTAAACATGGTATGTCTCCAACTCCTAGAAATAACTTCATGCCCCAACTCCCTTACTTCCAGCTAGTAAGGATCACATAATTCCTAACAAAGTTTCGACACAGATTCCCAATTCGAGCATTGAGAACATATATCACGTTGCTGTAAGCAAGCACATTCTCATTCAAAGTTACATGTTACTATGTAGGAACATGTTTGTATAGGTATTTCAAAGATGCCCAGAACTGAGCTAAACTTGGTATGTCTCCAACTCCTAGAAATAACTTCATGCCCCATCTCCCTTACTTCCAGCTAGTAAGGATCACATAATTTCTAACAAAGTTTTGACACAGATTCCCAATTCGGGCATTCAGAACATATAGCACGTTGCTGTAAGCAAGCACATTCTCATTCAAAGTTGCAAGTTACTATGTAGGAACAAGTTTGTATAGGAATTTCAAAGATACCCAGAACTAGGCTAAACTTGGTATGTCTCCAACTCCTAGAAATAACTTCATGCCCCAACTCCCTTACTTCCAGCTAGTAAGGATCACATAATTCCTAACAAAGTTTTGACACAGATTCCCAATTCGGGCATTCAAAACATATAGTACGTTGCTGCAAGCAAGCACATTCTCATTCAAATTTGCAAATTACTATGTAGGAACAAGTTTGTATAGGTATTTCAAAGATGCCCAGAACTGAGCTAAACTTGGTATGTCTCCAACTCCTAGAAATAATTTCATACCCCATCTCCCTTACTTCCAGCTAGTAAGGATCACATAATTCCTAACAAATTTTGACACAGATTCCCAATTCGGGCATTCAGAACATATAGCACGTTGCTGTAAGCAAGCACATTCTCATTCAAAGTTGCAAGTTACTATGTAGGAACAAGTTTGTATAGGTATTTCAAAGATGCCCAGAACTGTGCTAAACTTGGTATGTGTCCAACTCCTAGAAATACCTTCATGCCCCAACTCCCTTACTTCCAGCTAGTAAGGATCACATAATTCCTAACAAAGTTTTGACACAGATTCCCTATTCGGGCATTCAGAACATATAGCACGTTGCTGTAAGCAAGCACATTCTCATTCAAAGTTGCAAGTTACTATGTAGGAACAAGTTTGTATAGGTATTTCAAAGATGCCCAGAACTGAGCTAAACGTTGTATGTCTCCAACTCCTAGAAGTAACTTCATGCCCCATCTCCCTTACTTCCATCTAGTAAGGATCACATAATTCCTAACAAAGTTTTGACACAGATTCCCAATTCGGGCATTCAGAACATATAGCACGTTGCTGTAAGCAAGCACATTCTCATTCAAAGTTGCAAGTTACTATGTAGGAACAAGTTTGTATAGGTATTTCAAAGATGCCCAGAACTGTGCTAAACTTGGTATGTGTCCAACCCTAGAAATACCATCATGCCCCAACTCCCTTACTTCCAGCTAGTAAGGATCACATAATTCCTAACAAATTTTGACACAGATTCCCAAATCGGGCATTCAGAACATATAGCACGTTGCTCTAAGCAAGCACATTCTCATTCAAAGTTGCAATTTAATGTGTAGGAACAAGTTTGTATAGGTATTTCAAAGATGCCCAGAACTGAGCTAAATGTTGTATGTCTCCAACTCCTGGAAATAACTTCATGCCCCATCTTCCTTACTTCCAGCTAGTAAGGATCACATAATTCCTAACAAAGTTTTGACACAGATTCCCAATTCGGGCATTCAGAACATATAGCACGTTGCTGTAAGCAAGCACATTCTCATTCAAAGTTGCAAGTTACTATGTAGGAACAAGTTTGTATAGGTATTTCAAAGATGCCCAGAACTGAGCTAATCTTGGTATGTCTCCAACTCCTAGAAATATCTTCATGCCCCATCTCCCTTACTTCCAGCTAGTTAGGATCACATAATTTCTAACAAAGTTTTGAAACAGAATCCCAATTCGGGCATTCAGAACATATAGCACGTTGCTGTAAGCAAGCACATTCTCATTCAAAGTTGCAAGTTACTATGTAGGAACAAGCTTGTATAGGTATTTCAAAGATGCCCAGAACTGAACTAAACTTGGTATGTGTCAAACTCATAGAAATAATTTCATGCCCCATCTCCCTTACTTCCAGCTAGTAAGGATCACATAATTCCTAACAAAGATTTGACACAGATTCCCAATTCGGGCATTCAGAACATATAGCACGTTGCTGTAAGCAAGCACATTCTCATTCAAAGTTGCAAGTTACTATGTAGGAACAAGTTTGTATAGGTATTTCAAAGATGCCCAGAACTCAGCTAAACTTGGTATGTGTCCAACCTCTAGAAATAACTTCATGCCCCAACTCTACTACTTCCATCTAGTAAGGATCACATAATTCCTAACAAAGTTTTGACACAGATTCCCTATTCGGGCATTCAGAACATATAGCACGTTGCTGTAAGCAAGCACCTTCTCATTCCAAGTAGCAATTTACTATGTAGGAACAAGTTTGTATAGGTATTTCAAAGATGTCCAGAACTGAGCTAAACGTTGTATGTCTCCAACTCCTAGAAATAACTTCATGCCACATCTCACTTACTTCCATCTAGTAAGGATCACATAATTCCTAACAAAGTTTTGACACAGATTCCCAATTCGAGCATTCAGAACATATAGCACGTTGCTGTAAGCAAGCACATTCTCATTCAAAGTTGCAAGTTACTATGTAGGAACAAGTTTGTATAGGTATTTCAAAGATGCCCAGAACTGAGCTAAACGATGTATGTCTCCAACTCCTAGAAATATCTTCATGCCCCATCTCCCTTACTTCCATCTAGTAAGGATCACATAATTCCTAACAAAGTTTTGACACAGATTCCCAATTCGGGCATTCAGAACATATAGCACGTTGCTGTAAGCAAGCACATTCTCATTCAAAGTTGCAAGTTACTATGTATGAACAAGTTTGAATACTACTTTCAAAGATGCTCACAACTGAGCTAAACGTTGTATGTCTCCAACTCCTAGAAATAACTTCATGCCCCATCTACCTTACATCCAGCTAGTAAGGATCACATAATTCCTAACAAATTTTGACACAGATTCCCAATTCGGGCATTCAGAACATGTAGCATGTTGCTGTAAGCAAGCACATTCTGATTCAAAGATGCAAGTTACTATGTAGGAACAAGTTTGTATAGGTATTTGAAAGATGCCCAGAACTGAGCTAAACTTGGTATGTCTCCAACTCCTAGAAATAACTTCATGCCCCATCTCCCTTACTTCCTGCTAGTAAGGATCACATAATTCCTAACAAAGTTTTGACACAGATTCCCAATTCGGGCACTCAGAACATATAGCACGTTGCTGTAAGCAAGCACATTCTCATTCAATGTTGCATGTTACTATGTAGGAACAAGTTTGTATAGGTATTTCAAAGATGCCCAGAACTGTGCTAAACTTGGTATGTGTCCAACTCCTAGAAATACCTTCATGCCCCAAGTCACTTACTTCCAGCTAGTAAGGATCACATAATTCCTAACAAAGTTTTGACACAGATTCCCTATTCGGGCACTCAGAACATATAGCACGTTGCTGTAAGCAAGCACATTCTCATTCAAAGTTGCAAGTTACTATGTAGGAACAAGTTTCTATAGGTATTTCAAAGATGCCCAGAACTGTGCTAAACTTGGTATGTGTCCAACTCCTAGAAATACCTTCATGCCCCAACTCCCTTACTTCCAGCTAGTAAGGATCACATAATTCCTAACAAAGTTTTGACACAGATTCCCTATTCGGGCACTCAGAACATATAGCACGTTGCTGTAAGCAAGCACATTCTCATTCAAAGTTGCAAGTTACTATGTAGGAACAAGTTAGTATAGGTTTTTCAAAGATGCCCAGAACTGAGCTAAACTTGGTATGTCTCCAACTCCTAGAAATAACTTCATGCCCCATCTCCCTTACTTCCAGCTAGTAAGGATCACATACTTTCTAACAAAGCTTTGACACAGAATCCCAATTCGGGCATTCAGAACATATAGCACGTTGCTGTAAGCAAGCACATTCTCATTCAAAGTAGCAAGTTACTATGTAGGAACAAGTTTGTATAGGTATTTCAAAGATGCCCAGAACTGAGCTAAACGTTGTATGTCTCCAACTCCTAGAAATATCTTGATGCCCTATCTCCCTTACTTCCATCTCGTAAGGATCACAGAATTCCTAACAAAGTTTTGACACAGATTCCCAATTCGGGCATTCAGAACATATAGCACGTTGCTGCAAGCAAGCACATTCTCATTCAAAGTTGCAAGTTACTATGTAGGAACAAGTTTGTATAGGTATTTCAAAGATGCCCAGAACTGTGCTAAACTTGGTATGTGTCCAACTCCTAGAAATACCTTCATGCCCCAACTCCCTTACTTCCAGCTAGTAAGGATCACATAATTCCTAACAAAGTTTTGACACAGATTCCCAATTCGGGCATTCAGAACATGTAGCACGTTGCTGTAAGCAAGCACATTCTGATTCAAAGATGCAAGTTACTATGTAGGAACAAGTTTGTATAGGTATTTCAAAGATGCCCAGAACAGAGCTAAACATGGTATGTCTCCAACTCCTAGAAATAACTTCATGCCCCAACTCCCTTACTTCCAGCTAGTAAGGATCACATAATTCCTAACAAAGTTTCGACACAGATTCCCAATTCGAGCATTGAGAACATATATCACGTTGCTGTAAGCAAGCACATTCTCATTCAAAGTTACATGTTACTATGTAGGAACATGTTTGTATAGGTATTTCAAAGATGCCCAGAACTGAGCTAAACTTGGTATGTCTCCAACTCCTAGAAATAACTTCATGCCCCATCTCCCTTACTTCCAGCTAGTAAGGATCACATAATTTCTAACAAAGTTTTGAGACAGATTCCCAATTCGGGCATTCAGAACATATAGCACGTTGCTGTAAGCAAGCACATTCTCATTCAAAGTTGCAAGTTACTATGTAGGAACAAGTTTGTATAGGAATTTCAAAGATGCCCAGAACTGAGCTAAACTTGGTATGTCTCCAACTCCTAGAAATAACTTCATGCCCCATCTCCCTTACTTCCAGCTAGTAAGGATCACATAATTTCTAAAAAAGTTTTGACACAGATTCCCAATTCGGGCATTCAGAACATACAGCACGTTGCTGCTAGCAAGCACATTCTCATTCAAATTTGCAAGTTACTATGTAGGAACAAGTTTGTATAGGTATTTCAAAGATGCCCAGAACTGTGCTAAACTTGGTATGTGTCCAACTCCTAGAAATACCATCATGCCCCAACTCCCTTACTTCCAGCTAGTAAGGATCACATAATTCCTAACAAATTTTGACACAGATTCCCAAATCGGGCATTCAGAACATATAGCACGTTGCTCTAAGCAAGCACATTCTCATTCAAAGTTGCAATTTAATGTGTAGGAACAAGTTTGTATAGGTATTTCAAAGATGCCCAGAACTGAGCTAAATGTTGTATGTCTGCAACTCCTGGAAATAACTTCATGCCCCATCTTCCTTACTTCCAGCTAGTAAGGATCACATAATTCCTAACAAAGTTTTGACACAGATTCCCAATTCGGGCATTCAGAACATATAGCACGTTGCTGTAAGCAAGCACATTCTCATTCAAATTTGCAAGTTACTATGTAGGAACAAGTTTGTATAGGTATTTCAAAGATGCCCAGAACTGAGCTAAACTTGGTATGTGTCCAACTCCTAGAAATAATTTCATACCGCATCTCCCTTACTTCCAGCTAGTAAGGATCACATAATTCCTAACAAATTTTGACACAGATTCCCAATTCGGGCATTCAGAACATATAGCACGTTGCTCTAAGCAAGCACGTTCTCATTCAAAGTTGCAAGTTAATGTGTAGGAACAAGTTTGTATAGGTATTTCAAAGATGCCCAGAACTGAGCTAAACTTGGTATGAGTCCAACTCCTAGAAATAACTTCATGCCCCATATCCCTTACTTCCAGCTAGTAAGGATCACATAATTCCTAACCATGTTTTGACCCAGATTCCCAATTCGGGCATTCAGAACATATAGCACGTTGCTGCAAACAAGCACATTCTCCTTCTAAGATGCAAGTTACTATGTAGGAACAAGTTTGTATAGGTATTTCAAAGATGCCCAGAACTGAGCTAAACTTGGTATGTGTCCAACTCCTAGAAATAACTTCATGCCCCATCTCCCTTACTTCCAGCTAGTAAGGATCACATAATTCCTAACAAAGTTTTGACACAGATTCCCTATTCGGGCATTCAGAACATATAGCACGTTGCTGTAAGCAGACACATGCTCATTCAATGTTGAAAGTTACTATGTAGGAACAAGTTTGTATAGCTATTTTAAAGATGCCCAGAACTGAGCTAAACGTTGTATGTCTCAAACTCCTAGAAATAACTTCATGCCCCATCTCCCTTACTTCCAGCTAGTAAGGATCACATAATTCCTAACAAATTTTGACACAGATTCCCAATTCGGGCATTCAGAACATGTAGAACGTTGCTGTAAGCAAGCACATTCTGATTCAAAGATGCAAGTTACTATGTAGGAACTAGTTTGTATAGGTATTTGAAAGATGCCCAGAACTGAGCTAAACTTGGTATGTCTCCAACTCCTAGAAATAACTTCATGCCCCATCTCCCTTACTTCCAGCTAGTAAGGATCACATAATTCCTAACAAAGTTTTGACACAGATTCCCAATTCGGGCATTCAGAACATATAGCACGTTGCTGTAAGCAAGCACATTCTCATTCAAAGTTGCAAGTTACTATGTAGGAACAAGTTTGTATAGGAATTTCAAAGATGCCCAGAACTGAGCTAAACTTGGTATGTGTCCAACTCCTAGAAATAACTTCATGCCCCATCTCCCTTACTTCCAGCTAGTAAGGATCACATAATTTCTAACAAAGTTTTGACACAGATTCCCAATTCGGGCATTCAGAACATATAGCACGTTGCTGCTAGCAAGCACATTCTCATTCAAATTTGCAAGTTACTAAGTAGAAACAAGTTTGTATAGGTATTTCAAAGATGCCCAGAACTGAGCTAAACTTGGTATTGTCCAACACCTAGAAATAACTTCATGCCCCATCTCCCTTACTTCCAGCTAGTAAGGATCACATAATTCCTAACAAAGTTTTGACACAGATTCCCAATTCGGTCATTCAGAACATATAGCACGTTGCTGTAAGCAAGCACATTCTCATACAAAGTTGCAAGTTACTATGTAGGAACAAGTTTGTATAAGTATTTCATAGATGCCCAGAACTGAGCTAAACTTGGTATTTGTCCAACTCCTAGAAATACCTTCATGCCCCAACTCCCTTACTTCCAGCTAGTAAGGATCACATAATTCCTAACAAAGTTTTGACACAGATTCCCTATTCGGGCATTCAGAACATATAGCACGTTGCTGTAAGTAAACACATGCTCATTCAATGTTGAAAGTTACTATGTAGGAACAAGTTTGTATAGCTATTTTAAAGATGCCCAGAACTGAGCTAAACGTTGTATGTCTCCAACTCCTAGAAATAACTTCATGCCCCATCTCCCTTACTTCCAGCTAGTAAGGATCACATAATTCCTAACAAAGTTTTGACACAGATTCCCAATTCGAGCATTCAGAACATATAGCACGTTGCTGTAAGCAAGCACATTCTCATTCAATGTTGCAAGTTACTATGTAGGAACAAGTTTGTATAGGTATTTCAAAGATGCCCAGAACTGAGCTAAACTTGGTATGTGTCCTACCTCTAGAAATAACTTCATGCCCCAACTCTCTTACTTCCATCTAGTAAGGATCACATAATTCCTAACAAAGGTTTGACACAGATTCCCTATTCGGGCATTCAGAACATATAGCACGTTGCTGTAAGCAAGCACCTTCTCATTCCAAGTAGCAAGTTACTATGTAGGAACAAGTTTGTATAGGTATTTCAAAGATGCCCAGAACTGAGCTAAACGTTGTATGTCTCCAACTCCTAGAAATAACTTCATGCCCCAACTCACTTACTTCCATCTAGTAAGGATCACATAATTCCTAACAAAATTTTGACACAGATTCCCAATTCGGGCATTCAGAACATATAGCACGTTGCTGTAAGCAAGCACATTCTCATTCAAAGTTGCAAGTTACTATGTAGAAACAAGTTTGTATAGGTATTTCAAAGATGCCCAGAACTGAGCTAAACTTGGTATTTGTCCAACACCTAGAAATAACTTCATGCCCCATCTCCCTTACTTCCAGCTAGTAAGGATCACATAATTCCTAACAAAGTTTTGACACAGATTCCCAATTCGGTCATTCAGAACATATAGCACGTTGCTGTAAGCAAGCACATTCTCATTCAAAGTTGCAAGTTACTATGTAGGAACAAGTTTGTATAAGTATTTCATAGATGCCCAGAACTGAGCTAAACTTGGTAATTGTCCAACTCCTAGAAATACCTTCATGCCCCAACTCCCTTACTTCCAGCTAGTAAGGATCACATAATTCCTAACAAATTTTTGACACAGATTCCCAATTCGGGCATTCAGAACATATAGCACGTTGCTGTAAGCAAGCACATTCTCATTCAAAGTTGCAAGTTACTATGTAGGAACAAGTTTGTATAGGTATTTCAAAGATGCCCAGAACTGAGCTAAACGTTGTATGTCTCCAACTCCTAGAAATAACTTCATGCCCCATCTCCCGTACTTCCATCTATTAAGGATCACATAATTCCTAACAAAGTTTTGACACAGATTCCCAATTCGGGCATTCAGAACATATAGCACGTTGCTGCAAGCAAGCACATTCTCATTCAAATTTGCAAGTTACTATGTAGGAACAAGTTTGTATAGGTATTTCAAAGATGCCCAGAACTGAGCTAAACTTGGTATGTCTCCAACTCCTAGAAATAACTTCATGCCACATCTCCCTTACTTCCAGCTAGTAAGGATCACATAATTCCTAACAAAGTTTTGACACAGATTCCCAATTCGGGCATTCAGAACATATAGCACGTTGCTGCAAGCAAGCACATTCTCATTCAAGGATGCAAGTTACTATGTAGGAGCAAGTTTGTATGGGTATTTCAAAGATGCCCAGAACTGAGCTAAACTTGGTATGTGTCCAACTCCTAGAAATAACTTCATGACCCATCTCCCTTACTTCCAGCTAGTAAGGATCACATAATTCCTAACAAAGTTTTGACACAGATTCCCTATTCGGGCATTCAGAACATATAGCACGTTGCTGTAAGCAAACACATTCTCATTCAAAATTGCAAGTTACTATGTAGGAACAAGTTTGTATAGCTATTTCAAAGATGCCCAGAACTGAGCTAAAAGTTGTATGTCTCCAACTCCTAGAAATAACTTCATGCCCCATCTGACTTACTTCCAGCTAGTAAGGATCACATAATTCCTAACAAAGTTTTGACACAGATTCCCAATTCGAGCATTCAGAACATATAGCACGTTGCTGTAAGCAAGCACATTCTCATTCAAAGTTGCAAGTTACTATGTAGGAACAAGTTTGTATAGGTATTTCAAAGATGCCCAGAACTGAGTTAAACTTGGTATGTGTCCTACCTATAGAAATACCTTCATGACCCAAATCTCTTACTTCCATCTAGTAAGGATCACATAATTCCTAACAAAGTTTTGACACAGATTCCCAATTCGGGCATTCAGAACATGTAGCACGTTGCTGTAAGCAAGCACATTCTGATTCAAAGATGCAAGTTACTATGTAGGAACTAGTTTGTATAGGTATTTGAAAGATGCCCAGAACTGAGCTAAACTTGGTATGTCTCCAACTCCTAGAAATAACTTCATGCCCCATCTCCCTTACTTCCAGCTAGTAAGGATCACATAATTCCTAACAAAGTTTTGACACAGATTCCCAATTCGGGCATTCAGAACATATAGCACGTTGCTGTAAGCAAGCACATTCTCATTCAAAGTTGCATGTTACTATGTAGGAACAAGTTTGTATAGGTATTTCAAAGATGCCCAGAACTGTGCTAAACTTGGTATGTGTCCAACTCCTAGAAATACCTTCATGCCCCAACTCCCTTACTTCCAGCTAGTAAGGATCACATAATTCCTAACAAATTTTGACACAGATTCCCAATTCGGGCATTCAGAACATATAGCACGTTGCTGTAAGCAAGCACATTCTCATTCAAAGTTGCAAGTTACTATGTAGGAACAAGTTTCTATAGGTATTTCAAAGATGCCCAGAACTGAGCTAAACTTGGAATGTCTCCAACTCCTAGAAATAACTTCATGCCCCATCTCCCTTACTTCCAGCTAGTAAGGATCACATACTTTCTAACAAAGCTTTGACACAGAATCCCAATTCGGGCATTCAGAACATATAGCACGTTGCTGTAAGCAAGCACATTCTCATTCAAAGTTGCAAGTTACTATGTAGGAACAAGTTTGTATAGGTATTTCAAAGATGCCCAGAACTGAGCTAAACGTTGTATGTCTCCAACTCCTAGAAATATCTTGATGCCCCATCTCCCTTACTTCCATCTCGTAAGGATCACAGAATTCCTAACAAAGTTTTGACACAGATTCCCAATTCGGGCATTCAGAACATATAGCACGTTGCGGCAAGCAAGCACATTCTCATTCAAAGTTGCAAGTTACTATGTAGGAACAAGTTTGTATAGGTATTTCAAAGATGCCCAGAACTGTGTTAAACTTGGTATGTGTCCAACTCCTAGAAATACCTTCATGCCCCAACTCCCTTACTTCCAGCTAGTAAGGATCACATAATTCCTAACAAAGTTTTGACACAGATTCCCAATTCGGGCATTCAGAACATGTAGCACGTTGCTGTAAGCAAGCACATTCTGATTCAAAGATGCAAGTTACTATGTAGGAACAAGTTTGTATAGGTATTTCAAAGATGCCCAGAACAGAGCTAAACATGGTATGTCTCCAACTCCTAGAAATAACTTCATGCCCCAACTCCCTTACTTCCAGCTAGTAAGGATCACATAATTCCTAACAAAGTTTTCACACAGAATCCCAATTCGAGCATTCAGAACATATAGCACGTTGCTGTAAGCAAGCACATTCTCATTCAAAGTTGCATGTTACTATGTAGGAACATGTTTGTATAGGTATTTCAAAGATGCCCAGAACTGAGCTAAACTTGGTATGTCTCCAACTCCTAGAAATAACTTCATGCCCCATCTCCCTTACTTACAGCTAGTAAGGATCACATAATTTCTAACAAAGTTTTGAGACAGATTCCCAATTCGGGCATTCAGAACATATAGCACGTTGCTCTAAGCAAGCACATTCTCATTCAAATTTGCAAGTTACTATGTAGGAACAAGTTTGTATAGGAATTTCAAAGATGCCCAGAACTGAGCTAAACTTGGTATGTCTCCAACTCCTAGAAATAACTTCATGCCCCATCTCCCTTACTTTCAGCTAGTAAGGATCACATAATTTCTAACAAAGTTTTGACACAGATTCCCAATTCGGGCATTCAGAACATATAGCACGTTGCTGCTAGCAAGCACATTCTCATTCAAATTTGCAAGTTACTATGTAGGAACAAGTTTGTATAGGTATTTCAAAGATGCCCAGAACTGAGCTAAACTTGGTATGTGTCCAACTCCTAGAAATAATTTCATACCCCAAATCCCTTACTTCCAGCTAGTAAGGATCACATAATTCCTAACAAATTTTGACACAGATTCCCAATTCGGGCATTCAGAACATATAGCACGTTGCTCTAAGCAAGCACATTCTCATTCAAAGTTGCAAGTTAATGTGTAGGAACAAGTTTGTATAGGTATTTCAAAGATGCCCAGAACTGAGCTAAACTTGGTATGAGTCCAACTCCTAGAAATAACTTCATGCCCCATCTCCCTTACTTCCAGCTAGTAAGGATCAAATAATTCCTAACAAAGTTTTGACACAGATTCCCAATTCGGGCATTCAGAACATATAGCACGTTGCTGCAAGCAAGCACATTCTCATTCAAAGATGCAAGTTACTATGTAGGAACAAGTTTGTATAGGTATTTCAAAGATGCCCAGAACTGAGCTAAACTTGGTATGTGTCCAACTCCTAGAAATAACTTCATGCCCCATCTCCCTTACTTCCAGCTAGTAAGGATCACATAATTCCTAACAAAGTTTTGACACAGATTCCCTATTCGGGCATTCAGAACATATAGCACGTTGCTGTAAGCAAACACATGCTCATTCAGAGTTGAAAGTTGCTATGTAGGAACAAGTTTGTATAGCTATTTTAAAGATGCCCAGAACTGAGCTAAACGTTGTATGTCTCCAACTCCTAGAAATAACTTCATGCCCCATCTCCCTTACTTCCAGCTAGTAAGGATCACATCATTTCTAACAAAGTTTTGACACAGATTCCCAATTCGAGCATTCAGAACATATAGCACGTTGCTGTAAGCAAGCAGATTCTCATTCAAAGTTGCAAGTTACTATGTAGGAACAAGTTTGTATAGGTATTTCAAAGATGCCCAGAACTGAGCTAAACTTGGTATGTGTCCTACCTCTAGAAATAACTTCATGCCCCAACTCTCTTACTTCCATCTAGTAAGGATCACATAATTCCTAACAGAGTTTTGACACAGATTCCCTATTCGGGCATTCAGAACATATAGCACGTTGCTGTAAGCAAGCACATTCTCATTCCAAGTAGCAAGTTACTATGTAGGAACAAGTTTGTATAGGTATTTCAAAGATGCCCAGAACTGAGCTAAACGTTGTATGTCTCCAACTCCTAGAAATAACTTCATGCCCCAACTCACTTACTTCCATCTAGTAAGGATCACATAATTCCTAACAAAGTTTTGACACAGATTCCCAATTCGGGCATTCAGAACATATAGCACGTTGCTGTAAGCAAGCACATTCTCATTCAAAGTTGCAAGTTACTATGTAGAAACAAGTTTGTATAGGTATTTCAAAGATGCCCAGAACTGAGCTAAACTTGGTGTTTGTCCAACACCTAGAAATAACTTCATGCCCCATCTCCCTTACTTCCAGCTAGTAAGGATCACATAATTCCTAACAAAGTTTTGACACAGATTCCCAATTCGGGCATTCAGAACATATAGCACATTGCTGTAAGCAAGCACATTCTCATTCAAAGTTGCAAGTTACTATGTAGGAACAAGTTTGAATAGGACTTTCAAAGATGCTCACAACTGAGCTAAACTTGGTATGTCTCCAACTCCTAGAAATAACTTCATGCCACATCTCCCTTACTTCCAGCTAGTAAGGATCACATAATTCCTAACAAAGTTTTGACACAGATTCCCAATTCGGGCATTCAGAACATGTAGCACGTTGCTGTGAGCAAGCACATTCTGATTCATAGATGCAAGTTACTATGTAGGAACAAGTTTGTACAGGTATTTCAAAGATGCCCAGAACTGAGCTAAACTTGGTATTTGTCCTACCTCTAGAAATTACTTAACGCCCCAACTCTTTTACTTCCATCTAGTAAGGATCACATAATTCCTAACAAAGTTTTGACACAGATTCCCAATTCGGGCATTCAGAACATATAGCACGTTGCTGTAAACAAGCACCTTCTCATTCCAAGTAGCATGTTACTATGTAGGAACAAGTTTTTATAGGTATTTCAAAGATGCCCAGAAGTGAGCAAAACGTTTTATGTCTCCAACTCCTAGAAATAACTTCATGCCCCATCTCCCTTACTTCCAGCTAGTAAGGATAATATAATTCCTAAAAAGTTTTGACACAGATTCCCAATTCGGGCATTCAGAACATATAGCACGTTGCTGTAAGCAAGCACATTCTCATTCAAAGTTGCAAGTTACTATGTAGGAACAAGTTTGTATAGGTATTTCAAAGATGCCCAGAACTGAGCTAAACTTGGTATGTGTCCAACTCCTAGAAATAACTTCATGCCCCATCTCACTTACTTCCAGCTAGTAAGGATCACATAATTCCTAACAAAGTTTTGACACAGATTCCCTATTCGGGTATTCAGAACATATAGCACGTTGCTGTAAGCAAGCACATTCTCATTCAAAGTTGCAAGTTACTATGTAGGAACAAGTTTGTATAGGTATTTCAAAGATGCCCAGAACTGTGCTAAACTTGGTATGTGTCAACTCCTAGAAAAACCTTCATGCCCCAACTCCCTTTCTTCCAGCTAGTAAGGATCACATAATTCCTAACAAAGTTTGACACAGATTCCCAAATCGGGCATTCAGAACATATAGCACGTTGCTGTAAGCAAGCACATTCTCATTCAAAGTTGCAAGTTACTATGTAGGAACAAGTTTGTATAGGTATTTCAAAGATGCCCAGAACTGAGCTAAACTTGGTATGTGTCCAACTCCTAGAAATAACTTCATGCCCCATCTCCCTTACTTCCAGCTAGTAAGGATCACATAATTCCTAACAAAGTTTTGACACAGATTCCCAATTCGGGCATTCAGAACATGTGGCACGTTGCTGTAAGCAAGCACATTCTCATTCAAGGATGCAAGTTACTATGTAGGAACAAGTTTGTATAGGTATTTCAAAGATGCCCAGAACTGAGCTAAACTTGTTATGTGTCCAATTCCTAGAAATAATTTCATGCCCCATCTCCCTTACTTCCAGCTAGTAAGGATCACATAATTCCTAACAAAGTTTTGACACAGATTCCCAAATCGGGCATTCAGAACATATAGCACGTTGCTGCAAGCAAGCACATTCTCATTCAAAGTTGCAAGTTACTATGTAGGAACAAGTTTGTATAGGTATTTCAAAGATGCCCAGAACTGAGCTAAACTTGGTATGTGTCCTACCTCTAGAAATTACTTCACGCCCCAACTCTTTTACTTCCATCGAGTAAGGATGACATAATTCCTAACAAAGTTTTGACACAGATTCCCAATTCGGGCATTCAGAACATATAGCACGTTGCTGTAAACAAGCACCTTCTCATTCCAAGTAGCAAGTTACTATGTAGGAACAAGTTTTTATAGGTATTTCAAAGATGCCCAGAAGTGAGCAAAACGTTTTATGTCTCCAACTCCTAGAAATAACTTCATGCCCCATCTCCCTTACTTCCAGCTAGTAAGGATAACATAATTCCTAAAAAGTTTTGACACAGATTCCCAATTCGGGCATTCAGAACATATAGCACGTTGCTGTAAGCAAGCACATTCTCATTCAAAGTTGCAAGTTACTATGTAGGAACAAGTTTGTATAGGTATTTCAAAGATGCCCAGAACTGAGCTAAACTTGGTATGTGTCAAACTCCTAGAAGTAACTTCATGCCCCATCTCCCTTACTTTCAGCTAGTAAGGATCACATAATTCCTAACAAAGTTTTGACACAGATTCCCTGTTCGGGCATTCAGAACATATAGCACGTTGCTGTAAGCAAGCACATTCTCATTCAAAGTTGCAAGTTACTATGTAGGAACAAGTTTGTATAGGTATTTCAAAGATGCCCAGAACTGTGCGAAACTTGGTATGTGTCCAACTCCTAGAAATACCTTCATGCCCCATCTCCCTTACTTCCAGCTAGTAAGGATCACATAATTCCTAACAAAGTTTGACACAGATTCCCAATTCGGGCATTCAGAACATATAGCACGTTGCTGTAAGCAAGCACATTCTCATTCAAAGTTGCAAGCTACTATGTAGGAACAAGTTTGTATAGGTATTTCAAAGATGCCCAGAACTGAGCTAAACTTGGTATGTGTCCAACTCCTAGCAATAACTTCATGCCCCATCTCCCTTACTTCCAGCTAGTAAGGATCACATAATTCCTAACAAAGTTTTGACACAGATTCCCAATTCGGGCATGGAGAACATATAGCACGTTGCTGTAAGCAAGCACATTCTCATTCAAAGATGCAAGTTACTATGTAGGAACAAGTTTGTATAGGTTTTTCAAAGATGCCCAGAACTGAGCTAAACTTGGTATGTCTCCAACTCCTAGAAATAACTTCATGCCCCATCTCCCTTACTTCCAGCTAGTAAGGATCACATAATTCCTAACAAAGTTTTGACACAGATTCCCAATTGGTGCATTCAGAACATATAGCACGTTGCTGCAAGGAAGCACATTCTCATTCAAAGTTGCAAGTTACTATGTAGGAACAAGTTTGTATAGGTATTTCAAAGATGCCCAGAACTGAGCTAAACTTCGTATGTCTCCAACTCCTAGAAATAACTTCATGCCCCATCTCCCTTACTTCCAGCTAGTAAGGATCACATAATTCTTAACAAAGTTTTGACTCAGATTCCCAATTCGTGCATTCAGAACATATAGCACGTTGCTGTAAGCAAGCACATTCTCATACAAAGTTGCAAGTTACTATGTAGGAACAAGTTTTTATAGGTATTTCAAAGATGCCCAGAACTGTGCTAAAATTGGTATGTGTCCAACTCCTAGAAATACCTTCATGCCCCAACTCCCTTACTTCCAGCTAGTAAGGATCACATAATTCCTAACAAAGTTTTGACACAGATTCCCTATTCTGGCATTCAGAACATATAGCACGTTGCTGTAAGGAAGCACATTCTCATTCAAAATTGCAAGTTACTATGTAGGAACAAGTTTGTATAGGTATTTCAAAGATGCCCAGAACTGAGCTAAATGTTGTATGTCTCCAACTCCTAGAAATAACTTCATGCCCCATCTCGCTTACATCCATCTAGTAAGGATCACATAATTCCTAACAAAGTTTTGACACAGATTCCCAATTCGGGCATTCAGAACATATAGCACGTTGCTGTAAGAAGCACATTCTCATTCAAAGATGCAAGTTACTATGTAGGAACAAGTTTGTATAGGAATTTCAAAGATGCCCAGAACTGAGCTAAACTTGGTATGTCTCCAACTCCTAGAAATAACTTCATGCCCCATCTCCCTTACTTCCAGCTAGTAAGGATCACATAAAGCCTAACAAAGTTTTGACACAGATTCCCAATTGGGGCATTCAGAACATATAGCACGTTGCTGCAAGCAAGCACATTCTCATTCAATGTTGCAAGTTACTATGTAGGAACAAGTTTGTATAGGTATTTCAAAGATGCCCAGAGCTGAGCTAAACTTGGTATGTGTCCAACTCCTAGAAATAACTTCATGCCCCATCTCCCTTACTTCCAGCTAGTAAGGATCACATAATTCCTAACAAAGTTTTGACACAGATTTCCAATTCGGGCATTCAGAACATATAGCACGTTGCTGTAAGCAAGAACATTCTCATTCAAAGTTGCAAGTTACTATGTAGGAACAGGTTTGTATAGGTATTTCAAAGATGCCCAGAACTGAGCTAAACTTGTTATGTGTCCAATTCCTAGAAATAATTTCATGCCCCATCTCCCTTACTTCCAGCTAGTAAGGATCACATAATTCCTAACAAAGTTTTGACACAGATTCCCAATTCGGGCATTCAGAACATATAGCACGTTGCTGCAAGCAAGCACATTCTCATTCAAAGTTGCAAGTTACTATGTAGGAACAAGTTTGTATAGGTATTTCAAAGATGCCCAGAACTGAGCTAAACTTGGTATGTGTCCTACCTCTAGAAATTACTTCACGCCACAACTCTTTTACTTCCATCTAGTAAGGATCACATAATTCCTAACAAAGTTTTGACACAGATTCCCAATTCGGGCATTCAGAACATATAGCACGTTGCTGTAAACAAGCACCTTCTCATTCCAAGTAGCAAGTTACTATGTAGGAACAAGTTTTTATAGGTATTTCAAAGATGCCCAGAAGTGAGCAAAATGTTTTATGTCTCCAACTCCTAGAAATAACTTCATGCCCCATCTCCCTTACTTCCAGCTAGTAAGGATCACATAATTCCTAACAAAGTTTTGACACAGATTCCCAATTCGGGCATTCAGAACATATAGCACGTTGCTGTAAGCTAGCACATTCTCATTCAAAGTTGCAAGTTACTATGTAGGAACAAGTTTGTATAGGTATTTCAAAGATGCCCAGAACTGAGCTAAACTTGGTATGTGTCCAACTCCTAGAAGTAACTTCATGCCCCATCTCCCTTACTTTCAGCTAGTAAGGATCACATAATTCCTAACAATGATTTGACACAGATTCCCTGTTCGGGCATTCAGAACATATAGCACGTTGCTGTAAGCAAGCACATTCTCATTCAAAGTTGCAAGTTACTATGTAGGAACAAGTTTGTATAGGTATTTCAAAGATGCCCAGAACTGTGCTAAACTTGGTATGTGTCCAACTCCTAGAAATACCTTCATGCCCCATCTCCCTTACTTCCAGCTAGTAAGGATCACATAATTCCTAACAAAGTTTGACACAGATTCCCAATTCGGGCATTCAGAACATATAGCACGTTGCTGTAAGCAAGCACATTCTCATTCAAAGTTGCAAGTTACTATGTAGGAACAAGTTTGTATAGGTATTTCAAAGATGCCCAGAACTGAGCTAAACTTGGTATGTGTCCAACTCCTAGCAATAACTTCATGCCCCATCTCCCTTACTTCCAGCTAGTAAGGGTCACATAATTCCTAACAAAGTTTTGACACAGATTCCCAATTCGGGCATGCAGAACATATAGCACGTTGCTGTAAGCAAGCACATTCTCATTCAAAGATGCAAGTTACTATGTAGGAACAAGTTTGTATAGGTATTTCAAAGATGCCCAGAACTGAGCTAAACGTTGTATGTCTCCAACTCCTAGAAATAACTTCATGCCCCATCTCCCTTACTTCCAGCTAGTAAGGATCACATAATTCCTAACAAAGTTTTGACACAGATTCCCAATTTGGGCATTCAGAACATATAGCACGTTGCTGTAAGCAAGCACATTCTCATTCAAAGTTGCAAGTTACTATGTAGGAACAAGTTTGTATAGGTATTTCAAAGATGCCCAGAACTGAGCTAAACTTCGTATGTCTCCAACTCCTAGAAATAACTTCATGCCCCATCTCCCTTACTTCCAGCTAGTAAGGATCACATAATTCCTAACAAAGTTTTGACACAGATTCCCAATTCGGGCATTCAGAACATATAGCACGTTGCTGTAAGCAAGCACATTCTCATTCAAAGTTGCAAGTTACTATGTAGGAACAAGTTTGTATAGGTATTTCAAAGATGCCCAGAACTGAGCTAAACTTCGTATGTCTCCAACTCCTAGAAATAACTTCATGCCCCATCTCCCTTACTTCCAGCTAGTAAGGATCACATAATTCTTAACAAAGATTTGACTCAGATTCCCAATTCGTGCATTCAGAACATATAGCACGTTGCTGTAAGCAAGCACATTCTCATACAAAGTTGCAAGTTACTATGTAGGAACAAGTTTGTATAGGTATTTCAAAGATGCCCAGAACTGTGCTAAACTTGGTATGTGTCCAACTCCTAGAAATACCTTCATGCCCCAACTCCCTTACTTCCAGCTAGTAAGGATCACATAATTCCTAACAAAGTTTTGACACAGATTCCCTATTCTGGCATTCAGAACATATAGCACGTTGCTGTAAGGAAGCACATTCTCATTCAAAATTGCAAGTTACTATGTAGGAACAAGTTTGTATAGGTATTTCAAAGATGCCCAGAACTGAGCTAAATGTTGTATGTCTCCAACTCCTAGAAATAACTTCATGCCCCATCTCCCTTACACCCATCTAGTAAGGATCACATAATTCCTAACAAAGTTTTGACACCGATTCCCAATTAGGGCATTCAAAACATATAGCACGTTGCTGTAAGCAAGCACATTCTCATTCAAAGTTGCAAGTTACTATGTAGGAACAAGTTTGTATAGGTATTTCAAAGATGCCCAGAACTGAGCTAAACTTGGTATGTGTCCAACTCCTAGAAATAACTTCATGCCCCATCTCCCTTACTTCCAGCTAGTAAGGATCACATAATTCCTAACAAAGTTTTGACACAGATTCCCTATTCGGGTATTCAGAACATATAGCACGTTGCTGTAAGCAAGCACATTCTCATTCAAAGTTGCAAGTTACTATGTAGGAACTAGTTTGTATAGGTATTTTAAAGATGCCCAGAACTGTGCTAAACTTGGTATGTGTCAACTCCTAGAAATACCTTCATGCCCCAACTCCCTTTCTTCCAGCCAATAAGGATCACATAATTCCTAACAAAGTTTGACCTAGATTCCCAATTCGGGCATTCAGAACATATAGCACGTTACTGTAAGCAAGCACATTCTCATTCAAAGTTGCAAGTTAATATGTAGGAACAAGTTTGTATAGGTATTTCAAAGATGCCCAGAACTGAGCTAAACTTGGTATGTGTCCAACACCTAGAAATAACTTCATGCCCCATCTCCCTTACTTCCAGCTAGTAAGGATCACATAATTCCTAACAAAGTTTTGACACAGATTCCCAATTCGGGCATTCAGAACATGTGGCACGTTGCTGTAAGCAAGCACATTCTCATTCAAGGATGCAAGTTACTATGTAGGAACAAGTTTGTATAGGTATTTCAAAGATGCCCAGAACTGAGCTAAACTTGGTAAGTCTCCAACTCCTAGAAATAACTTCATGCCCCATCTCCCTTACTTCCAGCTAGTAAGGATCACATAATTCCTAACAAAGTTTTGACACAGATTTCCAATTCGGGCATTCAGAACATATAGCACGTTGCTGTAAGCAAGCACATTCTCATTCAAAGTTGCAAGTTACTATGTAGGAACAGGTTTGTATAGGTATTTCAAAGATGCCCAGAACTGAGCTAAACTTGTTATGTGTCCAATTCCTAGAAATAATTTCATGCCCCATCTCCCTTACTTCCAGCTAGTAAGGATCACATAATTCCTAACAAGTTTTGACACAGATTCCCAATTCGGGCATTCAGAACATATAGCACGTTGCTGCAAGCAAGCACATTCTCATTCAAAGTTGCAAGTTACTATGTAGGAACAAGTTTGTATAGGTATTTCAAAGATGCCCAGAACTGAGCTAAACTTGTTATGTGTCCTACCTCTAGAAATTACTTCACGCCCCAACTCTTTTACTTCCATCTAGTAAGGATCACATAATTCCTAACACAGTTTTGACACAGATTCCCAATTCGGGCATTGAGAACATATAGCACGTTGCTGTAAACAAGCACCTTCTCATTCCAAGTAGCAAGTTACTATGTAGGAACAAGTTTTTATAGGTATTTCAAAGATGCCCAGAAGTGAGCAAAACGTTTTATGTCTCCAACTCCTAGAATTAACTTCATGCCCCATCTCCCTTACTTCCAGCTAGTAAGGATAACATAATTCCTAAAAAGTTTTGACACCGATTCCCAATTCGGGCATTCAGAACATATAGCACGTTGCTGTAAGCAAGCACATTCTCATTCAAAGTTGCAAGTTACTATGTAGGAACAAGTTTGTATAGGTATTTCAAAGATGCCCAGAACTGAGCTAAACTTGGTATGTCTCCAACTCCTAGAAGTAACTTCATGCCCCATCTCCCTTACTTCCAGCTAGTAAGGATCACATAATTCCTAACAAAGTTTTGACACAGATTCCCAATTCGGGCATTCAGAACATATAGCACGTTGCTGCAAGCAAGCACATTCTCATTCAAAGTTGCAAGTTACTATGTAGGAACAAGTTTGTATAGGTATTTCAAAGATGCCCAGAACTGAGCTAAACTTGGTATGTGTCCAACTCCTAGAAATAACTTCATGCCCCATCTCCCTTACTTCCAGCTAGTAAGGATCACATAATTCCTAACAAAGTTTTGACACAGATTCCCTATTCGGGCATTCAGAACATATAGCACGTTGCTGTAAGCAAGCACATTCTCATTCATAGTTGCAAGTTACTATGTAGGAACAAGTTTGTATAGGTATTTCAAAGATGCCCAGAACTGTGCTAAACTTGGTATATGTCCAACTCCTAGAAATACCTTCATGCCCCATCTCCCTTACTTCCAGCTAGTAAGGATCACATAATTCCTAACAAAGTTTGACACAGATTCCCAATTCGGGCATTCAGAACATATAGCACGTTGCTGTAAGCAAGCACATTCTCATTCAAAGTTGCAAGTTACTATGTAGGAACAAGTTTGTATAGGTATTTCAAAGATGCCCAGAACTGAGCTAAACTTGGTATGTGTCCAACTCCTAACAATAACTTCATGCGCCATCTCTCTTACTTCCAGCTAGTAAGGATCACATAATTCCTAACAAAGTTTTGACACAGATTCCCAATTCGGGCATGCAGAACATATAGCACGTTGCTGTAAGCAAGCACATTCTCATTCAAAGATGCAAGTTACTATGTAGGAACAAGTTTGTATAGGTATTTCAAAGATGCCCAAAACTGAGCTAAACTTGGTATGTCTCCAACTCCTAGAAATAACTTCATGCCCCATCTCCCTTACTTCCAGCTAGTATGGATCACATAATTCCTAACAAAGTTTTGACACAGATTCCCAATTGGGGCATTCAGAACATATAGCACGTTGCTGCAAGCAGGCACATTCTCATTCAAAGTTGCAAGTTACTATGTAGGAACAAGTTTGTATAGGTATTTCAAAGATGCCCAGAACTGAGCTAAACTTCGTATGTCTTCAACTCCTAGAAATAACTTCATGCCCCATCTCCCTTACTTCCAGCTAGTAAGGATCACATAATTCCTAACAAAGTTTTGACACAGATTCCCAATTCGGGCATTCAGAACTTATAGCACGTTGCTGTAAGCAAGCACATTCTCATTCATAGTTGCAAGTTACTATGTAGGAACAAGTTTGTATAGGTATTTCAAAGATGCCCAGAACTGAGCTAAACTTCGTATGTCTCCAACTCCTAGAAATACCTTCATGCCCCAACTCCCTTACTTCCAGCTAGTAAGGATCACATAATTCCTTACAAAGTTTTGACACAGATTCCCTATTCTGGCATTCAGAACATATAGCACGTTGCTGTAAGGAAGCACATTCTCATTCAAAGTTGCAAGTTACTATGTAGGAACAAGTTTGTATAGGTATTTCAAAGATGCCCAGAACTGAGCTAAACTTGGTATGTGTCCAACTCCTAGCAATAACTTCATGCCCCATCTCCCTTACTTCCAGCTAGTAAGGATCACATAATTCCTAACAAAGGTTTGACACAGATTCCCAATTCGGGCATGCAGAACATATAGCACGTTGCTGTAAGCAAGCACATTCTCATTCAAAGATGCAAGTTACTATGTAGGAACAAGTTTGTATAGGTATTTCAAAGATGCCCAGAACTGAGCTAAACTTGGTATGTCTCCAACTCCTAGAAATAACTTCATGCCCCATCTCCCTTACTTCCAGCTAGTAAGGATCACATAATTCCTAACAAAGTTTTGACACAGATTCCCAATTGGGGCATTCAGAACATATAGCACGTTGCTGCAAGCAGGCACATTCTCATTCAAAGTTGCAAGTTACTATGTAGGAACAAGTTTGTATAGATATTTCAAAGATGCCCAGAACTGAGCTAAACTTCGTATGTCTCCAACTCCTAGAAATAACTTCATGCCCCATCTCCCTTACTTCCAGCTAGTAAGGATCACATAATTCCTAACAAAGTTTTGACACAGATTCCCTATTCTGGCATTCAGAACATATAGCACGTTGCTGTAAGGAAGCACATTCTCATTCAAAATTGCAAGTTACTATGTAGGAAAAGGTTGTATAGGTATTTCAAAGATGCCCAGAACTGAGCTAAATGTTGTATGTCTCCAACTCCTAGAAATAACTTCATGCCCCATCTCCGTTACATCCATCTAGTAAGGATCACATAATTCTTAACAAAGATTTGACACAGATTCCCAATTCGGGCATTCAAAACATATAGCACGTTGCTGTAAGCAAGCACATTCTCATTCAAAGTTGCAAGTTACTATGTAGGAACAAGTTTGTATAGGTATTTCAAAGATGCCCAGAACTGTGCTAAACTTGGTATGTGTCCAACTCCTAGAAATACCTTCATGCCCCAACTCCCTTACTTCCAGCTAGTAAGGATCACATAATTCCTAACAAAGTTTTGACACAGATTCCCTATTCTGGCATTCAGAACATATAGCACGTTGCTGTAAGGAAGCACATTCTCATTCAAAATTGCAAGTTACTATGTAGGAACAAGTTTGTATAGGTATTTCAAAGATGCCCAGAACTGAGCTAAATGTTGTATGTCTCCAACTCCTAGAAATAACTTCATGCCCCATCTCCCTTACACCCATCTAGTAAGGATCACATAATTCCTAACAAAGTTTTGACACAGATTCCCAATTAGGGCATTCAAAACATATAGCACGTTGCTGTAAGCAAGCACATTCTCATTCAAAGTTGCAAGTTACTATGTAGGAACAAGTTTGTATAGGTATTTCAAAGATGCCCAGAACTGAGCTAAACTTGGTATGTGTCCAACTCCTAGAAATAACTTCATGCCCCATCTCCCTTACTTCCAGCTAGTAAGGATCACATAATTCCTAACAAAGTTTTGACACAGATTCCCTATTCGGGTATTCAGAACATATAGCACGTTGCTGTAAGCAAGCACATTCTCATTCAAAGTTGCAAGTTACTATGTAGGAACTAGTTTGTATAGGTATTTTAAAGATGCCCAGAACTGTGCTAAACTTGGTATGTGTCAACTCCTAGAAATACCTTCATGCCCCAACTCCCTTTCTTCCAGCCAATAAGGATCACATAATTCCTAACAAAGTTTGACCTAGATTCCCAATTCGGGCATTCAGAACATATAGCACGTTACTGTAAGCAAGCACATTCTCATTCAAAGTTGCAAGTTACTATGTAGGAACAAGTTTGTATAGGTATTTCAAAGATGCCCAGAACTGAGCTAAACTTGGTATGTGTCCAACACCTAGAAATAACTTCATGCCCCATCTCCCTTACTTCCAGCTAGTAAGGATCACATAATTCCTAACAAAGTTTTGACACAGATTCCCAATTCGGGCATTCAGAACATGTGGCACGTTGCTGTAAGCAAGCACATTCTCATTCAAGGATGCAAGTTACTATGTAGGAACAAGTTTGTATAGGTATTTCAAAGATGCCCAGAACTGAGCTAAACTTGGTAAGTCTCCAACTCCTAGAAATAACTTCATGCCCCATCTCCCTTACTTCCAGCTAGTAAGGATCACATAATTCCTAACAAAGTTTTGACACAGATTTCCAATTCGGGCATTCAGAACATATAGCACGTTGCTGTAAGCAAGCACATTCTCATTCAAAGTTGCAAGTTACTATGTAGGAACAGGTTTGTATAGGTATTTCAAAGATGCCCAGAACTGAGCTAAACTTGTTATGTGTCCAATTCCTAGAAATAATTTCATGCCCCATCTCCCTTACTTCCAGCTAGTAAGGATCACATAATTCCTAACAAGTTTTGACACAGATTCCCAATTCGGGCATTCAGAACATATAGCACGTTGCTGCAAGCAAGCACATTCTCATTCAAAGTTGCAAGTTACTATGTAGGAACAAGTTTGTATAGGTATTTCAAAGATGCCCAGAACTGAGCTAAACTTGTTATGTGTCCTACCTCTAGAAATTACTTCACGCCCCAACTCTTTTACTTCCATCTAGTAAGGATCACATAATTCCTAACACAGTTTTGACACAGATTCCCAATTCGGGCATTGAGAACATATAGCACGTTGCTGTAAACAAGCACCTTCTCATTCCAAGTAGCAAGTTACTATGTAGGAACAAGTTTTTATAGGTATTTCAAAGATGCCCAGAAGTGAGCAAAACGTTTTATGTCTCCAACTCCTAGAATTAACTTCATGCCCCATCTCCCTTACTTCCAGCTAGTAAGGATAACATAATTCCTAAAAAGTTTTGACACCGATTCCCAATTCGGGCATTCAGAACATATAGCACGTTGCTGTAAGCAAGCACATTCTCATTCAAAGTTGCAAGTTACTATGTAGGAACAAGTTTGTATAGGTATTTCAAAGATGCCCAGAACTGAGCTAAACTTGGTATGTCTCCAACTCCTAGAAGTAACTTCATGCCCCATCTCCCTTACTTCCAGCTAGTAAGGATCACATAATTCCTAACAAAGTTTTGACACAGATTCCCAATTCGGGCATTCAGAACATATAGCACGTTGCTGCAAGCAAGCACATTCTCATTCAAAGTTGCAAGTTACTATGTAGGAACAAGTTTGTATAGGTATTTCAAAGATGCCCAGAACTGAGCTAAACTTGGTATGTGTCCAACTCCTAGAAATAACTTCATGCCCCATCTCCCTTACTTCCAGCTAGTAAGGATCACATAATTCCTAACAAAGTTTTGACACAGATTCCCTATTCGGGCATTCAGAACATATAGCACGTTGCTGTAAGCAAGCACATTCTCATTCATAGTTGCAAGTTACTATGTAGGAACAAGTTTGTATAGGTATTTCAAAGATGCCCAGAACTGTGCTAAACTTGGTATATGTCCAACTCCTAGAAATACCTTCATGCCCCATCTCCCTTACTTCCAGCTAGTAAGGATCACATAATTCCTAACAAAGTTTGACACAGATTCCCAATTCGGGCATTCAGAACATATAGCACGTTGCTGTAAGCAAGCACATTCTCATTCAAAGTTGCAAGTTACTATGTAGGAACAAGTTTGTATAGGTATTTCAAAGATGCCCAGAACTGAGCTAAACTTGGTATGTGTCCAACTCCTAACAATAACTTCATGCGCCATCTCTCTTACTTCCAGCTAGTAAGGATCACATAATTCCTAACAAAGTTTTGACACAGATTCCCAATTCGGGCATGCAGAACATATAGCACGTTGCTGTAAGCAAGCACATTCTCATTCAAAGATGCAAGTTACTATGTAGGAACAAGTTTGTATAGGTATTTCAAAGATGCCCAAAACTGAGCTAAACTTGGTATGTCTCCAACTCCTAGAAATAACTTCATGCCCCATCTCCCTTACTTCCAGCTAGTATGGATCACATAATTCCTAACAAAGTTTTGACACAGATTCCCAATTGGGGCATTCAGAACATATAGCACGTTGCTGCAAGCAGGCACATTCTCATTCAAAGTTGCAAGTTACTATGTAGGAACAAGTTTGTATAGGTATTTCAAAGATGCCCAGAACTGAGCTAAACTTCGTATGTCTTCAACTCCTAGAAATAACTTCATGCCCCATCTCCCTTACTTCCAGCTAGTAAGGATCACATAATTCCTAACAAAGTTTTGACACAGATTCCCAATTCGGGCATTCAGAACATATAGCACGTTGCTGTAAGCAAGCACATTCTCATTCATAGTTGCAAGTTACTATGTAGGAACAAGTTTGTATAGGTATTTCAAAGATGCCCAGAACTGAGCTAAACTTCGTATGTCTCCAACTCCTAGAAATACCTTCATGCCCCAACTCCCTTACTTCCAGCTAGTAAGGATCACATAATTCCTTACAAAGTTTTGACACAGATTCCCTATTCTGGCATTCAGAACATATAGCACGTTGCTGTAAGGAAGCACATTCTCATTCAAAGTTGCAAGTTACTATGTAGGAACAAGTTTGTATAGGTATTTCAAAGATGCCCAGAACTGAGCTAAACTTGGTATGTGTCCAACTCCTAGCAATAACTTCATGCCCCATCTCCCTTACTTCCAGCTAGTAAGGATCACATAATTCCTAACAAAGGTTTGACACAGATTCCCAATTCGGGCATGCAGAACATATAGCACGTTGCTGTAAGCAAGCACATTCTCATTCAAAGATGCAAGTTACTATGTAGGAACAAGTTTGTATAGGTATTTCAAAGATGCCCAGAACTGAGCTAAACTTGGTATGTCTCCAACTCCTAGAAATAACTTCATGCCCCATCTCCCTTACTTCCAGCTAGTAAGGATCACATAATTCCTAACAAAGTTTTGACACAGATTCCCAATTGGGGCATTCAGAACATATAGCACGTTGCTGCAAGCAGGCACATTCTCATTCAAAGTTGCAAGTTACTATGTAGGAACAAGTTTGTATAGATATTTCAAAGATGCCCAGAACTGAGCTAAACTTCGTATGTCTCCAACTCCTAGAAATAACTTCATGCCCCATCTCCCTTACTTCCAGCTAGTAAGGATCACATAATTCCTAACAAAGTTTTGACACAGATTCCCTATTCTGGCATTCAGAACATATAGCACGTTGCTGTAAGGAAGCACATTCTCATTCAAAATTGCAAGTTACTATGTAGGAAAAGGTTGTATAGGTATTTCAAAGATGCCCAGAACTGAGCTAAATGTTGTATGTCTCCAACTCCTAGAAATAACTTCATGCCCCATCTCCGTTACATCCATCTAGTAAGGATCACATAATTCCTAACAAAGTTTTGACACAGATTCCCAATTCGGGCATTCAAAACATATAGCACGTTGCTGTAAGCAAGCACATTCTCATTCAAAGTTGCAAGTTACTATGTAGGAACAAGTTTGTATAGGTATTTCAAAGATGCCCAGAACTGAGCTAAACTTGGTATGTGTCCAACTCCTAGAAATAACTTCATGCCCCATCTCCCTTACTTCCAGCTAGTAAGGATCACATAATTCCTAACAAAGTTTTGACACAGATTCCCTATTCGGGTATTCAGAACATATAGCACGTTGCTGTAAGCAAGCACATTCTCATTCAAAGTTGCAAGTTACTATGTAGGAACTAGTTTGTATAGGTATTTTAAAGATGCCCAGAACTGTGCTAAACTTGGCATGTGTCAACTCCTAGAAATACCTTCATGCCCCAACTCCCTTTCTTCCAGCCAGTAAGGATCACATAATTCCTAACAAAGTTTGACCTAGATTCCCAATTCGGGCATTCAGAACATATAGCACGTTGCTGTAAGCAAGCACATTCTCATTCAAAGTTGCAAGTTACTATGTAGGAACAAGTTTGTATAGGTATTTCAAAGATGCCCAGAACTGAGCTAAACTTGGTATGTGTCCAACTCCTAGAAATAACTTCATGCCCCATCTCCCTTACTTCCAGCTAGTAAGGATCACATAATTCCTAACAAAGTTTTGACACAGATTCCCAATTCGGGCATTCAGAACATGTGGCACGTTGCTGTAAGCAAGCACATTCTCATTCAAGGATGCAAGTTACTATGTAGGAACAAGTTTGTATAGGTATTTCAAAGATGCCCAGAACTGAGCTAAACTTGGTATGTCTCCAACTCCTAGAAATAACTTCATGCCCCATCTCCCTTACTTCCAGCTAGTAAGGATCACATAATTCCTAACAAAGTTTTGACACAGATTTCCAATTCGGGCATTCAGAACATATAGCACGTTGCTGTAAGCAAGCACATTCTCATTCAAAGTTGCAAGTTACTATGTAGGAACAGGTTTGTATAGGTATTTCAAAGATGCCCAGAACTGAGCTAAACTTGTTATGTGTCCAATTCCTAGAAATAATTTCATGCCCCATCTCCCTTACTTCCAGCTAGTAAGGATCACATAATTCCTAACAAAGTTTTGACACAGATTCCCAATTCGGGCATTCAGAACATATAGCACGTTGCTGCAAGCAAGCACATTCTCATTCAAAGTTGCAAGTTACTATGTAGGAACAAGTTTGTATAGGTATTTCAAAGATGCCCAGAACTGAGCTAAACTTGGTATGTGTCCTACCTCTAGAAATAAATTCATGCCCCATCTCCCTTACTTCCAGCTAGTAAGGATCACATAATTCCTAACAAAGTTTTGACACAGATTCCCAAGTCGGGCATTGAGAACATATAGCACGTTGCTGTAAACAAGCACCTTCTCATTCCAAGTAGCAAGTTACTATGTAGGAACAAGTTTTTATAGGTTTTTCAAAGATGCCCAGAAGTGAGCAAAACGTTTTATGTCTCCAACTCCTAGAAATAACTTCATGCCCCATCTCCCTTACTTCCAGCTAGTAAGGATAACATAATTCCTAAAAAGTTTTGACACAGATTCCCAATTCGGGCATTCAGAACATATAGCACGTTGCTGTAAGCAAGCACATTCTCATTCAAAGTTGCAAGTTACTATGTAGGAACAAGTTTGTATAGGTATTTCAAAGATGCCCAGAACTGAGCTAAACTTGGTATGTCTCCAACTCCTAGAAGTAACTTCATGCCCCATCTCCCTTACTTCCAGCTAGTAAGGATCACATAATTCCTAACAAAGTTTTGACACAGATTCCCTATTCGGGCATTCAGAACATATAGCACGTTGCTGTAAGCAAGCACATTCTCATTCATAGTTGCAAGTTACTATGTAGGAACAAGTTTGTATAGGTATTTCAAAGATGCCCAGAACTGTGCTAAACTTGGTATGTGTCCAACTCCTAGAAATACCTTCATGCCCCATCTCCCTTACTTCCAGCTAGTAAGGATCACATAATTCCTAACAAAGTTTGACACAGATTCCCAATTCGGGCATTCAGAACATATAGCACGTTGCTGTAAGCAAGCACATTCTCATTCAAAGTTGCAAGTTACTATGTAGGAACAAGTTTGTATAGGTATTTCAAAGATGCCCAGAACTGAGCTAAACTTGGTATGTGTCCAACTCCTAGCAATAACTTCATGCCCCATCTATCTTACTTCCAGCTAGTAAGGATCACATAATTCCTAACAAAGTTTTGACACAGATTCCCAATTGGGGCATTCAGAACATATAGCACGTTACTGCAAGCAGGCACATTCTCATTCAAAGTTGCAAGTTACTATGTAGGAACAAGTTTGTATAGGTATTTCAAAGATGCCCAGAACTGAGCTAAACTTCGTATGTCTCCAACTCCTAGAAATAACTTCATGCCCCATCTCCCTTACTTCCAGCTAGTAAGGATCACATAATTCCTAACAAAGTTTTGACACAGATTCCCAATTCGGGCATTCAGAACATATAGCACGTTGCTGTAAGCAAGCACATTCTCATTCAAAGTTGCAAGTTACTATGTAGGAACAAGTTTGTATAGGTATTTCAAAGATGCCCAGAACTGAGCTAAACTTGGTATGTGTCCAACTCCTAGCAATAACTTCATGCCCCATCTCCCTTACTTCCAGCTAGTAAGGGTCACATAATTCCTAACAAAGTTTTGACACAGATTCCCAATTCGGGCATGCAGAACATATAGCACGTTGCTGTAAGCAAGCACATTCTCATTCAAAGATGCAAGTTACTATGTAGGAACAAGTTTGTATAGGTATTTCAAAGATGCCCAGAACTGAGCTAAACTTGGTATGTCTCCAACTCCTAGAAATAACTTCATGCCCCATCTCCCTTACTTCCAGCTAGTAAGGATCACATAATTCCTAACAAAGTTTTGACACAGATTCCCAATTGGGGCATTCAGAACATATAGCACGTTGCTGCAAGCAGGCACATTCTCATTCAAAGTTGCAAGTTACTATGTAGGAACAAGTTTGTATAGGTATTTCAAAGATGCCCAGAACTGAGCTAAACTTCGTATGTCTCCAACTCCTAGAAATAACTTCATGCCCCATCTCCCTTACTTCCAGCTAGTAAGGATCACATAATTCCTAACAAAGTTTTGACACAGATTCCCAATTCGGGCATTCAGAACATATAGCACGTTGCTGTAAGCAAGCACATTCTCATTCAAAGTTGCAAGTTACTATGTAGGAACAAGTTTGTATAGGTATTTCAAAGATGCCCAGAACTGAGCTAAACTTGGTATGTGTCCTACCTCTAGAAATAACTTCATGCCCCAACTCCCTTACTTCCAGCTAGTAAGGATCACATAATTCCTAACAAAGTTTTGACACAGATTCCCAATTCGGGCATTCAGAACATATAGCACGTTGCTGCAAGCAAGCACATTCTCATTCAAAGTTGCAAGTTACTATGTAGGAACAAGTTTGTATAGGTATTTCAAAGATGCCCAGAACTGAGCTAAACTTTGTATGTGTCCAACTCCTAGAAATAACTTCATGCCCCATCTCCCTTACTTCCAGCTAGTAAGGATCACATAATTCCTAACAAAGTTTTGACACAGATTCCCTATTCGAGTGTTCAGATCATGTGGCACGTTGCTGTAAGCAAGCACATTCTCATTCAAAGTTGCAAGTTATTATGTAGGAACAAGTGTGTATAGGTATTTCAAAGATGCCCAGAACTGTGCTAAACTTGGTATGTGTCCAACTCCTAGAAATACCTTCATGCCCCAACTCCCTTACTTCCAGCTAGTAAGGATCACATAATTCCTAACAAAGTTTGACACAGATTCCCAATTCGGGCATTCAGAACATATAGCACGTTGCTGTAAACAAGCACCTTCTCATTCCAAGTAGCAAGTTACTATGTAGGAACAAGTTTTTATAGGTATTTCAAAGATGCCCAGAAGTGAGCAAAACGTTTTATGTCTCCAACTCCTAGAAATAACTTCATGCCCCATCTCCCTTACTTCCAGCTAGTAAGGATAACATAATTACTAAAAAGTTTTGACACAGATTCCCAATTCGGGCATTCAGAACATATAGCACGTTGCTGTAAGCAAGCACATTCTCATTCAAAGTTGCAAGTTACTATGTAGGAACAAGTTTGTATAGGTATTTCAAAGATGCCCAGAAGTGAGCAAAACGTTTTATGTCTCCAACTCCTAGAAATAACTTCATGCCCCATCTCCCTTACTTCCAGCTAGTAAGGATCACATAATTCCTAACAAAGTTGTGACACAGATTCCCAATTCGGGCATTCAGAACATATAGCACGTTGCTGTAAGCAAGCACATTCTCATTCAAAGTTGCAAGTTACTATGTAGGAACAGGTTTGTATAGGTATTTCAAAGATGCCCAGAACTGAGCTAAACTTGTTATGTGTCCAATTCCTAGAAATAATTTCATGCCCCATCTCCCTTACTTCCAGCTAGTAAGGATCACATAAATCCTAACAAAATTTTGACACAGATTCCCAATTCGGGCATTCAGAACATATAGCACGTTGCTGCAAGCAAGCACATTCTCATTCAATGTTGCAAGTTACTATGTAGGAACAAGTTTGTGTAGGTATTTCAAAGATGCCCAGAACTGAGCTAAACTTGGTATGTGTCCTACCTCTAGAAATAAATTTATGCCCCAACTCCCTTACTTCCAGCTAGTAAGGATCCCAAAAAACCTAACAAAGTTTTGACACAGATTCCCAATTCGAGCATTCAGAACATAAAGCACGTTGCTGTAAGCAAGCACATTCTCATTCAAAGTTGCAAGTTACTATGTAGGTACAAGTTTGTATAGGTATTTCAAAGATGTCCAAAACTGAGCTAAACTTGGTATGTCTCCAACTCCTAGAAATAACTTCATGCCCCATCTCCCTTACTTCCAGCTAGTAAGGATAACATAATTCCTAAAAAGTTTTGACACAGATTCCCAATTCGGGCATTCAGAACATATAGCACGTTGCTGTAAGCAAGCACATTCTCATTCAAAGTTGCAAGTTACTATGTAGGAACAAGTTTGTATAGGTATTTCAAAGATGCCCAGAACTGAGCTAAACGTTGTATGTCTCCAACTCCTAGAAATAACTTCATGCCCCATCTCCCTTACTTCCAGCTAGTAAGGATCACATAATTCCTAACAAAGTTTTGACACAGATTCCCAATTTGGGCATTCAGAACATATAGCACGTTGCTGTAAGCAAGCACATTCTCATTCAAAGTGGCAAGTTAATGTGTAGGAACAAGTTTGTATAGGTATTTCAAAGATGTCCAGAACTGAGCTAAACTTGGTATGTGTCCAACTCCTAGAAAGAACTTCATGCCCCATCTTCCTTACTTCCAGCTAGTAAGGATCACATAATTCCTAACAAAGATTTGACACAGATTCCCAATTCGGGCATTCAGAACATAGAGCACGTTGCTGTAAGCAAGAACATTCTCATTCAAAGATGCAAGTTACTATGTAGGAACAAGTTTGAATAGGTATTTCAAAGATGCCCAGAACTGAGCTAAACGTGGTATGTCTCCAACTCCTAGAAATAACTTCTTGCCCCATCTCCCTTACTTCCAGCTATTAAGGATCACATAATTCCTAACAAAATTTTGACACAGATTCCCAATTCGGGCATTCAGAACACATAGCACGTTGCTGTAAGCAAGCACATTCTCATTCAAAGTTGCAAGTTACTATGTAGGAACAAGTTTGTATAGGTATTTCAAAGATGCCCAGAACTGAGCTAAACTTGGTATGTCTCCAACTCCTAGAAAAAACTGCATGCCCCATCTCCCTTACTTCCAGCTAGTAAGGATCACATAATTCCTAACAAAATTTTGACACAGAATCCCAATTCGGGCATTCAGAACATATAGCACGTTGCTGTAGGCAAGCACATTCTGATTCAAAGTTGCAAGTTACTATGTAGGAACAAGTTTGTATAGGTATTTCAAAGATGCCCAGAACTGAGCTAAACTTGGTATATGTCAAACTCATAGAAATAATTTCATGCCCCATCTCCCTTACTTCCAGCTAGTAAGGATCACATAATTCCTAACAAAGTTTTGACTCAGATTCCCAATTCGGGCATTCAGATCATATAGCACGTTGCTGTAAGCAAGCACATTCTCATTCAAAGATGCAAGTTACTATGTAGGAACAAGTTTGAATAGGTATTTCAAAGATGCCCAGAACTGAGCTAAACTTGGTATGTCTCCAACTCCTAGAAATAACTTCATGACCCATCTCCCTTACTAACAGCTAGTAAGGATCACATAATTCCTAACAATGTTTTGACACAGATTCCCAATTCGGGCATTCAGAACATATAGCACGTTGCTGTAAGCAAGCACATTCTCATTCAAAGTTGCAAGTTACTATGTAGGAACATGTTTGTATAGGTATTTCAAAGATGCCCAGAACTGAGCTAAACTTGGTATGTCTCCAACTCCTAGAAATAACTTCATGCCCCATCTCCCCTACTTCCAGCTAGTAAGGATCACATAATTCCTAACAAAGTTTTGACACAGATTCCCAATTCGGGCATTCAGAACATATAGCACGTTGCTGTAAGCAAGCACATTCTCATTCAAAGTTGCAAGACACTATGTAGGAACAAGTTTGTATAGGTATATCAAAGATGCCCAGAACTGAGCTAAACTTGGTATGTCTCCAAATGCTAGAAATAACTTCATGCCCCATCTCCCTTACTTCCAGCTAGTAAGGATCACATAATTTCTAACAAAGTTTTGACACAGAATCCCAATTCGGGCATTCAGAACATATAGCACGTTGCTGTAAGCAAGCACATTCTCATTCAAAGTTGCAAGTTACTATGTAGGAACAAGTTTGTATAGGTATTTCAAAGATGCCCAGAACTGAGCTAAACTTGGTATGTGTCAAACTCATAGAAATAATTTCATGCCCCATCTCCCTTTCTTCCAGCTAGTAAGGATCACATAATTCCTAACAAAGTTTTGACACAGATTCCCAATTCGGGCATTCAGAACATATAGCACGTTGCTGTAAGCAAGCACATTCTCATTAAAAGTTGCAAGTTACTATGTAGGAACAAGTTTGTATAGGTATTTCAAAGATGCACAGAACTGTGCTAAACTTGCTATGTGTCCAATTCTAAAAATACCTTCATGCCCCAACTCCCTTACTTCCAGTTAGTAAGGATCACATAATTCCTAAAAAGTTTTGACACAGATTCCCAATTCGGGCATTCACAACATGTAGCACGTTGCTGTAAGCAAGCACATTCTCATTCAAAGTTGCAAGTTACTATGTAGAAACAAGTTTGTATAGGTATTTCAAGGTGCCCAGAACTGAGCTAAACGTTGTATGTCTCCAACTCCTAGAAATAACTTCATGCCCCATCTCCCTTACTTCCATCTAGTAAGGATCACATAATTCCTAACAAAGTTTTGACCCAGATTCACAATTCGGGCATTCAGAACATATAGCACGTTGCTGTAAGCAAGCACATTCTCATTCAAAGTTGCATGTTACTATGTAGGAACAAGTTTGTAGAGGTATTTCAAAGATGCCCAGAACTGAGCTAAACTTGGTATGTGTCCAACTCCTAGATATAACTTCATGTCCTAACACCCTTACTTCCAGCTAGTAAGGATCACATAATTCCTAACAAAGTTTTGACACAGATTCCCTATTCGAGCATTCAGAACATATAGCACGTTGCTGTAAGCAAGCACATTCTCATTCAAAGTTGCAAGTTACTATGTAGGAACAAGTTTGTATAGGTATTTCAAAGATGCCCAAAACTGAGCTAAAAGTTGTATGTCTCCAACTCCTAGAAATAATTTGATGCCCCATCTCCCTTACTTCCATCTCGTAAGGATCACATAATTCCTAACAAAGTTTTGACACAGATTCCCAATTCGGGCATTCAGAACATATAGCACGTTGCTGTAAGCAAGCACATTCTCATTCAAAGTTGCAAGTTACTATGTAGGTACAAGTTTGTATAGGTATTTCAAAGATGCCCAGAACTGAGCTAAAGGTTGTATGTCTCCAACTCCTAGAAATACCTTCTTGCTCCAACTCCCTTACTTCCAGTTAGTAAGGATCACATAATTCCTAAAAAGTTTTGACACAGATTCCCAATTCGGGCATTCACAACATGTAGCACGTTGCTGTAAGCAAGCACATTCTCATTCAAAGTTGCAAGTTACTATGTAGAAACAAGTTTGTATAGGTATTTCAAAGATGCCCAGAACTGAGCTAAACGTTGTATGTCTCCAACTCCTAGAAATAACTTCATGCCCCATCTCCCTTACTTCCATCTAGTAAGGATCACATAATTCCTAACAAAGTTTTGACCCAGATTCACAATTCGGGCATTCAGAACATATAGCACGTTGCTGTAAGCAAGCACATTCTCATTCAAAGTTGCATGTTACTATGTAGGAACAAGTTTGTAGAGGTATTTCAAAGATGCCCAGAACTGAGCTAAACTTGGTATGTGTCCAACTCCTAGATATAACTTCATGCCCTAACACCCTTACTTCCAGCTAGTAAGGATCACATAATTCCTAACAAAGTTTGACACAGATTCCCAATTCGGGCATTCAGAAAATATAGCACGTTGCTGTAAGCAAGCACATTCTCATTCAAAGTTGCAAGTTACTAAGTAGGAACAAGTTTGTATAGGTATTTCAAAGATGCCCAGAACTGAGCTAAACGTTGTATGTCTCCAACTCCTAGAAATACCTTCATGCCCCAACTCCCTTACTTCCAGCTAGTAAGGATCACATAATTCCTAACAAAGTTTTGACACAGATTCCCTATTCGGGCATTCAGAACATATAGCACGTTGCTGTAAGCAAGCACAATCTCATTCAAATTTGCAAGTTACTATGTAGGAACAAGTTTGTATAGGTATTTCAAAGATGCCCAGAACTGAGCTAAACGTTGTATGTCTTCAACTCCTAGAAATAACTTCATGCCCCATCTCCCTTACTTCCAGCTAGTAAGGATCACATAATCCCTAACAAAGTTTTGACACAGATTCCCAATTCGTGCATTCAGAACCTATAGCACGTTGCTGTAAGCAAGCACATTCTCATTCAAAGTTGCAAGTTACTAATTAGGAACAAGTTTTTATAGGTATTTCAAAGATGCCCAGAACTGAGCTAAACTTGGTATGTGTCCAACTCCTAGAAATAACTTCATGCCCCATCTCCCTAACTTCCAGATAGTAAGTATCACATAATTCCTAACAAAGTGTTGACACAGATTCTCAATTCGGGCATTCAGAACATATAGCACGTTGCTGTAAGCAAGCACATTCTCATTCAAAGTTGCAAGTTACTAAGTAGGAACAAGTTTGTATAGGTATTTCAAAGATGCCCAGAACTGAGCTAAACGTTGTATGTCTCCAACTCCTAGAAATACCTTCATGCCCCAACTCCCTTACTTCCAGCTAGTAAGGATCACATAATTCCTAACAAAGTTTTGACACAGATTCCCTATTCGGGCATTCAGAACATATAGCACGTTGCTGTAAGCAAGCACAATCTCATTCAAATTTGCAAGTTACTATGTAGGAACAAGTTTGTACAGGTATTTCAAAGATGCCCAGAACTGAGCTAAACGTTGTATGTCTTCAACTCCTAGAAATAACTTCATGCCCCATCTCCCTTACTTCCAGCTAGTAAGGATCACATAATCCCTAACAAAGTTTTGACACAGATTCCCAATTCGTGCATTCAGAACCTATAGCACGTTGCTGTAAGCAAGCACATTCTCATTCAAAGTTGCAAGTTACTAATTAGGAACAAGTTTTTATAGGTATTTCAAAGATGCCCAGAACTGAGCTAAACTTGGTATGTGTCCAACTCCTAGAAATAACTTCATGCCCCATCTCCCTAACTTCCAGATAGTAAGTATCACATAATTCCTAACAAAGTGTTGACACAGATTCTCAATTCGGGCATTCAGAACATATAGCACGTTGCTGTAAGCAAGCACATTCTCATTCAAAGTTGCAAGTTACTATGTAGGAACAAGTTTGTATAGGTATTTCAAAGATGCCCAGAACTGTGCTAAACTTGGTATGTGTCCAACTCTTAGAAATACCTTCATGCCCCAACTCCCTTACTTCCAGCTAGTAAGGATCACATAATTCCTAACAAAGTTTTGACACAGATTCCCAATTCGGGCATTCAGAACATATAGCACGTTGCTGTAAGCAAGCACATTCTCATTCAAAGTTGCAAGTTAATATGTAGGAACAAGTTTGTATAGGTATTTCATTGACGACCAGAACCGAGCTAAACTTGGTATGTGTCCTACCTCTAGAAATAACTTCATGCTCCAACTCCCTTACTTCCAGCTAGTAAGGATCACATAATTCCTAACAAAGTTTGACACAGATTCCCAATTCGGGCATTCAGAACATATAGCACGTTGCTGTAAGCAAGCACATTCTCATTCAAAGTTGCAAGTTACTATGTAGGAACAAGTTTGTATAGGTATTTCAAAGATGCCCAGAACTGAGCTAAAGTTTGTATGTCTCCAACTCCTAGAAATACCTTCATGCCCCAACTCCCTTACTTCCAGCTAGTAAGGATCACATAATTCCTAACAAAGTTTTGACACAGATTCCCTATTCGGGCATTCAGAACATATAGCACGTTGCTGTAAGCAAGCACATTCTCATTCAAAGTTGCAAGTTACTATGTAGGAACAAGTTTGTATAGGTATTTCAAAGATGCCCAGAACTGAGCTAAACGTTGTATGTTTCCAACTCCTAGAAATAACTTCATGCCCCATCTCCCTTACTTCCAGCTAGTAAGGATCACATAATTCCTAACAAAGTTTTGACAGAGATTCCAAATTCGGGCATTCAGAACATATAGCACGTTGCTGTAAGCAAGCACATTCTCATTCCAAGTTGCATGTTACTATGTAGGAACAAGTTTGTATAGGTATTTCAAAGATGCCCAGAACTGTGCTAAACTTGGTATGTGTCCAACTCCTAGAAATACCTTCATGCCGCAACTCCCTTACTTCCAGCTAGTAAGGATCACATAATTCCTAACAAAGTTTGACACAGATTCCCAATTCGGGCATTCAGAACATATAGCACGTTGCTGTAAGCAAGCACATCCTCATTCAAAGTTGCAAGTTACTATGTAGGAACAAGTTTGTATAGGTATTTCAAAGATGCCCAGAACTGAGCTAAACTTAGTATGTCTCCAACTCCTAGAAATAACTTCATGCCCCATCTCCCTTACTTCCAGCTAGTAAGGATCACATAATTCCTAACAAAGTTTGACACAGATTCCCAATTCGGGCATTCAGAACATATAGCACGTTGCTGTAAGCAAGCACATCCTCATTCAAAGTTGCAAGTTACTATGTAGGAACAAGTTTGTATAGGTATTTCAAAGATGCCCAGAACTGAGCTAAACTTGTAATGTGTCCAACTCCTAGAAATAACTTCATGCCCCAACTCCCTTAATTCCAGCTAGTAAGGATCACATAATTCCTAACAAAGTTTTGACACAGATTCCCTATTCGGGCATTCAGAACATATAGCACGTTGCTGTAAGCAAGCACATTCTCATTCAAAGTTGCAAGTTACTATGTAGGAACAAGTTTGTATAGGTATTTCAATGATGCCCCGAACTGTGCTAAACTAGGTATGTGTCCAACTCCTAGAAATAACTTCATGCCCCAACTCCCTTACTTCCAGCTAGTAAGGATCACATATTTCCTAACAAAGTTTTGACACAGATTCCCTATTCGGGCATTCAGAACATATAGCACGTTGCTGTAAGCAAGCACATTCTCATTCAAAGTTGCAAGTTACTATGTAGGAACAAGTTTGTATAGGTATTTTAAAGATGCCCAGAACTGTGCTAAACTTGGTATGTGTCCAACTCCTAGAAATACCTTCATGCCCCAACTCCCTTACTTCCAGCTAGTAAGGATCACATAATTCCTAACAAAGTTTGACACAGATTCCCAATTCGGGCATTCAGAAAATATAGCACGTTGCTGTAAGCAAGCACATTCTCATTCAAAGTTGCAAGTTACTAAGTAGGAACAAGTTTGTATAGGTATTTCAAAGATGCCCAGAACTGAGCTAAACGTTGTATGTCTCCAACTCCTAGAAATACCTTCATGCCCCAACTCCCTTACTTCCAGCTAGTAAGGATCACATAATTCCTAACAAAGTTTTGACACAGATTCCCTATTCGGGCATTCAGAACATATAGCACGTTGCTGTAAGCAAGCACAATCTCATTCAAATTTGCAAGTTACTATGTAGGAACAAGTTTGTATAGGTATTTCAAAGATGCCCAGAACTGAGCTAAACGTTGTATGTCTTCAACTCCTAGAAATAACTTCATGCCCCATCTCCCTTACTTCCAGCTAGTAAGGATCACATAATCCCTAACAAAGTTTTGACACAGATTCCCAATTGGTGCATTCAGAACCTATAGCACGTTGTTGTAAGCAAGCACATTCTCATTCAAAGTTGCAAGTTACTAATTAGGAACAAGTTTTTATAGGTATTTCAAAGATGCCCAGAACTGAGCTAAACTTGGTATGTGTCCAACTCCTAGAAATAACTTCATGCCCCATCTCCCTAACTTCCAGATAGTAAGTATCATATAATTCCTAACAAAGTGTTGACACAGATTCTCAATTCGGGCATTCAGAACATATAGCACGTTGCTGTAAGCAAGCACATTCTCATTCAAAGTTGCAAGTTACTATGTAGGAACAAGTTTGTATAGGTATTTCAAAGATGCCCAGAACTGTGCTAAACTTGGTATGTGTCCAACTCTTAGAAATACCTTCGTGCCCCAACTCCCTTACTTCCAGCTAGTAAGGATCACATAATTCCTAACAAAGTTTTGACACAGATTCCCAATTCGGGCATTCAGAACATATAGCACGTTGCTGCAAGCAAGCACATTCTCATTCAAAGTTGCAAGTTACTATGTAGGAACAAGTTTGTATAGGTATTTCAAAGATGCCCAGAACTGAGCTAAACGTTGTATGTCTCCAACTCCTAGAAATAACTTCATGCCCCATCTCCCTTACTTCCATCCAGTAAGGATCACATAATTCCTAACAAAGTTTTGACACAGATTCCCAATTCGGGCATTCAGAACATATAGCACGTTGCTGTAAGCAAGCAAATTCTCATTCAAAGTTGCAAGTTAATATGTAGGAACAAGTTTGTATAGGTATTTCATTGACGACCAGAACCGAGCTAAACTTGGTATGTGTCCTACCTCTAGAAATAACTTCATGCTCCAACTCAATTACTTCCAGCTAGTAAGGATCACATAATTCCTAACAAAGTTTGACACAGATTCCCAATTCGGGCATTCAGAACATATAGCACGTTGCTGTAAGCAAGCACATTCTCATTCAAAGTTGCAAGTTACTATGTAGGAACAAGTTTGTATAGGTATTTCAAAGATGCCCAGAACTGAGCTAAACGTTGTATGTCTCCAACTCCTAGAAATACCTTCATGCCCCAACTCCCTTACTTCCAGCTAGTAAGGATCACATAATTCCTAACAAAGTTTTGACACAGATTCCCTATTCGGGCATTCAGAACATATAGCACGTTGCTGTAAGCAAGCACATTCTCATTCAAAGTTGCAAGTTACTATGTAGGAACAAGTTTGTATAGGTATTTCAAAGATGCCCAGAACTGAGCTAAACGTTGTATGTTTCCAACTCCTAGAAATAACTTCATGCCCCATCTCCCTTACTTCCAGCTAGTAAGGATCACATAATTCCTAACAAAGTTTTGACAGAGATTCCAAATTCGGGCATTCAGAACATATAGCACGTTGCTGTAAGCAAGCACATTCTCATTCCAAGTTGCATGTTACTATGTAGGAACAAGTTTGTATAGGTATTTCAAAGATGCCCAGAACTGTGCTAAACTTGGTATGTGTCCAACTCCTAGAAATACCTTCATGCCCCAACTCCCTTACTTCCAGCTAGTAAGGATCACATAATTCCTAACAAAGTTTGACACAGATTCCCAATTCGGGCATTCAGAACATATAGCACGTTGCTGTAAGCAAGCACATCCTCATTCAAAGTTGCAAGTTACTATGTAGGAACAAGTTTGTATAGGTATTTCAAAGATGCCCAGAACTGAGCTAAACTTGGAATGTGTCCAACTCCTAGAAATAACTTCTTGCCCCAACTCCCTTACTTCCAGCTAGTAAGGATCACAAAATTCCTAACAAAGTTTTGACAGAGATTCCCTATTCGGGCATTCAGAACATATAGCACGTTGCTGTAAGCAAGCACATCCTCATTCAAAGTTGCAAGTTACTATGTAGGCACAAGTTTGTATAGGTATTTCAAAGATGCCCAGAACTGAGCTAAACTTGTAATGTGTCCAACTCCTAGAAATAACTTCATGCCCCAACTCCCTTACTTCCAGCTAGTAAGGATCACATAATTCCTAACAAAGTTTTGACACAGATTCCCTATTCGGGCATTCAGAACATATAGCACGTTGCTGTAAGCAAGCACATTCTCATTCAAAGTTGCAAGTTACTATGTAGGAACAAGTTTGTATAGGTATTTCAAAGATGCCCCGAACTGTGCTAAACTAGGTATGTGTCCAACTCCTAGAAATAACTTCATGCCCCAACTCCCTTACTTCCAGCTAGTAAGGATCACATATTTCCTAACAAAGTTTTGACACAGATTCCCTATTCGGGCATTCAGAACATATAGCACGTTGCTGTAAGCAAGCACATTCTCATTCCAAGTAGCAAGTCACTATGTAGGAACAAGTTTGTATAGGTATTTTAAAGATGCCCAGAACTGTGCTAAACTTGGTATGTGTCCAACTCCTAGAAATACCTTCATGCCCCAACTCCCTTACTTCCAGCTAGTAAGGATCACATAATTCCTAACAAAGTTTCACACAGATTCCCAATTCGGGCATTCAGAAAATATAGCACGTTGCTGTAAGCAAGCACAATCTCATTCAAATTTGCAAGTTACTATGTAGGAACAAGTTTGTATAGGTATTTCAAAGATGCCCAGAACTGAGCTAAACGTTGTATGTCTCCAACTCCTAGAAATACCTTCATGCCCCAACTCCCTTACTTCCAGCTAGTAAGGATCACATAATTCCTAACAAAGTTTTGACACAGATTCCCTATTCGGGCATTCAGAACATATAGCACGTTGCTGTAAGCAAGCACAATCTCATTCAAATTTGCAAGTTACTATGTAGGAACAAGTTTGTATAGGTATTTCAAAGATGCCCAGAACTGAGCTAAACGTTGTATGTCTTCAACTCCTAGAAATAACTTCATGCCCCATCTCCCTTACTTCGAGCTAGAAAGGATCACATAATCCCTAACAAAGTTTTGACACAGATTCCCAATTCGTGCATTCAGAACCTATAGCACGTTGCTGTAAGCAAGCACATTCTCATTCAAAGTTGCAAGTTACTAATTAGGAACAAGTTTTTATAGGTATTTCAAAGATGCAAAGAACTGAGCTAAACTTGGTATGTGTCCAACTCCTAGAAATAACTTCATGCCCCATCTCCCTAACTTCCAGCCTGTAAGTATCACATAATTCCTAACAAAGTGTTGACACAGATTCTCAATTCGGGCATTCAGAACATATAGCACGTTGCTGTAAGCAAGCACATTCTCATTCAAAGTTGCAAGTTACTATGTAGGAACAAGTTTGTATAGGTATTTCAAAGATGCCCAGAACTGTGCTAAACTTGGTATGTGTCCATCTCTTAGAAATACCTTCATGCCCCAACTCCCTTACTTCCAGCTAGTAAGGATCACATAATTCCTAACAAAGTTTTGACACAGATTCCCAATTCGGGCATTCAGAACATATAGCACGTTGCTGCAAGCAAGCACATTCTCATTCAAAGTTGCAAGTTACTATGTAGGAACAAGTTTGTATAGGTATTTCAAAGATGCCCAGAACTGAGCTAAACGTTGTATGTCTCCAACTCCTAGAAATAACTTCATGCCCCATCTCCCTTACTTCCATCCAGTAAGGATCACATAATTCCTAAGAAAGTTTTGACACAGATTCCCAATTCGGGCATTCAGAACATATAGCACGTTGCTGTAAGCAAGCACATTCTCATTCAAAGTTGCAAGTTAATATGTAGGAACAAGTTTGTATAGGTATTTCATTGACGCCCAGAACCGAGCTAAACTTGGTATGTGTCCTACCTCTAGAAATAACTTCATGCTCCAACTCCCTTACTTCCAGCTAGTAAGGATCACATAATTCCTAACAAAGTTTGACACAGATTCCCAATTCGGGCATTCAGAACATATAGCACGTTGCTGTAAGCAAGCACATTCTCATTCAAATTGCAAGTTACTATGTAGGAACAAGTTTGTATAGGTATTTCAAAGATGCCCAGAACTGAGCTAAACGTTGTATGTCTCCAACTCCTAGAAATACCTTCATGCCCCAACTCCCTTACTTCCAGCTAGTAAGGATCACATAATTCCTAACAAAGTTTTGACACAGATTCCCTATTCGGGCATTCAGAACATATAGCACGTTGCTGTAAGCAAGCACATTCTCATTCAAAGTTGCAAGTTACTATGTAGGAACAAGTTTGTATAGGTATTTCAAAGATGCCCAGAACTGAGCTAAACGTTGTATGTTTCCAACTCCTAGAAATAACTTCATGCCCCATCTCCCTTACTTCCAGCTAGTAAGGATCACATAATTCCTAACAAAGTTTTGACAGAGATTCCAAATTCGGGCATTCAGAACATATAGCACGTTGCTGTAAGCAAGCACATTCTCATTCCAAGTTGCATGTTACTATGTAGGAACAAGTTTGTATAGGTATTTCAAAGATGCCCAGAACTGTGCTAAACTTGGTATGTGTCCAACTCCTAGAAATACCTTCATGCCCCAACTCCCTTACTTCCAGCTAGTAAGGATCACAGAATTCCTAACAAAGTTTGACACAGATTCCCAATTCGGGCATTCAGAACATATAGCACGTTGCTGTAAGCAAGCACATCCTCATTCAAAGTTGCAAGTTACTATGTAGGAACAAGTTTGTATAGGTATTTCAAAGATGCCCAGAACTGAGCTAAACTTGGAATGTGTCCAACTCCTAGAAATAACTTCTTGCCCCAACTCCCTTACTTCCAGCTAGTAAGGATCACAAAATTCCTAACAACGTTTTGACACAGATTCCCTATTCGGGCATTCAGAACATATAGCACGTTGCTGTAAGCAAGCACATTCTCATTCAAAGTTGCAAGTTACTATGTAGGAACAAGTTTGTATAGGTATTTCAAAGATGCCCCGAACTGTGCTAAACTTGGTATGTGTCCAACTCCTAGAAATACCTTCATGCCCCAACTCCCTTACTTCCATCTAGTAAGGATCACATAATTCCTAACAAAGTTTTGACACAGATTCCCTATTCGGGCATTCAGAACATATAGCACGTTGCTGTAAGCAAGCACATTCTCATTCAAAGTTGCAAGTTACTATGTAGGAACAAGTTTGTATAGGTATTTCAAAGATGCCCAGAACTGAGCTAAACGTTGTATGTCTCCAACTCCTAGAAATAACTTCATGCCCCATCTCCCTTACTTCCAGCTAGTAAGGATCACATAATTCCTAACAAAGTTTTGACACAGATTCCCAATTCGGGCATTCAGAACATATAGCACGTTGCTGTAAGCAAGCACATTCTCATTCAAAGTTGCAAGTTACTATGTAGGAACAAGTTTGTATAGGTATTTCAAAGATGTCCAGAACTGAGCTAAACTTGGTATGTGTCCAACTCCTAGAAATACCTTCATGCCCCAACTCCCTTACTTCCAGCTAGTAAGGATCACATAATTCCTAACAAAGTTTTGACACAGATTCCCAAATCAGGCATTCAGAACATATAGCACGTTGCTGTAAGCAAGCACATTCTCATTCAAAGATGCAAGTTACTATGTAGGAACAAGTTTGTATAGGTATTTCAAAGATGCCCAGAACTGAGCTAAACTTGGTATGTGTCCAACTCTTAGAACTACCTTCATGCCCCAAATCCCTTAATCCAGCTAGTAAGGATCACATAATTCCTAACAAAGTTTGACACAGATTCCCAATTCGGGCATTCAGAACATATAGCACGTTGCTGCAAGCAAGCACATTCTGATTAAAAGTTGCAAGTTAGTATGTAGGAACAAGTTTGTATAGGTATTTCAAAGATGCCCAGAACTGAGCTAAACTTGGTATGTGTCCTACCTCTAGAAATAACTTCATGCCCCAACTCCCTTACTTCCAGCTAGTAAGGATCACATAATTCCTAACAAAGTTTTGACAGAGATTCCAAATTCGGGCATTCAGAACATATAGCACGTTGCTGTAAGCAAGCACATTCTCATTCAAAGTTGCAAGTTACTATGTAGGAACAAGTTTGTATAGGTACTTCAAAGATGCCCAGAACTGAGCTAAACTTGGTATGTGTCCAACTCCTAGAAATAACTTCATGCCCTAACTCCCTTACTTCCAGCCCGTAAGGATCACATAATTCCTAACAAAGTTTTGACACAGATTCCCTATTCGGGCATTCAGAACATATAGCACGTTGCTGTAAGCAAGCACATTCTCATTCAAAGTTGCAAGTTACTATGTAGGAACAAGTTTGTGTAGGTATTTCAAAGATTCCCCGAACTGTGCTAAACTTGGTATGTGTCCAACTCCTAGAAATACCTTCATGCCCCAACTCCCTTACTTCCAGCTAGTAAGGATCACATATTTCCTAACAAAGTTTTGACACAGATTCCCTATTCGGGCATTCAGAACATATAGCACGTTGCTGTAAGCAAGCACATTCTCATTCCAAGTAGCAAGTTACTATGTAGGAACAAGTTTGTATAGGTATTTTAAAGATGCCCAGAACTGTGCTAAACTTGGTATGTGTCCAACTCCTAGAAATACCTTCATGCCCCAACTCACTTACTTCCAGCTAGTAAGGATCACATAATTCCTAACAAAGTTTGACACAGATTCCCAATTCGGGCATTCAGAACATATAGCACGTTGCTGTAAGCAAGCACATTCTCATTCAAAGTTGCAAGTTACTATGTAGGAACAAGTTTGTATAGGTATTTCAAAGATGCCCAGAACTGAGCTAAACGTTGTATGTCTCCAACTCCTAGAAATACCTTCATGCCCCAACTCCCTTACTTCCAGCTAGTAAGGATCACATAATTCCTAACAACGTTTTGACACAGATTCCCTATTCGGGCATTCAGAACATATAGCACGTTGCTGCAAGCAAGCACATTCTCATTCAAAGTTGCAAGTTACTATGTAGGAACAAGTTTGTATAGGTATTTCAAAGATGCCCAGAACTGAGCTAAACGTTGTATGTCTCCAACTCCTGGAAATAACTTCATGCCCCATCTCCCTTACTTCCATCTAGTAAGGATCACATAATTCCTAACAAAGTTTTGACACAGATTCCCAATTTGGGCATTCAGAACATACAGCACGTTGCTGTAAGCAAGCACATTCTCATTCAAAGTTGCAAGTTACTATGTAGGAACAAGTTTGTATAGGTATTTCAAAGATGCCCAGAACTGAGCTAAACTTGGTATGTGTCCAACTCCTAGAAATACCTTCATGCCCCAACTACCTTACTTCCAGCTAGTAAGGATCACATAATTCCTAACAAAGTTTGACACAGATTCCCAATTCGGGCATTCAGAACATATAGCACGTTGCTGTAAGCAAGCACATTCTCATTCAAAGTTGCAAGTTACTATGTAGGAACAAGTTTGTATAGGTATTTCAAAGATGCCCAGAACTGAGCTAAACGTTGTATGTCTCCAACTCCTGGAAATAACTTCATGCCCCATCTCCCTTACTTCCATCTAGTAAGGATCACATAATTCCTAACAAAGTTTTGACACAGATTGCCAATTCGGGCATTCAGAACATATAGCACGTTGCTGTAAGCAAGCACATTCTCATTCAAAGTTGCAAGTTACTATGTAGGAACAAGTTTGTATAGGTATTTCAAAGATGCCCAGAACTGAGCTAAACTTGGTATGTCTCCAACTCCTAGAAATAACTTCATGCCCCATCTCCCTTACTTCCAGCTAGTAAGGATCACATAATTCCTAACA